>NC_031773.1:56347973-56417197 GCF_001522545.3 Parus major | reverse complement strand
GCCTGCGGCCGCCATGGAGGTGTGCGAGAGCGGCGGGGAGCAGCCGCCGCTGCTGCACTGGGACCGCAAGCTGAGCGAGCTGTGCGAGCCCGCGGACCCCGACACGCTGCTGAGCCGCACGGTGAGGAGCGGCGGGGGCGGGCGGCGGCTCCCGGCGGCGCCGGGAGGCCGGGGGTGGGATGGCTGAGACGTCGCCGTGGGCGGCCCCGTTTCGGGGGCCGTGGCGGGGTTCCCCGGGCTCCCCGTGGGCGGGGGTGTCCCGACGGGAGCCGGGGTCGGCACCGGGCCAGTTTGGCCAAGAGGTGACTGCCGCCGCTCCGGGGCTGCTCCCCGAGGGCCCTGGGGTCCTCTGTGCGCCGGCGGGTCTCCACTCCCTCCCTTCCGAGCCTGGCAGCGGCTCTCGGTAACCGGGGTCCCGCAGCCCCTGCTCCGGCCGGCGCCGCTTCCCCCGCCCGGCCGGGGCTCCCTCTGCGCTGCCGCTTGTCCCGGGCGACCGCTCAGGAGTCGCCGGCCGTGTCTTCTTCTTCCTCAGGACGAGACTGTCCCGACTCCGTCCCACTCCCCAAGCGCAGGAAGTGACACAAGTTTCGATGTTTTTGTTGTTTATTTTTTGGCTGGAAGCCCCGTATTTTGGTTTGCGCAGAACGCGTGGTTAGGACAGTTCCGAGGAAACGTGTCTTGTTATCTCTGCCCTGTTGGCTCACTGCTGCTCAGGAGGCCCCTCGTAAGCACAGCGGTGCTGCCCTGTGGGTGCAAATCCCGGGTGTGCCGGGGCGCCTCGGGACGGCAGCACGGGAGGCTCCCGCAGCCCGCTGCCGGTGCGAGGCCCGGGCAGCCACGCTCGGTGTGCTTGTCGAGCACGTGTTTGGGTGGAGAGCCAGAGGAACGTGGTGGTGGCGACTGGGATGTGGCAGTGATGGAGCTGGGCAGGGGCTCCGCGCTTCTTCTTTGCCCCCAAGAGGTGCAGTAGAGCCCCGGAGTGAGGCAGCCAGCTGTTCGTGCGAGCAGCGGTGATCCCACAGCCGCTGCCCCTGCGCCGGTCCTGGCGCTAGTCTTGGAAGGCAAACAAGGAAAATCTTATTTGTTGTGTGTGGTATGTGGTCGACTTTCTGATCCGGGATCGTGTCCGTCACAAGCTCCGAGCCTCGTTCCAGCAGGAAGCGAGCCTGCTGCACGCATGACGGTCTTTAAACAGTGTTTGGCTCCTTTGTCTTTGGAAGTCTTGGGCTTTCTTGCGCAATATGTATCTTCTGGTAGATCCGGGGAAAAGCAATCATGTTATGGTGGCTTGTGTTTTTTCAAGAGCCAGCAGGACCACTCAACAATGGAAAGCTCTTCCTTCAAACAGCTGTTTTCTTACGGGTTTGTTTGTTTGTTTGTTTTGTTTTTTCTTTATCAACAAGAATATTTTGAACTAAATGAGAGGCTCTCTGAAGAGTGTTCCCCTTCAGATTTTACAGTTGTGCTGGCACACTTCCTCTTGCTCTGTTTGGATCGTTGTGATGAGAATGGAGTTGCCACTCCTGTTTTCTTACTCAGTGTTCTCATATCTTCTTTCTTTACTGCCTGGAAGGAGATCTTGCACTTGGGTTAGAACTTGTGGCTGCAGTGACATGGATATGTCTCTTTTCTGCCCTGTGTCAAGGAACCTGAGAATTGAGATGAAGTGTGTCTTGATAAAGAAAACATCCTGTTTGTCTGGTGGATGGAAATGGGATGCTTTTCCCTCTTCTGTTTTCAGGTTTTATTGGGAATTTTCAGCTTCAAATGCTACGATGATGAGCATTTTGTAAGGGGCAGTGCATAGCTGGATCTGCAAAATCTTGGGCAGTGATGACCTTTTTTGGGACCAACACTGACATTGATTTGTTTGTATTTGTTCTTTTGCTGGTTGGGTCTTCATAGGAGTTTAAGATTTCTTCAGAGACCCTCTTGAAGCCAAATAAAAAGTGTGAAATCAATTCCTTTTTTTGGTTGTTCTTGGAATTCTTCTGAAAGAAGTTTCAGAAGAAAGAGTCCACTTAAATGCTGTAAAGGAGGTACAGTGAGGTATTGCAATCTTTAAAGAGGAAAAGAATGTGTATGAAATTAACATTCGTTAGAGTGAAAAAACCCCACACTTCTGCCTGTTGAGCTTGTTCTTTTGTGAATGTGTCCTGCCATGTGGAGGAAAATACTGTGCTTGATACTATGAAACACCAGGTCTCTATTTACCTCTGGCCAAAACTTCATAGAATAATCTGAAATACCCAAAACAAATAAACAAGCTCTCTGGATGAAACATCTGTTCTTCTCCTGTGTTATGCTTTCCATCTGGGAGGACTGTTTTGATCCAGTTACTCTGCTGTTTGTAAACTTACTGCAGGGTCTTTCAGGAACGACTGGATGATGAGACGACCCTTCGCGTGTTCCCTCTGCAGGAGTGCCCATGCCCTGTGCTGTCACCCTCACAGCCAAGGAGCATGTGTCCTACAGCATCTTCTAGTCTTCACACCCCCTGAGGTGCCCTGGAAGTGCAGGTCTGCACATCCAAGGAAACGGTGGGCTTGGGAAAGGTCTCTGGGACAGTCATGCAGCCCTGGGAGCGTGAGCTGGACTGGCAGGGGAGGAAGGAGAAGATGGTGATGACTGAGGGCAGAGCTCACGAGCAGGAAGAAGGATCAGTGTCATTCCACAGTCAGACCTGTGGATACAGACTGAGGGTGAGAATTCCGTGCCAGCTGCCTTCTGTGTATTTTGAGTTAAAAATTAACCTTTCTACGACCAAAAAGGCTGTTCCTGGCTCTTGTTGATTTGATGCTAGTAGACAAGTGTGAAAGTATGCATACACTTAAAAACTTGACCTCTATTTTAAACTGTTCCAGCCTGCCTTAATTACCAGGGCTGAAATCCAACCTCCTGGGGATTTACATTTCTTTTTAACAGCTGATGATTTCACCAGTGCCTGGAGCTGTGTGAGGAGCCGTTCCCTCACCCCACTGGTGCTGTCAGTGATATCATCGGCTCTACCTGGAGAAAGTGGGGCCTCGAGGAGCTCAGCTCTGCTATTGGCAGGCAGCAATCCTGGAGGTGTCTTGTTAAAGTCCTCACAGTGCTCACCTGGATGCCAGATAGCTTTATAGCAGTTGTTTTTCCAGAGTGGTTTAGTTTCCCATGAAAGCAAAGGCTGAAAGGTTTCCCAGAGGTGTGTTCATGGTACGTGTCACGTGTTTGCGTTATATAATCTTCATCTGTGCTGTAGCTTGCTGTGACTGTGTTGGCAGTGCCATGTGCTGGCACGGTGCATGGCAGTGTTGTTGTTATTATTATAAATCTTATTATTGTTATTCTATGCTTTTTCCTGGTGGTCTAACAGAAGGGAAACACAACACCTGCCACTGCCCAAGGGGAGCAGGAGCACAGCCAGGTGGCAAAACCTCCCGCTTCTTGCTGCTGCTGTTACTTTCCATAACACACAGGTGGGCTTGAAGTGGGAGAGCTCTGCTGTTGGCCGTGGGGCTCTGCTGGAATTGATCTGTGGTTGGACGTGGCCCAGCTGGGACCGTGTCTTCTGTGACAAGTGCCAGATCTGATGCAGATGGATAAGTCTGACAAACATGCTGTGAAATGCCAAGTACCTGTCCCATTGCGGGATGAGGGCTGAAAGAAAGGCAGGTGGTTCTGAGGAGCCTTTGACATTCAAAAACCTTTGAATCCTTTTGTAATACTGAGGAGGAAGTTTTAGTCCCCCCCATTTTCATGTTTTTTTTAGTACTTTGGCTACTGCTTCCAGATGGTAGCAAAATGCAGCTGAATGCAAGCATGGATGTGATCTTGGCATGGAACATGTAGAACTGCAGCTGCCCTACAGGTGTGGGGGACAGCAGCTGCCTTAGATATTTAGGACTAAATTCCTAGATGTCATGTCCTGGGTGTCTGGATGAATGGTTAACTGGAAGGGTACCTTCAAATGCCAAGTAGCCCAAATGGTTTATTCGTTAAAGAGCGTGATTATTGAATTTGGAACTCATGAAAAAATTGGAATTGGTGAAATGTCACATTGCTGCTGCTGTTGTCTGAGTGGTGTTTGAGCCCTGTGATCCTGTTTCCATGTTGCTGGCGATGCTGTGTGCGGCTCAGCCCGGGGACAGGGGTGTAGCGTTGGTTGGAGTGAGAGAAGGAAGCTTCCCAGGCTGCAGCTACCAAGTTTCTGTCTCCCTGTGAAAGCAAAACCAAAGGTGAAGGTTAATGGTCGGGGTTGTGATTGTCATCTAAGATGAGCTCGGGAAACTCTGAGCTGGCCTTCTTTCCTCCCCATTGCAAACCTCTGAACCTCGGCGTCGCTCGCCCGGTGATTCATTTCCTCTGCCACAAAAACGATGGTTGCTGTTACTTTGTGTTTCTAATGACTTCTGCAGGAAAGCTGCTTCTGGATGAGCTGCCAGGGAGTGCCTCGAGCCTTTGGAGTACAGCACTCGTTATTGTAATGGATGGCAGCCCTTGATTTTTACAGCCTGTGTGTATTTAATTGAAAGCTGCGGTTAGTGCAGCGGGTGGGGATGGGGAGCTGGCTCTGTTCTTACTGTGGGGTGGCTGCATGTAGCTCTCTGGTGTCAGTATAGTTGGATCCAATTTTTGTTTCATTTTGGTAGGGGGAGAGCTACTTCATTTATTTGCACATGGGGTTTGGTCTGTTGCCCACAAGCCATAAAGCTGAAATCTCTCATTCTTTCTTCTCTATACACCTGCAGCTGACTTTATGTAAAATATTTGTACAGTCAGTACTTGCAAAGATTTTTCCAACATTTGCAGTAAAGAGGGGAAATGAGAAAGTGAGATTTTAAAGTAGCTGTGTACAGAGCTCATACAAGGCAGCAGTGTTAAATTTTGTCCATGACTTTCCATATCAATAAAAAAGTCAACATCACAACTGCTGAACATCAAAATTAGTTGTACCCAGTGCCTTGCACTGAAAACCATTTCTCCTCCTCATTTTCTTCCCAAATTTAAATAAGAAACCTATTCCAGTTTGCCAAGAGACATGTCGCATACTTGTAATGGGTCTAACTGATCTACAGTTCCTCTAAAAGCTGAGATAAACACAAGTAGGAGACCATGAAACTTTACCCTGCTGTTTTCTGACAGTTAAAATTAGAAAAATAGGGGTATTGAGTTGCTGGCTGTAACTGTATAGTGAAGTGCTTGACCTGCAGTGAAGACAGGAGCTGGAAAAATTGTTAGTCGTTCCTGGGACTGACTTTGAAGTGTGGTAGATAAGAACGAGCCAGAATTTGATGTACAAACCCACTATTTATTCTTCTTCCTAAAGGACGTGGCTGATGTGTGCTGTCCTCTGTAAATGTTTCCTTTGGAAAGCCAGTCCTTACACATGGAGCAGGTTGTGCACGATAGCAGGGGTAAAGGAATTTCACTTCTGGTGTTACCAGACAGGGCTTTCCTGTGTCTGGAGCTGTTCAACTTATCTGCAGGGCTGGTGGGAACTCGTGCTCTTTGCTGGTCTTTGTAATGTGAAGGGTCCCTTCTTAGCTAGGGCTAAGTGAGTTTCCCCTGTCCTGGGACGGGGACCAGGTTTTTATTAAATCAGTCTTGCTTTTTTAGGATTATCTGTGTCTGTAGAGGAGGCCAGTGTGTGCTGTGCCTTGCTGGCTACTCCTTCCTCCAAAGAGCTGGGAGCTCTGTGTCACTGTGGGCTCATTTTCTCTTGGTCCCTCAGCTCACAAGGTCCCTGTGAGTTACTTGGTAGCTTTGAAGAAAACAGTCCTTTGAAAGTAGCCCCCTGTCTCTGACCAGGCAGATTTTCTTACTGGCTTTGCACTTGCAGATAGGTGCTGCTTTTTTGTATCCTAATGTTGGTTATCAGGCCTTGCTGTCCTTAGGCCGTACACCTTCCTCCCTGCATTCCCAAAAAGCGATTTTCCAGTCACTTCATAATACTTGCTTTAAACATCTGTCATCTGTATTCTCTGTCTTAGGCTGCTCCTCCCCCTTTTGGAGAAGGATCATTTTGTGGGTGAGACGTTAGCAATTACTGATGTGTGAAATTGCTATCAGACAGTGTCTGACCTGGCTCAGTGGCATTTGTCACAGCCTGTCTTGGCAGCTGACCCTGAGCTTACAAGGTCTCCCCTTTAACTCCTCTGATTCCCTACAGCATCTTGCCTTTTTCCAAGAGAAATAGGTTCTTGGTGAGTCCCTGAGGGCTGCTGTCACAGCAGAGCTCTTAGTCTGTGTTTTCAGGAGGGCACATTCTTTTGTGCTGTTGCTCCCTATTTGTCTCTCTGAATCATGGAGATGCCTTCTGACTGTGTTTTTTTTGTGGGTGACAAGACCTGACAGTGCAGTTCTGCACCTGGATGTAACCACAGGCTGTTGTGGCAGCTGCCTGGGAGCCCATCCAGTTTTAAAACTACTTTTTTTTTTCCAGAAATTAGCTTTCAGGGATATCAGTTCCTTGACACAGCTTGCCCTGTAGCAGCCCAGGTACTGACATGAAGGGGCAGGTAGGAATATTTGTCTGGGGAAGGGGTAGTGGAACTGCATTTTGAGCTAAAGGAATGTGCAGTGGGAATAGTCAGAGTAGATTTATGAGATGTGCTTAGATGCAAGCCTGATGTTCATGTGTGTATTTATTTGACACCAGAAGATAATTATTTGGATGTCACTGGAAAGAACAGGGTTTGCCTGGAAGAGGTATTTGTTCAAGGGTCTTCAGGAAGAAGGGTTGTTTGAGAAGGATGTGGGTATGTAGCAGAAAAATAGACAGACCTGATGTTCAGGGAAGCACTGATGTTGGATTGGTTCATGGCCCCACCACCCCATCATGGTACAAAGTGCTGGTGAAAAGTGGAGGCTGCCTTGGATGCTAATTATTTTTCTTCCATAAAAGCCAAAGGAATGACTTGCAAAGAATAAGCTTGGCTTAAGGGCCACAATTTTGCTGGCAAATATGTTGCCCTTTCACCTCACTGAAGTAATAGGCAGTAGAGAAGACAGGTGAAAAATGGTGGGGTTTAAGAAGGCATAGCTGAGGTGCACATTCAGTCTGAGATGCTGAGCTTTTCAGAGCAGGGACTTTTTCCTCATTCTCTGTGCCTGTGAGCTGACAGACACAGATCACAACTGCAGAAAAGAAAGTCCCTGGACTGAGTGCTAAATGTGTGCAGGAAGGATAGACATACTCTACCAAATAATGAGCATTCCCTCTCCTGAGAGTGAGTGGGGAAGCAGAGAAGGCAATGTAAGAAAATAAAGTGTGGTTAAATGGGACCTTAATTACTAGAGTTGTCCCCATAGGTGCCATCCATCCAAATGTGGAGCTGAATGCTGCCAGTGACCTCTCTGTGCCTTCTCTGTGTCTTGGAAACTACTACCTTCTATTTGTTTTGCCATCTGCTTCTAACTGGCTTTCAATCTTCTGTATGTGAGCTGGCTCCACTGTGGTGACAGGCAAAAATTTAATGGAAAAACGTGACACCCACTTCATCTCTCTCCTCTATGCCAAAGAAAAACATTCCTCTGCAGCTGTGCTGGGGCTGACTTTGTCCTTTCATGCAATCTGTCAGTCATATGGGGTGCGAAATAGAGACCAGGCTGCTCTAATAACCTCTTAGGGAGCTTTGGGGGTCTTAAGGAGCTTCAGGCCTCCTTCACTACCAATCTGGATGTGTCCTGAGCAGCAGTTCAGGGCAGAATTTGATGGAGGCTCCTCTCCTGTAGTGTAGGGGCAAAGAGTAATATTCCTGATGGGCTTTAGTGGCTCACCTGGAGCTGGGCTCACTGCACTCCTGCAGCTCTGCTGGGATGAGCCCAGGCTGTTTGGTGACCCTGCAGTGCTCATCTCCAAGCTCTTGCTGCAGCTGCAGATGCCGGCAGAGGTAAGGAGTGTGGGTTTTTGGGGGAGATGGGCTGATCTCCAGCAGACAGGAGGAAAGTTATTTGCCCTTGTTCTGCACCAAAGATGTTGAGTGCTGCCCCTGATTTTGGATGTGAGCAGAGTCCTCAGCTGTGGCAAAATTCTTTGAAGCACGTGGTGGCTTGTGAAGCAAGAGAAGCAACTTTCAGTTGCTCTGCTTAGGAGTACCCGGTTTAATTTCTCTTTTCCAAAGTTTGCACGCTGTGATGTGCAGGTCTGTAGAAAAGAGTGGAAAAAGTCTTCACACCACAGCATGGCAGGAGGGTGAGAGGAAATGGACATCAGCAGAAGTGAGAGAGGTTCAGACTGGTAAGGAAAAAGGGCTTCACAGTGAGGATAACAGCACTAGAGAGAGCTGCCCAGCGAGACTGCACCACCTCTTTCCTTGGAAGTTTTTAAGACCTGACTGGCTGAAGCCCTGAGTAAGCTGGTCTTAGCTTAGTGTTGGCCCTGTTTGGGCAGAAGACTGGGCTAGAGACGACCTGAGCCCCCTTCCAGCTGGAGCTGTGCTGTGTTTCCTTTCACAGCAGTCTGGACTTGAGGCACTGACCTGCTCAAATTGAGATTGGGGACTGCTGGGCAGCAGACTGCTTTGTTTCAAGGCTGTTTGTCTATGCTACCTCATACCTGTGTTATTTCCTTTTTATGGGTAACCCTGGGTCTATGGGTGTGAGAAGAGACCACCTCATGGATTAGCTCATGTGAGTAGCATGGAGAAGGTCTTCTAGACCTAAAAGCTGAAAAAGACCCAACAAAAAAACCCCAAAACTTCAATCTTTGAATTCCAAGCAGATCTCTGTTCCTTCATCCCTACAGCAAATTCTGTGCGCAAGGGAATGCTTATCCCAAGGCTGCTTTTTTCCCCACTCTTCTATAGTTTCTTTTGTTGGCTTCAGTGCCAAGAAATCTGCCTGCAATGTTTTGATTTTGTGGGGGTTATCTGAAGACATTTGTGTTCTCATTTACGGAGCCCCTGTTACCCATAGGAGAGATTTGTGTATGGGTAGAACCAAAACACAGGAGCAGCAGAGAACTGATCTTCTCTCCTGGATTTTGTCTCCACTGCTAGAGCAGTGATGGCACAGCTGCCTTAGAAAGCCTGTGATGTTATGGACAGGATGCCTTTGGGGTGCCAGGACTAAGAACTTAGATCTAAGACTGCAGTATTTTTTGCAGCCAGACACCTGGCTTTTTGGGATCTGTCCTGGCTAGCAAAGGATGAAGACTAAAGGAAAATATGATGTCTGAACTCTCCACTTTCATAACTCCTAATACGAAGCAGTGGCTGACTTTCTGCAAAACATCTGTCTTTCTCATCATGGGCGTAACTGGCCTCGTCATCAGTGCTGATGGTATGTCTTGTTTGAGCTCCTTGGAGCTGCAGCTCCCTTTCCCTCCTCCTCTGTGCCTCCCCCCTGCACAGCTGGCTGTGTGACTCAGGCCTGGGAGTGGTGTGGGGTTTCAGGCAGGCTGGTAAGAAGTACTTTTTAGAAAAAGGGCATAAAGCAGAAGGGGAAGGGTTCTTTTCAGAAAAAGAAAAGCAAACTGGCACTGCCTACATATGGCTCCAGAGCCTGGCGTGTGCTCCCTGGTGAAATGCTGCAGGGACTGAGGGCTCTCTGGGGATGTCCATTATAGCTGGCTGTGAGCCATCTGCCCTTCCTCTCACTGGGAAGCATTTCCCCCTTGCCTCTGCGGATGGATGCCCGCATGTCTGGCTGAGCCCTTTCCTCACAGCACTCCTGGAGGGGCTGAACCACTGGGAGAGGGCAAGAGCTGGCAGCTGCAGGAGGGCTCCAGATGTGCGTGGGTGCTGCTCCCTTGGGATCCCCAGCTGGCTCTCTCTGCCAGCTGCTGGAAGGCACCGCTCAGGCGTGACTCCCTGCAGGAGCAGGCATGGCAGGAATGAGTTCTGGCACAATTTTTAAGGCATGAGCTTTCTGGATGCAAAATTTGTCTCCTCCTCCAGCTTTAGTGCTTTTGCAGTTCTTTTTCAATTCAGCTCGTTTGCTCCTCATGGCTTTCAGTGGATGCTTTTCCTTGCCAGAAGAACTAAAAGAGAAAAAGTAGTATTTTGTACTTGCCTAGGGTGACTTGTGACTTCACACTTGGGTGTACTAATTCAGAGCAAAATTTCAGCTATATTTCCATCAGAAAAGTGCTTTGGGGAGTCTGCCCTTTGACTTGGGAATGCCTCCCTATTGCCATTGCTTCTTTGCTGGGATGTTAGAAATATGTTAGAAAAACCACAGGGAAAAGATGAACTTAATTTATGTTGTTGTTTTTTTTTCAACTACAAACTCTGCAAGATCAAAATGAATACAAAAAGTGCCACTGACTTTCAAAACTGTACAGTTAAAATCTTGATTACTTTCCTAAAAAGTTTAAAGGCATTTCATATCCAGAACATCTTTTTTCAGTTTTACTGAAAAAGAGCCTTGATTGGGACAGCTTGCTGGCAAAATTAGTTGGGGATTTAAAAAAGTCCTACCTGGTTTTAAGATGTGGCTTCAGTGCTCAAGAGGGACATTACATGGTGTGGTGGCTGGGATGGAGCCACTGCAGCTGCGAGGAAATTGTTTCAAATTCTCAGGCATTTGAGAGGGAAAAGGAGCTTGGAATTATAAGCAAGAAATGAGAGTCTGCAGAAATTGCATTGCTTTTGAAGCACTCATTGAGTACAGAAAACTGTAAAGTCTAGGTGTAAAGGAGCCAGGGCTGTGGCTGGTGATGGCAAATTAATGGTGCTGCTGCCATTGTGGTGATAAAAGTGTTGAAAAGTATGGTTTGGGGAGATTCTTAAAAATCTGAGTCTTGCAGGTGTCAGTATGTCACAGTTTGGCTGAGGACTTTTCAGTTCTTGACACCTGGATATCTGAAAGAGCCTGATTTGGGAGAATTCCAAAAACAGCCGCAAAAGTAAGTGGTTGAAGTATGAGGTTTGTGAGAAATGATTACAAACATTAAATGTGTATTGCTTTGAAGGTGGGCAGGTGTTTGGAGGAGTTTGAGGAAGTGGTGTGATCAGAGCAGTTTATATTAAGCTCACAATACTATTCTTGAGGCATCTTTCTCAGTTTCATGTGATGTATGTAATGTCATTTACAGTAATAGTACCAGAATAGAGCGTTCTGTGAAAACTTTGATTTCAGCTGTGGTTCTTGTAACACACAGATAATGAATATTGCTGTACTTGCAGCAAGATCCCTTCAGAGCTTTGTGCTTAGATTAAAATTATCGAAAAGGGGATTATGAATCTTAAGCTATCATTATGCTGTGTCTTTTTTAAACTGCTAATGTCCTCTGGTAGTACCTTTTCTCTTTTTGTCTGATCTAATGCTTACAGGTTAGAGAAAGGTAAGAAAGAATCAGTGTGAAATAAAGAGAAGCTGATGATGATCAGCGAAGAATATCCAAGGGGAAAACACAGTGTTGGCAAATGTAAGGTTAGAAAGGAGACTTTTCTAAATGGTGTCATATGAAAATTAGCCACTGTCAATAATCAAGTTACAAAACGTTTTGGAACCAATAATTCTAGATAACTGGAAATCCAGATAGGCTGGAAGGTCCCAGAGGAGAAGTTTGGCTTGTTGACATTGATTTTTGTTGGGTCATGACATCATGAGGAAATAGCTGAAAATATTCAATTAAAGAGTAAAGGGGAGGAAATTGAAACTATTCACTAGAGATCCTGGTACCAAAGATATGTAAAAATACTTGGAATCTTTTAGGATTCCTCAGTTAGAGAGTGTAATAATACAGATAGATAGGATTTAACCCTGGTAGGTAGAATTTAATGGAAAGCAGACAAACCTGGTTTCATTCTTCGAGATAAAAAAAAAAATGACAGTAAATGGAGACATTTTACAAGCAATTGGCTATTTATTTAATTGTATTGGTTGAAAGATTGTACCACAAAGTGTATGGGATTAAAGGACTGACTCAAAGTAGTTGCTAACGAATAATTAATGTCAGAGGATAGATTTACTGGGTTCTGCAAGAAGGTACCAGATAGGAGGCTTCTCAAGGTTCTCATCCATGGTCTGGAAACAAAGTTACGTGACTAGGAACAAAAAAAATGTGTCTACCTGTGGGACAGTGAATATATATTGGAAATCAAGATTTGGAAGGCATAACAAGAAAAGTGCTAAAATATACTTAAGAAAAATGCTCAATCTTTGAGGCACACCCATGTTCTCTCCTGGCAGTTATATTTCAACAAATTATCAGATCCTATGTAAGTGTGTACCTCATGGAAACGGTGGATTAGGACAGGGAAGATTAGGAAGGTTTCATAGTCCTTTCTAGCTTGAAATGCCATAAAACTTTATTGCTGGGCCTGTTGACTCTGGGTACTTCAAGGCATAACATACATCACATGCATCACAGCATTTGGTCATTTTCCTGAACTGTTGATTTCAGTGAAGTTTAAATAAGTGCTTTAATTGGTTCAAGCTGTTTTTGAACTGCTTGTGTTTATCATGACACCTCTAGGCACATATTAAGGAAAAAAATGTACAAGGCATATGGAGAAGGATAAGATTTCTCCTAGAAAAGAGACGTTAGTCCCAAAATGCAAAATACAAGGCCACCTTTATGTATATTCCCTCTTGAAGCTGAGTACTAAAGGTGGCCTTGTGTTCTCTGAGCCTCCATCTGGGGTAGACTGGTAAAACACACGTGGTTGGTGTCAGTGTGCCAAGGGTCTTCAACTCTGTCGAGTGAAAGGCAGAGGAAAAGAAGAAAGCAAAGCAGTTAGGGTGAGGTATGAGAAAAAAGGGAATATGTGAAGATGGGATAAATACCATCCCAGATAAAAAAAGCAAAGTTTGTAGCTTTGATTTTAAAGGTGTAATTAGTGGAAGGTGGTGGTTGGTATGGTTCCAGTTGTACTAATGGTACCAACTTTTGCCCCAGTGTTTAACAGTGAAAGATTGTTCTTGTCCCTGTGTCTCTGTGCATCACACTACAGCCCTGTACTTTTCTACACCATCAGCTGAAGAAAGTTTAAAATCCCTTGCCTGTGGCAGGTCTTACCTCATTAATGCCTGTCCAGAACTTCTGCAGCATTTTAAGAAGTGTGGAGATTACTATGTGATACAGAGTCAGTCTCCTCATAGTTTAGAGGGGAATAATCTTTAATTCTGACATGCATATTGAAACAGAAGGAGGAGAGTGCCTGGGACATTTGGGAAGGGTGAGTAATTTTTCTCCCTTGGCATCTCTGTATTTAGGTGGCTGGCCAACAGGAGATGCTGCTTTAAACTGCTTCTGTGGCATGGCATAACCTTTTGTAGTGGTAATGCTGTTTTGTTTTTTCTCTGGAATATGCTAGAAGCAAAAATATTTTATTCAAGTATAGTATGGACAACAGACGTGTTTTGAAAGTGTCCAGAAGCTGAATTGGAAACATGGCAGTGACCAGGAGAGTACCCATCTTCTCTAAAGCAGTGTTCCTTCTTTTGGCATGAAGTCCCAGTGTGCCTGTGATGTGATGGTGTGTGGGGGAGTGCTGCTGCACTCGTGGAGTAGCCCCTTCCTGACCTGCTCTGCATGGAGAATGTCTGGCAAGGAATGGAGCTCCTCAGCCTGATGATCCTGTCAGGCTGGTCAGGCTCCACCAGGAGAGGCTGAAGCTACGTGCTGCTGGGAGTCACCTCTGGAGCGTGTGTGGGGATGGAATAAATGAGCAATGCTGGTTGTTCAGCAACAGTTAGTTTGCGGAGCAAGTTCTCCTCCTGTGACCGCCTTCCTCATGGAAGCCACTGGACAAGACATGCCTGACTTTTCAAAGCACTGCCAGAAGGCTTTTGAAGGGTCTCTCTTGACTTACAGGTCCTCTCTAATTGAGATAATTAAGGCACTTTCCAGCGGGTGTCCCAAAAATCTGAATTCCCACTTCTGCTTAAATATCCAACAAGAGGTCTGGTGTTTGAGCTGGGCAGGCTGCATTCCAGCAGTTTAGTCCAGCAACAGGGAAAAATGGGAGTCAGAATTCTGTGGAGGTGATATGGAGTGAGCAAATACCTGAGATAACCTGGACCAAGTAGGGGTGTGAAGAATTGTGGAGGCAGATGGGGTAAGGAAATGTAATGAGCTGTGTGCAGCCCAGGCTGTGACTTCAGAGGTCTGCACTAGGTACCAAGGAGAACAAGGGAACAGCTCTTCCACCAGCTCAGTCACTGGCACATGCTGCACTGTCTGTGAGCTTTGAGGCAGTGCTGTGACAATCTGAAATGTGTCTGTGTGATGCTTTGCTTCAGAGCTCTTGCATTAAGCAGAGGTATTTGACACATCTTGGACTGGAGCTGTACCCATACGGGAGCTGATCTTCTCTCTGGACTTCGGAGGAGAGAAGGGGCCTGGTTTAGAAGCAGCTCTGAGGTTGCATGTGGCCTGGTGCTGCCTCATAGCAGCAGGGAGGAGGTTGGGTTTTTTTGTCTCTAAACAGATTTTCAGGGATTTCTCTGAAGTCCAATGGCACAGTTAATGTAACCAGCACATTCAGGTTCCTCACTGTGGTTATTTGCAACACAGGGACACTTAAACCCTCTTTTGTTAGCTTAGCCAGGGACCAAGCAAAGACCTGGTTCCTTCAGCATCCTGTATTTTCCCCTGATTTGGTTTGAGGAGTGGTGCCCATGGTTGCACCGCTCCTTTGGACTTCTTGGAATCTCCCTGCAAACGCGCCTTTTCCAGTTAGTGACGCAGCACTTCAGGAAGCTGAGCCAAGCCAAACAGGGATGTTCCCCACTTAGGGAGTGAGCAGGGAGCCTTAGGACCTTATGGTCAGTGTAACTGCAGGCAGTATATTCAAATATTAACTTCTCAGAGCCTCCTTTCTAGCAAATAGTCTTTGTGTCCTGGTGGTGTTCCTTTGAAAACCAAACAGGAAAATAAGGTTGGGAGGAAGGAGAGGGTTTTCCATCCTGCTCTGACAGGGAAGAAAAAAAGTAGGTTATAAAATGTCAATTTTATTGGATAGTTTTATGCAAGGAACAGCTCTGCCTTCTCCACTATAGCCTAGTGCACAGTTTCTCACACTGCTGGACAGGCTCATATGAAAATGTACAGGTGTAACCACTATGGGGAGTAAAAAGGGTTTCCATTATTTTATTGGAAAAGGGTATAGCCAGAGGATCTATTGAGGGGATCCAGGGAAGGGGCAGAGAGATGTAGAAGAGCTGAGAAATGTGTGCTCTTTCAGCCCACTCCTGACCTAGAAACCATACATTGTAGGAGGGTGTCACTTCTGCTCCTTACCTTCCTGGTAGGGACTGGTGGTCTTGTGGAGCTCTCATTGTTATGTTTTTGTGTGTCTAACCCAGATCTGCCAGCTCCTGCTGAGTCTGTTTTAACTGGAGAACCTCTTCCCTTTCCAGATTAAGCTTTGGAGAGCTCTCTAGGGAGTTCAGACTAAGGGACAGAGCATGGACTGGACAACAGTCAGTTTGACAGAAAGTGGGAGGGAAAAATAACAAGGAGCTCTCTTAGCTTAAAACTTTAATTATTCAGGACTAGTTGGACTGACCAGGAAGAGATTTAAGAAAGCAGAAACTGTCTATAATCTTATTTAAGCAAGAGTTATAACTAAAGGAGGCTGGGTTCCTTTTATTCGGTATTTCTAGTATATGCATGATGAACCTGTGACTTAGAATATTTATCTGCAGACTGTGCTTTTTTTATCTTTCCCTGGCAGATATCATGCAGTTGTGTGTATTGATGCCACTGTGGAAAGCTGGGCCTGCTGGTCAGAGGCTCCTCTGGGAAGTCTGGATTGCTTGCTTTGGTCAAAGGCTGACTGATAAAGGGTAGTACATGCTGGCTCAGTCACTTTGGTTTGGATTCTGGCTGGGCTTGGAAGGGTTTAAAGGAGGTTTAAAGACAGGGAAAAAAAAACCAAACCAAAATCTGCCTTTACCAGGAAGTGATGCAAACCTCAGAAGATCCAAATTTGATTCCCTCTTCAGCAGGGGAAGGCGTGTATTCAGCCTTAGCAAGAAACTGTCATCTGTCCACTGGTGTATTTTTCTTGGAGGTGTGCAGTATTTTGGAGACAGTTTTTTTATTTTGGGAAAAGAGTGGGAGTGCACCATCCAGAGCAGAATATATCAGAATGTGGCACTGTCACATTAGCAAAATAATGTTTAACTAATGTAGCTTAAATAACTCGAAGAAATTTAATTGCTCATTAATGCGGTGGGATTTTGCTAGATGGAAGCATATGTGAAGAAGAAAACACGGAAGTGTGAAATATTTTGAAATCTCCTCTTGTATCTGCAGTGCTTAAAATGTGTCTTGATAACTCTGTAAGAATGAAATCATTCCTGTTACGAGTTTTTGATAGTTACCAGCCAGCTCTGATCCCTCAATGATCTTGGGCGACATGGGAAGTGCACTGCTCTGGAATCTGAGATGTACATGGCTTGTCCTGTTCATTAGACTTTGCACAGGTGCTGCCTTGCACAGGAGACACAGATTTGGGATCGTGTGGGAGGGCTGGAGCACCAACAGTGCTTGTCACGCTGTGTAAATAGGGAGGGAGGGGTTTGTACCTCTGAGTGCATCTGTGGTGTGGGTGGGTACAGACTCAGCTGCGGGAGGGCGGCTGAGCGAATGTTTTACTGCTGCTGTCACAACTATATATGGGAGACCAGGAAAAAAAACCAAACCAAAAACAACCCACTGCTGTGGCCAGGCCAAAAGAGCTTCAGCTGAATTTTATTTTCCACTTGCTGAAGCATGTCTGTATTGTTTCTGTAGTAAGAAACAAAGTCAGGTACTTCGTGTCTGGTGGATGGCAGCCGGCCCAGAGAGGAGTAGAGTGCTTAGTTTGAGGCTGATCTGTTGCCACCATGAAGTACGTGGCTACCTAGAGTAATCTTTTTTGGTGGGATTTGGGAGCGTTACATGCCAGAAGCAGATGTTCCCTTCAGGAGGAAGGGTTGAATAGTGCTGTGTGTGGGCTGTAACAAAAGTGTGCTCGGGTTTTGGAGGAAGCAGTGTTGCTAGTGCCCTCCCACAGCCTGCAGAGACAGCCCTGTTGGTACAGCCTGCAGGATTATGCTGGTTTATGGTAACTCTGACACTTCCAGCCATTCAGTGACTCAGGGCTGGGGAGAGTAGCCTATGAAGTCTACTTGGCACTTAAATTTTGTTGTTGCAACATTATGAGAGACAGTATGTCCTGGACAGGATGCACTGCAGCCTGAGGCATTTCAGGCTAATCCATGAGATCTTAAGGACAGGGAACCACACAAACCTCACATTCTTCTCTAGGGAAGAGCTGTTCACCCTGGAGATAGTACAGCTACGCAGTGCAAACTTGGACAGGATGTGCAGATCAGTCGGCTTTTTTTCTCGTTCTCTGATCATGGCATGACAATTTAGTGAAAATGGACTTTAAAGTGCATCTTCACACAAAGGAATTTTATGAAGTCTTTATTGATAGAGCTCAAATTGCTCATTCCATGAATTTAAGAAGAATTCTTGAAGATGTCTTTTGTCTCTACCAGTTTTGGTTCTTCCTGATGCTGAAGACAGAGTATCTCTTTTTCAGACTTACACATATGGGGATAGGTAAATTTGCAGATCCCTTACAGGAATATTCAAGTTTTTATTGCATTTTCAATGCAAAATGATGCTCTAGTTTGAGGAGGTCACTTCTTGCACTACCTTATCTGGAAAATAGATGCTAATGTACCTCACGGTGTTTTATGGAATAACTATAGAATATATTGTTGGCAAAGATCTGCTGCAAGAATGTGGGTCTTATTTTTTATTTTTTTATGGAAGTGCATTTTTCATTTCAGTCAAGTTCTGTGCACCTGACCTCAGCTAGAATGGTCTAATTGTTGCAATTAAATCACCAAATTCTGTCATTCGTAATACCCGTAAAGGAAGCATTGCTCTGTGCATGGCAGTGTGATTTAAACGAAGCAGCCTAAACAACCTACATCATAATGTCTAATTTTACAAAGGATTGCACACACCAAATGATGCAGGAACAGTGCATGATTTTTTATTATGTCACTGTAAGATTCTGTATGGAAACACTGAATTACTTACATGCTTCTACATTCTCTTATGTTTCCAAGAAGAAATAGGATGTGAGGTGAGCTGGTGCTGTAAACAATGCAGCTCTGAGAGAAAAAAGAGAAAAAAAGAAACCCCAATTTTGCTGTGAGAGCTTGAGTTGTACAAATCTGGGTGCTTGGGCTGCTGCTGTTCCCAAGCTGTTGAACTTTGCTGGTGTCTTAAATGAAGTCAGTCCTGGTCGACCAAACAGGTAGGAATAAAGCCAAAATCACCCGTGGGAGGGACAGCAAGAAATGAACAACTGGTTAGGTGTTCTGGCTGTCCACTTTGGAGCTGCTGGCATAACTGAACCTGGAGTAACTCCCTCGTACTGCTCTGGTGGTCTCTGTCAGCTTGAATAATCCACAGATCCATCTGTGTGGAACTAGGTTTGAGCAGCAGATGCAGATTGAAGCTGCTCACTCTGACAGAACAGTGACCTCTGGGAAGGAGAGTGCCATCTTTTGAATATGAGGAATAAACCAAAAGTTTCTGGCAGAAAGGCATGTATCTCTGCAGGTTATGGGTGTTAAACATTTTTATCTCAGAATTCCAGTGACATAGCAATACTAGGGTTTCCTTGGTGGTGGCCTTTTGCGTGATCTGCTGATGCTGTGGGATGCTGAAAAAAGGCTGAAGTGCACCTTTCGGTGAAACAGATAGGATGGAAGGTCAGGCTATAAGAAATTGCATATTTGTGAACTCCTGCATTTTCAGTCTGGTGTGATGGCTTCAAATTGAGTCTTGCCGTTGGAATGTGCCTCTTTGCTGTGCTCAGTCTGAGTTTTAATGACAGTGCTGGCATAACTGAGTAGTTTGCATGTGACTTTGCCAGGACTTGCTCAGTTTTCAAGATGTGCTCTCATCCATTGGATATGAGCAGCATTTAGACTCTTGAGCTGTTAAAGATAGGTTGCCAAAGTATGTTTCATAGCTTCATATTGTTATAACACTCCTTCGTGCATGTGGGTTTTCAGGCACGTCGAGGTTTTCTGAAATGTGTTCCTTCAGCTTTGTTCACACTGGTTGTGTCGTCTGAGATCCCTGCTTTCTTCACCACTATCAACAGAGAAAAATGGTTTCTCAGAGTTTGAAAAACCCCAAGTGTTACCCAAAAATGAGGGTAAGATAAGATTGTGGTCATTTAGGCCGGAGAGTGTTCCTTCAAAGTCTAGGAATAGGCAGAGGACCATGCCATCACAATAGGATGCCTTCTAATTGCTCCCCTTGCCCATCCTCTTCCCCATCCACTTGAAAGTAGAACTTGGGAAAGAAGTAAGAAAGACCAGAAAGAAGCTGACCTCAAAATGTAGCCAGCCGGGGCAGTCTGAGCCGGTGGAAGCAGAGGCATGCAATTAAAAAAAGCTGCGTGCGCCCGGTCCCAGACATTCCTGCAGCTGCCGGCTCCTGGCGCGGTGTCCGGGTGGGCCGGATCCCTGCCGGATCCCTCCTGGATCCCTGCCGGATCCTTCCTGGATCCCTGCCGGATCCCTCCTGGATCCCTGCCAGCCCCTGCCTCGGCAGGGACTCTGCTGGGGAGTGCACCATGGATGGGGAGAGGCGGTGGCTATTGCTCTTTCTCCACAGGGCGATGGAACTGCTCCTGCCTCTGCTCAGAAATGTCTCGCTTTCTGTTTATGTGCCTTGGACGAGCTGCGCTGAGGGAAGAAAGAGCCTCAGAAATCCATCTGAAAGGCAGATGGGGCACAGCTCCCCTCCAGCGGGGAGGCCACCTCAGCTTTCCAGCCTGCCTGCACAGTCCCCGCTCTGTGTGCCTGCGGGGGAATGGTTTCACAACAAATGTCTCTGTGTTTCCTTTGGATCCGGAGGGAAAGGGGCAGGGGTCAGGGCCAACAGTCAGGCTTTTGAGACCCTGGGCCCACTGAGCCTCGCATGTGTGCATAACTTTTAACCAAACCCTGTTGAATCCATGTGGTTTTATTCTGCCAAAGGGATGATGTAAATCCAGGGAGAGGTTAACACATCGGTTACTGGTGGTTAAATATAACGTGTGAGAGCATGGCTGGGACTTTGGTGGGGTGAATCGTGGGGATGCTCTCGCCTCTTTCCAAGGACAACAACTCTGTGTTTGTGCTTTGGGCTGAGGCAGGCCTGAAGCTGCTCTGGGCACATACTTGATCTTTCTTTGCACAGTGTTGCTTTTCCACGCTGCTGCCTCCAGTTGTCCCTCTCGTGTCTCTGCTGGGGACTGGCATGGGAAGAGGTGCCTGGGCCTCACACACCAGTGTTTTGGCTTAACCCTGCCCTGGAAGGCGAGTTGTGCACCTTGTCCCTTCCTGAGAGCAGGCATGGCGGGGGTGAAGGCCTACTCCTGCCATCACGAGAGTGATAATCCTGCAGGTGTCTAGCATGATGTTATCTTACACCAGGGCTGTTTTTCTGGATATTTTTCTAGAACTTGTTTATCTGAGTTTTTGGGCAGTGACTGAAGGGTTCAGGTATCTTGGGGCTAGATAGGTGTCTCAGATAAAAAGCACCTGGGATGTTCTGGGTGGCTGTTGGTGAAATATTGTCCCTTTCCCCAACATCCCCACATCCCCAGGGCTCTTCCCATCACAGGCTCACAAGTGTGCTCTTGTGCCACCACTGGCAGAGGCTGAACAAGGTGAATGATCACAGGACCATTTTGCTGCTAGAGGTTATCTTGTCAAGGATGAAACTTCTGTCTATCAGCAGAGGAGGCTTGCTGGTGGTGTTCCTGCCCTGGTTTCACAAGTACGCTCTTGTTTTCGGGAAGAAAAGTCATTACCATGGGAATTTGAGTGTTGAAAGGCAAGATGGGGAGCTGTGCACATTCCTCTTCTGCTCCCCAGTTGTGTCTTTGTGTCTTGTTTATTCTTGTCGTATCACTGAAGTCTTCAAGAAGGTCTGTGTTGCGTTTCTTGTAAGTCCTGGTAGGAACCCCCTCTTTAGTCCTCCTTAGGTGCTGGATTTTTTCTCTAAACAGAACACCAGCTTCATAGTGTCCCAGGAGAACACCTAAATATGTGCATGGACATCCCTTAGCAGTGAGAGACTTCACAGCCCTTGGCTGGGTCTGTAGACCATTTGCTTATTGGCCCAGGTGCGTCTCTTGGAGGTGCAGAGTTGTGTTGTCTGGTAATACAGTGCATTGCCTAACAATACTGTGATGTGATGTGGTGTGAAAATTCCTGTCCAGCTTTTGTTCCTGCAGGTACAGTGCTGTGTGAAGGGCCTCTGTCTTGTCAACAGAAAAGCCAGAAATACAAATATTTACACATCAAAAAAGGCTGATTCTCTACATGTATCCTCATTTACTGCTTGGGCTTCTAAGAATGGATTTACATCAGGATCAGTCAAATCATCTGCTTAAAAAAGAATGGCTAGAGCACTAAACCTTTAAAAGCATATCAGATTGTCACTGCTTTTATTTGTTATTTTCATTTTAGTTAGGGAATATACAGTTTGAATTGCTATTGGCATGGGAATCTGGTTTAAATCTATTTCCATGTTCTGTCCTGACCTTTTTTGAGTGGTTTAACAAATCCTGTGGATAGGGGAGTAGGTCTAAGTGCAGCTACATGCACTGGAGATTGTAAGCAGGATGGGGAGGTTGATGATCTCTTCTACTCCTTCCCCCCCATCCCACTCACCTGGCAGCTTGTAGAATAGCACATACAGGAGTTATGCTAAAAGCTGGATGGTCCATTTAAATTTCTGTTATCTCCATCTGTTTGCAGGCTTTTCTGCGTGTGCCTGCTATCCCCATAAAGCTCAGACTGGAGGCTTGTGTAATGGAACCCTTTCGTGGAACAAAACTATTAGGTCTTTCTGTAGAATGGTCTAGTGTGTTCCTTTTACGAAATTTTAACTTTCTGGACCTTTTGAAATGATACTAGATATTTTTTATTGCATTATTGGAAAAATAAAGATAATTTGGTGGGGAAAAGAGGGAAAGCTGCTCTTTGCAAAAGAAGAGCTTTTCTCTCTACTGTCCTATGCTTGAGTTCCCAATGTGTGCATGCTTGCAACTGTTACAACACGGGAACAATTCAGCTTTACAGAAATCACAGAAATACTGAGTTCCTCTCCTCTGGCATTAGTGCCAGCCATGCTCATTTTTACTTGCCAAAGACCAGGTCTTCCAAAGCCATCTGAAACCACAACTTGTTGGTAGAACAGAGCAGTGATTTTAAATCCCTTGCTATTTGCACACCCAACACTTTTCTGGGGAAGTTTGCGGACTCTGCAAACTTGAACTTGTTTCATATTCTTTAGTTTCCTTTGTTAGACTTTGCAGCTCTTGCAACCAGAAAAAAAAAAAAAATTAAAATAGAAGCACAGAGAGGAGGATGCTCACTAATTCTGAAAATCTGATGGTTTTAGTTTTGGCATGTCTGAGTCTTCGTATTGTTATTGCATTAGATGTGATTATTGTGAGCCTTGATTTATAAAATCTTTTGGTTTGTGAAGCTTTGCTCTCATCTCTGGAAACCAGAAGCTGCTGAAGGGTGTGGAGTACAGATCTCCTGGTGAGTGGCTGAGGTTGCTGGGTTGTTTAGCCTAGAGAAAAGAGGCTCAGGGGAGACTTTAGTTTTCTCTACAACTACATGAAAGGAGGTTGGGTCAGTCTTTCCTTCCAGGTAACAAGCAATAGGAAATGGCCTGAAGTTGTACCAGGGTTGGTTTAGATTGGATAATATGAAAAAAAATTTGTGGAAGGGGCTGTCAAGTATTGGAACAGTCTGCCTAGGGAAGTGGTTGAGATTCTGTCTCCACATAAACATTATTATTCTTGGTTAGAAAGATGTTGGAATGCTTTGCACAGGAACCGTTTGTTCTTGTATGTTAGTTTAATGAATTAAAACTTGTGTGGCTTTGATGTGCTTTTTTTAATGGAAGCAAAAGGCACTCTGTGCTAACCTGCTGAATGCCAGGTACCACTTTCAGTTCATTGGGACAACATCAGTTCAGTACTTGATCTTCTGGCACACTGATGCCTGTCCTGGCAGCTTGGTTTTGTTTCATTTCATGATGCTGAATTTAAGTGGTGTGAAGTCAGTCCTGTTATCTGAAGCCAGCTCCAACCCCCACAGGAAGAAGCAGTTTTAGGATCACTTCTCCTTCTTTTTTTTTTTTTTTTCCTTCTTTCAGTTAAAAAACCTTCCTGGTACCACACATTTGTCCGTGTCCCTTACGCAACAGCTTTCTGTGTAAAATCCGCTGCAAGTTTCAAATTCCTCAAGAGTCCCATAGCGTTTTGGTCTCCCTCCCTCCCAGCCCAGATGGTCTGTAGCAGATGCTCATCCGAAATGTTACGCAGCCAACGGTGCCTTGTTAAAAAATTGATCTATATTTAATACACACAGACACACAAGCACGCACACACATACACATGTATATAAATCTATGTATATATAGTCCTAACTGGCTCTGGAGTTACACATTGCAGATGAGCAGTACAAGGTTCCCCTGATTATTTTTTCTGGCTCTGTACCTGTGTTTCCCTAGAGCCAAACAGCCTCATTTAGCTCCGGGAGAGTTTTCCTCCCTTTGCTCTCCGCTTGAGCTGCATCGTGCGGGGGTCTGTGCTGGGTTGGTACCTGGCAGCGGGGTCTGGCGTGGCCATGTGCCACAGGTGGCTTACAAGCTGCATGGAAGAAATCACAAGGCCTGAAATTTGAATGCACATTTTGATTTCTGAGCTCCCGAGCTTGCACCTGATCTCTGGGTAGCCCTCAGAGCCTGAAGTACCGTATGTGGTGTTGACAGGGTGGCATCTTGAATCTGGTGTTCACCCTCATGACAGGAAAGACACTGAGGTGCTGGAGCAAGTCCAGAGAAGGGCAACAGAGGTGATGAAGGATCTGGAGCACAAATCTTGTGAGGAGCAGCTGAGGAAGCTGGGGTTGTTTAGTCTAGAGAAAAGGAGGCGCAGGGGTGACCTTCTTGCTCTCTGTACAGCTATCTGAAAGGAAGTCATAGCAATGTGGGGTTGGGTCTCTTCTCCCAAGTGATAAGCGGTAGGACAAGAGGAAATTGGCCTCAAGTTGCTCCAGTGGAGGTTTTAGATTGGATAATAGGAAAGTTTTTTTTACCAGCAGGGTTGTCAAGCACTGGAACAAGTCTGCCTAGCGAAGGGATTGAGTCACCATCCCTGGGGTTTTTTTAAAAGATGTGCAGATGTGGCACTTTAAGACAAGGTTCAGTGTTGTACTTGGCAGTGCTGGCTTGGACTTGATGATCTCAAAGGTGGTTTCTAACCTAAACAATTTCAAGTGCTTGTGTGTGTTCGTCTCTCGCTCCTGGCCTTTGTGCAGTATTCAATGCTGTGTCCTGCAACAAGGGGCTTTCTCTATCTCCCAGTTGGCATTGGTTTTCTTATGATCCTGATAATTTTGGTACTGAATGTGATGCAATCTTCCATGCCACTACCCTTGAGATCCCTCCCTTCTCACTAGAGTATTGCTTCCTTACTACCCTTGGGCACGTGGCAAAGGGCGAAGGCAAAGGGTGCCCAGGCTGGCCCAGGTGGTATGTGATGGCTCCTACCCAGCCCTCTAACCACCAGGCCATATTTCCTTTCTTAGAAGAAGGAAAATGTTTGATAAAGTCTGGAAAAACCACATTTTCCACCCTGCTCCCCCCGCTTCTAAACTGTGGGGTAGTGGTTGCACAATCAGGGGCTGAGGGGCCCCTGGAGGCACTGGCTGGGTGCTGGGACAGGTCCCATGTCCTTCCCAGGCACACCCCCAGGCTGGGCCTCCCCTGCATGCTCCCCCATTCAGGCACCCAGCCACCTCTGAATAGCTGGAATAGATCTTGGCCATGGCTGGCAGAGGCCTGAGCTAGCGCTGGCCGGGATAGCGGGAATGAGCGATTACGTGTGCCTGTGCTTATGCAATGTCTGATACTTCCCTGCGCCGTCTCTGTCCCCAGGACACTGGCAGGCTCTTTCTGCAGTCTCGAGAGAGAGGAGTCTTCCACGCTGCACAGCTCACTGGCTTGCTCAATATATCCAATTAATTAAATTTCAGTGCCACAAGTGAAAGCGGCTTTGTTTGTGCATTAGCGTTTGGGAGATGTGGATGGGGAAGATGCTGTGCAGGGCTGTGTGTGTGTCTGTGTGTGTGTGTCTGTGTGTGTGTGTCTGTGTGTGTGTGTCTGTGTGTGTGTGTCTGTGTGTGCTGGCTGGAGGTGTTGGCTGCAGCACCTTCTGCTTCAGTGCCAGAAACTCACATCGCCTGCCGGCATTTGTCTTGTAATTAATCTTTAAAACTGGATGAAACTCCTCCTTTCCTTAAATGCTCCCTCTCCTTTCATTCTGTCAGATGGTTCCTTTTAAAGCTTTTCTTCATCAAACTAAAAAAGCTTATTTCTAATGTAAAATAAGAGCACAAGTAACCTTGTTCTCACTGTGTTTGAATGGGGCTGCACATTACGTGCTTGTGTTTGTGCTCTTTTTCAGATTTAAAGCAAGAATAAAGTTATTTGCCTTTGATTTCTCTGCTGTGGGCAGCCTTCTGCTGGTGCAAACTTGGCACTTGGAAAGGATGATAGGCCCTGAAAGAGATGCCCAAACACATGCAGCTTTACTAACTAGAAGACTTAAAAGAGACTTTGAAATGAGCAACTGCTAAATGACTTCTTTTGAAGCAAATCCCTTCACACGGAAGCTCCCCTTTAATTTCCCCATGCAGTTTAGCATTCCTCTGGCTTGGGCTCACAGGGAATCTCCATCAGCACTGAAAGTGGCCATCTATTGGATGTGGCAATCAGCTGTGGACTCTGAAAAGGATCACAGTGCTCTGTGCTTGGGAGTCCTTGCAGTTTGTCACAACTGTTTGCTTGTGCTGTGGCGTGGCTGCAGCTGCCCCTCTGGTCCTGAAAATCATTTTCAGAAGGATAGGGGATGGTTTGCATGCGTGTGTTTGTGTTTGCAGTCTCTTTGATAGAGAAGCCTTGGGGTCCAACGTGAGCTTGCCAAGTCTTTGCCTTGCTCGCTGTTGAGGCACGGCTCTCGCAGTGATGGCAAGTGGTAGGGGCTCCCTCTCCCACCTAGCTGGAGATGTCTGAAGCCTTCACCAGCCCTCTGGTGTGGGGAGGGAAGCTGTCTCACTTGTGCAGCAGAGCTGGAGAGCCCAGCCTGAAAAATAAACAAGGCTTTCAGTGTGCTGAGGCTGCGGGATGTGCTGGCTGCTAGGAGTTTGCCGAGCAGTGTGTTTGGAGCGGCCTTGTGAGCGGGAGGGCTGTGTCTAACACAGACAACCTTTGGTCCTAAACCTGGGTGCTTGAACTGTGTTCCCCAGCTGCCTTCCTGATAAGGATATCAAGTTACCTGGACTACAGGGTATGCAAAGCTGCATCAGCAGGTTTCCCAGCTCCGGGTTTGCATCACTTTCTCCAGAACACGCTGCCATTCTAGTAAACAGCCTTGTTTTGCTGCCAGAAGGCCAAAGGAAACAATTGTGATGAATTATTGTGACCTTATGTAAATCAAGGGCTATAAAACTTCACCAGATTGTTTGAATTCCTGCATATCTTTCTAGGGCAACCTCTAGTCTTCAGTTAAGAGTGGTGAGGGTCGAAGAATTTACACTGTTCCTTCATGATTGATTGTTCTCCAGTTTTTTAATATTGTGAACCACAATGAATGGATCTGGCTCCAGCTGGTAAACTTAGCTGAAAGCTGGTATAGCCATCCTCTTTAGGTCTTATTCCCTGTTTCATTACATAGGAACATTCATGTTCTGCATTTGTTTCCTCTTTGATAAGCTGAATACATTGTTTTCTTCTTACTTGCTTATATTTTGAGGCAAGATTTCCCTTTCTATAGTGATTCTTACGATTCTCTGAACTTTCTCCAGTTGTTCAACTTCCTTTTTGTTTTGAAATTTGGTAGCAGAGGAGTAGAGCCTGGCTGTGGCCAGGAGCAGCTGCATCCACCACAAGCATGGAGAAATTTGTGCTTCACACCTCTCTGTCTTCTGAAGTCCTCAAACTCATGTGCGCTGGGTGTTGTAGGGAACAAACTTGTGCAGCAGGTTGTGTGATTGGTGTGAGGCTGCAGTACAAAGCTGTAGCTGGGGGTTGAGCTTTACAGGCACACTTCTTTTAAATATGAAAGAAGTTTCTCATTTAAGAAACAAGTACAAACAAAAGTAGCCCTAAATAAATAAAAAAGGCAGAATTTCTACAGTGCCTTCCTGCTGTTCTTTGGGTGCTGGCTGCACAGCATGGGATGGCCATGCAAGAGTCTCCAGCGCTTGGCTGCACCTCGAACTGTGGCCTGGAGTAAGCAGGGCTCTCCTGCATCTGGAGCATACACACATCTGCAGTAATTCCTCCCCAGGACCCAGTGCTTGTGGTACCTGTCCCACAGATGTTCCTTCAGCCATCTCTCCCAGAGTCCTGGGGTCTTGGTTCTGATTGTCAGTTGCCCAAGTGTGGCTTGGAGCCTTTTGTTTGCAAAAAAATATACTTTTATTTTTATTTGTTTTTACCTTCAGCTTTACTTAAGACCTGTCTCTTGTTTATGGCTGCTTACCAAGTTCTCTGTGTTTTGGTTTTGTGACCTGTGTTTTGTTACTTGCTGCCCCTGCTGATACTGCATTATCTGCAGCCTTCTGCAGTGGTGGCTTTTCCTTTCAGGTCACTGATAATATATTAGAGTCTGGGGCCAAGAACTGATCCCCGTGGGAACCCACTGAAAACGTGTGGCACAATCAGCTCATTGCATGTGTGTTGTGATTGACATCTGGAGATGTGTTTCACATCTGGAGATTTCTGATTTCCTTGTCACACTGAGTGAGACCTCCCTGGTGACTTCATCTCCCTCTGGCTTTGTTTGTGTAGCACCAAGTCTCTATATTGTATAGCACCTCACACTACAAGGGGTACTAAGCTTGTAATATTATTTCAGAATGAGGTAAAATTTAAGAAGCTTGATTATCAATTATTGTGAAATAATAAGCATAAATTAGACTTATCTGTTTTTTGGAAATCCTTGGGCTCTTTACTACTCTCTTCCCTTTTCCATCTCTTCCCTTCATCGGACATGAGAAGTAGGTAGGTTAACTTGCTGTTACTTTGGTTGTCTTGTTTAAACTTAAATATTTTTGTATTGTTTCTTACAGTCCATCAGTACTGTCTCCTACTGAAAATTGTTCCAAGAGCTCCTTAGAAGCTCTGTTTAGACTTTTCAGATGGAAGTTTTCTAGGTCTACTAATTAAAATGGCCAACTTTGAGTAGCTGTTTTTATAGTCTCTCCCATTATTGTTGGGATAAAAGTAATTTCATTACCATCCTGTGGGATGGCTGTATCATCTGGTCTTATATAAAAAGCAGTAATTCAGAACCGCCCCCTCCCAGGAATATTCAATTAAACATTTTGATCTTCTTTTTTCTCCCCCAAATAACTGCAGCCAAGCAATGGCCTGATCTATAATTAACATTCCTCTGGATCATGACAAACTCAGAAGCAATCTTTCTCCCTCTGAATTGCATTTTCTATTAACTCTTTCTTGTTTTCTAGATTCTGATTTATGTTAATTCTTGGTAATTTTTCCTTTCTCCCAGTTGCTCAAATATATAATATTTATGTTCCCATGGTAAGCAGGTTTGTTTTCCCTGTGTGGTTTTCTCTTCACCTGCCATGGTGAGATGGCAGTGGTTTTGCCTTTCAAGTGGGGAGGAACAGAGGAGAGAAAGTCCAGAGCAGTCATGAGAGAAAACACTAATAGGCAGAGATTTAAATGGCAGTGCACGAAACTCAATGACACTTGGCAAAAATACACAGCTGGGGATGGAGGAAGTTCTTGCACAATCTTAATATGCTGCTTATCTGTCATTGGTTTATTTTATCCCTTTCCAGGTGCTGTGGCTTTGACTCTTCCTGTTGTTTTCCTTCTGCTCCCTTGCTTTTCTGACTCTGCTCTTCCAGAGTCTTTGACTGCAGTTTGCAGTTTTATTCCCAGTTCTGCTGCTCTTCTTTATGTCCTGCAAGGGGATGAGTATCTTGGCCTCCCTTTCACCTGCTTGGGAGCAAAGGCCTGGAAATGGAATGTGCAGAGAGGAGGTAGAGGTGAAGAAGAGGGGTGCTCTGAGTGGGAGAGGTCTAAAAAAAAGAAGCTGAAATATCAGCTCACAGACAAATGATGGCAACACTGACAGTCTCCCCTGTATTCCCAGGATTTATGAGGAGAGAGAGCTACCATACCTCTTGCTAGATAACCTATTCCACAAGTCGCTGCATCTCTGGAAGGAAGCAGAGAGGAGAAATAAGCACACAAGTTTGTTTTTGTTTAAGACCTGGTCTTAGGATACAGATGTTTCCATCAACTGCTATCTTGAGTCCTGAACCCAAGTACAATACCACTCATGGTTTATTTATGTATTTATTTTTTACAAAACTGAGTGAAGTAATGTTTACTGGCACTGTGACAAAAGGCTTGTCATAGAAAATTGGAATACCAGCTCTCAAGTGTGGGGTATCTTAAAATTATTTGACCAGATGCATGCTACACATGCTTGTAAGTGTATTTTTATTTGATCTTTTTCATATGCTGTCTCCTTTTTTCCTTTCTGCAGATTTCAACAGGGTTTCAAAACAAACTTTGTCTGCCTTTGACACAAGTGAAAACCAAGTGACCCACCCACACTCCTGTTTTGACATAAAATGAGTCTTCCCTCAGAGGAAGGGTCCCAAAGTACCAGTGCTGATGGAAGTACTGGTCCATACAAAATGATGTGCCAAAACCATTTCTGTGGGTTCCTGTGTGAATTTTTGTAGAGTTCAGGCTGTACAAGTGCAATGTGGGTGTCCTTAAGTATCCATCTCATGGTACAGAGGACCACTAGGGGTGGCTTTAAAATGCAAGGCTTTTTGCTGTGAGATGAATTTGGTAGAGCTGGCTCATCTGAAGCAGCTCCAGCCTCCTGGCTCCAAAAACCATGTTCTCTTTCAGGTAGAGGGTAGGGATGTTCTTGGTGGTGTCAGCATCAAGTACTGTCACTCTGCTCTTCATTAGCTTGCTGGGCTGTAGCAGGTTTGACATGAAACTTGCTGCAAAGTTGCAAACTGGAAACGTTTTGACAGTGAGGGATGGGAAGTCTGTGATGATACCTGCTGGTGAGGGATGGGAAGTCTGTGATGATACCTGCTGGTGATGAAGTCCTGGCTCTGTGTGCATCCATGGTTTCTGGTTTCTGGACCTAGTGCAAGCTAATGGGAAGTGTGAGAAGCACATCAGATCAAACCCCAGGATGTGTCTGCTCAGAGCAAGGTGGAGGACTTGTTTGGAAAGGTGTTCTTCACTGTGGTTGTTTTTTTGACTGTCTGGTGAGATCACACACTGAAGTAGTATTTGACACACAGTCAACTTTTTTAGTGCATGGTACTTCATGTGTAACCTCAGTGAGAGCAGCACTGAACACAAAGTCCTGCCAGTGTGTTTCTCCTCCTGCCCTGATAGCAGATATCTGTGTGATAGACACAGGTCCTGCTGGGCAGGGTCTAAACCCTGTGGCAGCTGGGGTCATTGCTAGCCAAAGGCTGCTGATCCTTGAGCTCTGTGAGGGTTGTGCAGTTCATCCTCCTGGGTAGGGCAATATGACCCTTTGATTTCTTTACATTTGTTTCACAGAACCACTCCATTTTGTTTTCTCTCCATCCACTGTGCTCAAGCACATGTTTCTTGAGTTCAAGAAAGGGTTATATCTGCATGGTGTGTTTTTTCTTTTTAAAACTATACACACATCTGCAATTTCAACCATTATGTGTATGAATTTGTGGTAGTTTTTATAAAAGCTAATTAATGTTTTCCATAATCAACTCGGGGTGTCTGCATTTAGGTACTTGATAGTCTGACTCTTCAAAACTGAAGAGTACCTAAATAAACATTGAGGAGCTTAAATTTGTGTCTTTTCAAGCCTCAGTTTCTGTGCTTCTATTCTTAAAAACAAACAAACAATGCAGCTGAACAACCCCCCACCCAAAGAGTACTATAAATCTGTAAAACAAAGCCTCCTAACTCTTTTGTGAAATAAAATGCCCAATCTCTCTTTAAGCTGCCAATACTGATCATAAAGCCTTGCTCATTTTAATAATAACAGCTTTAATTAAAGAGCAGGCTTTTGATGGGTGGTGTGTAGGTTTGCAGCCAGTGTTAGGAAAAAGAAAGAATGATTGCTTCTGCAAGCTGGAACCCTGCTATTTAAACTTTGCAACCATTAAAGAAGAAGCACTTCTTTGGAAGTGGAAGGAAAAAAATCAGGATTTTTATTTTAAATGTCAAGTGTCCTATCAGTCAGGACTAGCAAGCACTGCTGATAGGGCAGAAGTTGTTTCCTACCTACACCAGTCAGGCTAGTGAAGGATCCTCCTTTGAAAGATACTAATTTGGTCCTCAGGGAGGAGGCTGTTGAGAACACTTTAAACATGAAACAGCTGAGCTGGAAAGCATCTGTGTTCTGCAGGACATCCCCTGCACTAATGGGAACCTAGATGTGAAATTACAATTTTTCTCTTAACAGTATCAGCGGTTATCTTTTCCTCATTCCTGTTACAGTTCTAAAGTCAGCTGGGAGTTGGACTTGATGATTACGGGTTCTTTCCAACTTGGGATATTCTGTGATCTCTCAGATACATACAAGACTAGTGGATTTTGTTTAAAATACAGGAACTGTGCTGGCTGTGCCCCTTACAAAGGGCTCATCTGTACCCATTAACAAGGGATGCTGTTACATGAGGCCTGAGATGTATTTTCTTTCATCCCCTCCCATTTCCATGTTGAGGGAAGATGTTAAATGAAGCCAAGTGCAGTGTGCCCAAACGGTGTGGAACTCTCCTATACTGTTAAGATCTATCTCCTGGCAAGAAGGAACTGGAGCAACCATGTTCTTTTAAAAATGGCTGTAAGTTGAACCAGCTGTGCAAGAACAGAATGTGTTGTCCCTCCTGCCGAGCTCTTGGGCAGCAAAGAATACCCTAAATGCCCACCATTGAACTGTAAAATCTGTGTACAATCTCAAAACTTTCTTCACTCTTTATTTTTTGACTTAACCCTGTGACTTACACGGAAGACACTAATTTGATGTAAAACTTGCAGTAAATGTGAATTCCTTCCATGGAGCCTGGAGGTGTAGCTAGGGTGTAAACAAGCAAATTAATATTATCTCACAGCAGATATTTATGACTGGCACTGCATGGCTGAAGCACATCTGGGGAAAAAAAACCAACCAAAAACCCAAACAACCCAACCAAACATACTTTTCTATTTTCTTTTTTCACTACACAGCTTTTAATACATAGCTGGCCTCTTCAGGTATCTTGTGTGGGAGACCCCCAAGTTTTGGGAGCTGAGCACCCCTCCCTGTGCAGTGTGAGCCACGCTAGCTGGAGGTGGCAGGAAGAAGTTTTGCCCCTGCTCTTGGTGGCTTGGAGGCTTGTGAGATGCAGATGGGTCAGCCAGACCTGTCTTGTTGCCTCTGCAGTCACTGGGGTAAAGAATTGTGACTCTGCTGGGCGAGGGGAATGGGGACAGGTAATGGAGAGGTTCAGTGTTCTGTGCTTCTGCTGCTCAAGCTGGCAAAAAAAATAAGGGATAAGGGAGTGGGGGGGGGAAGAACTGATACAAAAGAACAGCTACATCTGACCTGAGAGCGTAATCCAAATGCTTACTTGCAACACAGAATTAATAATGTACTTTGAGGTCTCAGTCAGGGACTCACATGAGGGGAGCCTTTTTGAAGGGCTTCCAGCTCACCGACTCACTGCTCTGGCCCCAGTGACTCACTCTTCTGCCTTTGGCATTTTGGGGAGAGGGTGGGAAATAGCAAAACATGCACCCAGCCTGTTGAAAAGTTAGGCTAAATCCAAGAGCTATGCACTGGGAGAAGGGCAGGGGAGTGTGAGAAGGATTTTCCTATTTTGCATAACTCCCAAGAGGCTTGGGCTAGGAATGAGCAATAGCAAAAAACCTTTTCTCTTCTTGCAGACAGTGGACTTTAAAGACTGAACTTAAAAGGGTTGTTTCTCACCCTTGCCTCAGCTGCACAAGGGCTTATTTTCTTCGATTTTTGTTTTTCTTTCTTTTAACCCATATTTAGTCCCGTCTATTTAAGAGTTTCATTTAGGTTTTAGTTATCTTTTTTAAATACAAAATACTTTTTTTGGTGAGGGTTGTTAAGAAAGTGAAAGAATATTTTGGAAGACGGGCAAAGAAGTAAGGATGGTTCTTGAAAAATCCCCCTGATGAGTTAAAAAAATGCATGTCTTCTTTGCTGGTTGTGGGGTGGAAATATTTGAGTGTTTGCAACGGGAGTGTGTGCATACATGTGTACATAATGGGGTGGATTATAAGATTTGCTCAGCATGAACTTCAACATTTCCAACTGTGTAACCTGAGCAAGTGGAGAAGATGTGCAGATTTAATTACCATGTAAATCTATTAGCTCTGAATTTCCTGGCATTTGTTTTGCTAATGACACAACCTGTATGTTATTCACTCAGTGGATTTTTTTTTTTTAATCTGCCCATTTTATTTTTTAAGTGCTTAAAACGAGTAAATGCTGGTGTGAGAGTCCAAACAATTGTGTCTGCTCTTACAGTAGATCTCTTTGCTGGTTTCAAATGCCAGTTTTGCATTACTCTTTATGTTCATCCACAAATGAAGGACTTACAGTATAGTTACTGAGTAGTTATTAAAGGAGTTTACAGTATAATAAAGACATAAAACCCAGGCTGTTTTGTACCTGTGGGTGGATAGTGGGATTTTTTTTTTAATCCCATGAGTGTCTGTTGTGTACCTGACAGTTCCTCTTGTGGAGGGGTGACTGATTCCTTCAGCCTGGGGAGACTTTGGGGTGAGCCAGAAGGGAGACACTAACTCCCAGGAGGGTAATATCTTGGATTTGTGGCTGGTTATAACCCTGGCATGTTGCATGGCTGCCTTGCCCCGGCCTGCTGGGAGAGCTGGGCTTGTTTTGCAGTGTGCTAAAGGTGCTGTCACTGCAGCTGCAGCTCCCCTGTGGCATGGCTCTGCTGGAAAAGGTGGGATTGTGCTGCTGCGGTGTGTGGGACTTGCAGCTGATGCAGTGCATTTTCCAGGCTCAGCAAAGCCTGCTACTTTTTAAAAAATTAAATACAATTGGAAAGTGTCATCTGGGGCTCCTGACTTCTCTGCCTTCCTTTTTAACGAGTTCTTAGAAAGTCAATTTTCTGAAGATGACTTTCATTTTTAGGCATGGTAATGTCTTATCTTTAAACGACCAACTGGGCTGGTGGAGAAGCCAGCACTGCCATGCACCTAGCAAAACCTGAGTGTTTTGCTTCACAGATCTTCATTTGATCAGACAAGGAGTAAAAAAACCCCTGGTCCCTGATGCAATTGGAGAAAAGGGCTTTTGTGTGGCAGGAACAGGCAGATGCTGTGGAGAGCTGCAGCCCGCGGCACAGCTGGTCTGCAGCCAAATGCTACTTTCGAAGAGCTGTCCAAAAATCCGCTGTGCCCCCGGATGTGAGAGCTTTCCTCTGTTTGCTTACTGCAACGTGATGTCCGGAGGTGTTTGTGTTCCCCAAAAACACCCAGGATATAGGCATGAGCCAATGTCCAGCCATTGAGTGCTGGAGCTCCTCAGGGCTGCGGTTTACTGTCTGTATGTAAACAGGAGTGCTGCTGTTTTGTTTGTCTTTTCAGGGGTCTGGGGGAAGGGGAGGCGGAAGATAAGGTTACATCTGTCCTAAATCCCTGACTTTTTACAGAGGTTAGAGTCTCAGCTGAACACATCTCTTTGCTATGTGGTGAGAATAGTTTAATAATTCAAACAGACTCCTTGTACTAACACATGTCTGCAATTGGTGCTGGGGCTGCCAGTGGGGTGTGAGGATAGCAGGAAGCTGGCAGCTGAGCTGTCTACAGAGGTATTAACAACAATAAGGGAAAAGAAGAAAAAAAAGGCAGATTCTCAGTGCAAGTGCTCTTTCCTCTGCTTTTTAAATTTTGCAAAGGTGACCCCTCTGGGTGAAAGATGGCCAGGTGCAAGCCATAAACAAAGAATTTCTTTCTTTTGCAAGCAAATTTATATACAGGTTCTAAAAGGGTCAAAGTCTCAGTTTCCTTCCCAAATTGCCCTTTCCTGAGCACAGGGGTGGTTGCTACTGTGTCAAAATTGAGGGTTATTCTGGGACTTTCCAGCTATGGAAGTGGCTGATGGCCACTGAGGTGCATGTGGAAGCAGAGAGGGGAGGAAGAGGAAGAGGAGGAGGAGGGGGGTTGGCAATGCTTTGAAAAGAAAGAAGGAGCAGCTTAGGTGTAGGTGGAAGTTTTGGGGAGTTGGAGGTCTGGCTGCCCCCAGATGGTTTCTGCTTTAGCTGCTGCTCAGATGCTTTTTCTTCTTTAGTTCTCTAAGCAAATGGAGCCACTTTCAATGAGACAATTGTTTTTTCAAGGACAAAAAGTGATCTAGCTTTAAGCATTCACAGTCGTACAGAAGTGTATAACATGTGAAAGATTCCTGTAAATCAAGGAGTCTGTGATTTTTTTTAATCAGAGTGAGAAGTCCAGATCGCTAAAATTGTCTGTCTGCTGAGTTCAGTAGCTGCACAGTCTGACCTGTGGCAGTCTCTACTGGCCAGTGTTCAATGTTACATCACAGACCATTAAAAATAAACTTGAGAATTATAATGAAACTAGAAAATCATTTTAGAAACTAACCATTTATTTGCTCTCAGACAATTTTCTTATAAATGCATATTCTTTTCTTGCTTACAGCTTGCTGCTTTGGAGCTGCATGTGAAAAGGAGAAAGCACAAATATTGACAGACAAACATGTTGAACATTCTTCCCCACCCTGAGGTCCTCTTTCTCTCTGGTTTTCTGAAGCTGAATGTTTGTTTCCTCTTTCACTTTTCCTGGAGTGATTTTAGGAAAATTCCCTGTTCAGAAAAGAAAAAATAAATAAAACCTGCTAGACCTAACTTCAGTCAAGTGGAAAAGTAAAATAACATTTGATAAGCTTTTATTCCATATCAAAACAGTGATAGACAGAAGGCTAATAAAAATCTTTATTGTCAATTTGCCAAAAATAAGTAGCCTGTTGCCATGTTTCTTTCAGCTGAGTCTGTTAAGTTATAACATCTAAATAGTGCCAGACTAAGTCAACACATAGGTATGATACTTTCAAGGATGACATCCTGAAATTGGATGATGCTGGTGGTAAAGTAGCTGCATGTGGAACCCATGGGACAAATATTGTAGCAGGCATATTTCAGCGTCTGCTGTTCATCAGTCAGAGTAATGCATGCAAGAATTAGAAAGAAGGAAATGCTCCAGCTTTAGGAAAATATGTAAACAAATATAATTGACTTTTGCTATTGCTCCAAATGAAGTGTGTAGACTGGAGGGAAAAACATTGTCCCTAAGAAAGGCAAAAAAAAAACCCAAAACAACCCCATTTTTATAGGTTCATCCTTGACTTCTTTCATGGCTGGGAAGTATTTCTGTGCCTTGTTTACACATTAATGGCTGCCTACACCATTTTACTCAATGTCTTTGTTGATGTACCAGGAAGTTCAACTACTCTGGTCATCCTTTCTCTCTTTCTTCTTTGCATAGTGGGGTGTTGTAGTTTATACTTCTATCCTTGTTGGGAAGCACCTGGTTGTGAAGTGCTAGCGAGTCCTTGGGTATCAAAATTAAAATAAAGGAGGCTTTCTAAGGTGGCCATGACCCTCTAGCAGAGCCCTCTAAGAGTTTATTAGTGTTATCATTTACAGTAGGTAAATATGATGATACAAATAGGTTTTGTCATTTGTAAAGGCTTTTCTTGAGCTGGCTTGTTATTCCAGCAGGGCAGCTGTGGTCCTCTGTTTATTGCCTTGTATTCAGTCAATATTTTCTTTTCCTCAGCGTCAGTCAGAATTGACTCAAGACTTACTCATTTTGAAAAAAGGCACAGTTAGCATTTGGAAGAGGTGCTTGAACATCCAGGGAACCCTCTGAGAGCCAGCTGTGCTCAGAGTTTTCAGCATGAGGCTTCATGGCCACAGGTGCTGCTGGAGCTGTGAAATGTGAGGGTGTGAGCACACCGTTTCCCTTGTGGGTTTATACAATATTGACTTGTTTAATTCTTAATTTAGCCTACAGGAAACTGAATCTTGAATTTCAGTGTTTGTTTCTGCAGGAGAGAGCACGATAAAGAGCCAAGATCAATACTGCTTGCAAAAACTAAACAAATCAAACAAACGTAGACTTTTATTAGCATCGTGCCTCAGCCGACAAAGATTCCTATATAAGATGGTAGATAATGCCTCATTGTTCAGAAAATCCCATTACAATTCACTGTGCAAGTATTTTTATATAAAAATAGAATTCTTTGTGTGAATGAGATGAACAGGAATGATTTGTTGCAGTGCAGATTTTTCATCTGCCAAAGATGTAGTTTTCTGACGTTGGAAAGAAGATGAATAGACAAAGTTTTTGGCTATTGATAGGAACTGCATTGGAGTTCGAAGGAAATAGATTGCAAAGTTTGGTTTGCGCTCATTTGAATAATAAACAAATATGAAATTACTACATAAAGATCTAATATATGTTGCTAGTGTAATGAATTCAGTGCAATAGACAAAGTGGTAATTAGTAGTGGCTGTCAGGAGCTTTAGCTCTGGGGCCTAGAAGCTGGATATGGGCTCTAGGTGGAATGCTACTTCTAAAATAGACACATAAATCAATCAGGAAACCCATTTTATAGCAAATGTGTTAATTGCTTGGCTGTGGATGTGCATGGACCCGTTTTCCTGGAGCACACAGAATGTTCTGCACAGCTAAAATAGTCATATGTGGTGTTGGAGTCTGTGCTTCAGGAATGTGTTTCATTTTCCTTCTGTGCTTCAGTGAGCATTAACCCCCTATATTCTATTCCACACATATTATGTTCTGGTGACAGATCCTGTAGGAACTTTCAGTCTATCTGAGGGAAATATGCTTTCCCGTTTTTGGTGGTGCACTGTAGTGATGCAGTTGGTGTGGCGGGAGGAGGCTGCTTCAGGACTTGAGTACCATGCTTCCATTTTCCATTTTTTGTTGCAGTTTGGTGACAGGCTCTTCAGTTGTAATGTGTGCCTCTGAGAGGACTTTTGTTCTAGCTGTAGTGATTGGAGGAGGAGGTTGTTAGACAGGGCTGGTAGATCCTGCTGCTGACTGGCACGGACAGCCAGGGCACATATAGAATTGTTCTGATCTATTCTCTCCTGTGGCTGGCATGACAGACAGGCAAGGAGATAAACTTTCCCCTGCCTTTTTGTCTCCACAGCACTTCACAGAGTTCCTGGATGAATTTTCACCTGATGTCCTAGGCCAGCTCTTGAATGATCCCTTCTTGTCTGAGAAGAATGAAATAATGGAAGTGGAACTGTCTCCAGCATCCCCAGCACCCCTCATCCAGGCTGAGCACAGCTATTCCCTCTGTGGGGACTCTCGACCTCAGTCTCCCTTGACCCACATCTCGACTGATGACAACTTTAATGAAGGTACAGCACACTGAGCCCGTGTTCATTTCTTGTGATGATGCAGTAATGAAATGCTCCTGGTGGAACTGTGGCTGTGGAAAATGGTGATGCATAGAAAATGATGAAAACCCATAGCATTTTTAGCAGTTATCTGTAATTCAGCAGTTACAAACTTCTGGAGGGGAAGAAGGGGGATGGCAAGAATGGTGGGAGGAGGAGATCCAGTCTTCTTGTTCTGCTGTGAAAGGGCTGATGGAGGAGCAAGACCATGAATATCTGGTAACTCTAAGGAATAATTGCAATGCCAGGCTGACTCCTTTGACTAATACTTGGTTTATTTTCACCATTAGCTTTACAGTACAAAACAGTGCAGTGTTAAGCTGCATTACAGTAAAAGGGAGAGAGATTAGTGCTTGTGGCTAAGTATTACCAGCTAAGCTGATTGTGAAGATCCACCAGACAGGTCTTCAAAGGCTGACAGTTTTGTAGTCCAAAGTGCTCTGTTGGAACAAGATGAAATCTTTTAGAGATTTTACAAGAGGACAACTAATAGAACCTGTGAGAAGAATTTTTCAGTGTGGGACAGGACTTTTGGAAATTATTGGGAAACATAATCTACAGAAAATCTTCCATTTTTATATTTCCTAGTTGTTTTATATGAATATTTTTAAATTAACACATACAGGAGATATTAATTGTGGAAGGGGAAACAAGCACAAGGAACATCAGAAACCAAGCTTTTCTGGAAGTTAATAGAGAGAAGCTTTAAATTAAGCTAAATGTGAGGGGAGTTTCCTTTGGGGAAAATTTCTGAAGAAATTCATACTGCTGAGACCACTGTAATAGAACTGTAGTCAAATGGTGTTTTAAAAAGCCAAGAAACATTAACAAGTGGGTTTAAAAATAGAAAATGAATGGAAAACGTTTCATCTTATGTTCAGTCTGCAGAGTGTTTCATAAGAGAGGAGGAGGAAGAAGAGTTGTTCTTGGTGTTTGGGATTTTATTTAATCTTAACCCCAGGATCTTGCTCACGACCTTTCTGCACCTATTGACTTCAAAACAGTGAAGCTCAGAGAAGTGCTTAAGGGAGTTGCAGTATTAGAGTGAACCTGGCTGTCTGATAGATAATCAAAGGCATCACCCTGATGATTTTTCATTCCCTCAATCTGTGAGAGCAGGGAGAAAGGATTTTGTGGATGGCAGTACTGCAGGGCTTGACACTGGAGATGGAAAGCATCTCTGTTATTGGACAGTGAAGGTACACAGCACTCCTGACAGCTCTATTGAAGGCCAGTCCTCTTGGTGGAGTAGAGCACAGATACTGGAAGCTCCAGTGTCCTTTTGGGGATCAGAAAGTACAGAGTGTGGAGGAGGAGGTCCATATGCTCCAGCATGATCCTCTGCTGCTGGGGACCTGGGAGGGGTTTTGTGGAGTGGCAGGAGCTGAGACATATATAGAATGTCCAAAAAATTTGCATTCTCCAAATACCCATCCCAATGGTCAGGTTGGTGCGCTCTTAGAGTGTGTTCATGCTTTTTCTGTGGTGAGGAGAAAATAGGCTGGCCTTGTTCAGCACATGATCTTCAAGACAGGTTTAAGCCCTTCGGTGTCTATTTCCATCTTTTGTTTTTTCCCCCCAAGTCTCCCACCATCTTATTAAAATTTTATTTGATGTTTCCTCTCAGCCATTATGGTGAAGTGATTGTTTGCTCTGATTCCATTTTCCTGGCCACTCCTGCAGGGGAACGAGTAATTTCTGCTGTGAGCTGTTTCTTTCTGGCCACTGCCTGGCCATTACCGTAATTTCTGCAACTGCTGAATTGACCTATTCCTGTAATTGGAAATTTTATATAAAGTTTTTCTAAAAGGAGCTAGAACTATAAAACCTAGGAAACTCATAAGTCTGGGTTTAACTTTTCTGAGAAGTCCTGTTAAATTTCAGTGTGAGAGCACATATAAGTGGCCATAAAGTCAAGGTCCAAACACTGGCTTTCCCCACTTACTCTTCTGACTTCACTGTATTGAGGCCATTTCCCCAGCTTTCTACAGAATAACTTCTTTGAATTCTTGCAGCCTGTTGCTAGTGTGGGCTCTCTGAAGGTGTCAGTGTTAAAGCACATGTGTACAAGACATCTGGCATTTAATGCATTATTTGGTTTCTCCCCATGACTAGAATCTATTCTTAGATTCAGTTTTGCATAAACTTTAAAGATACTAGAGGGAGAGAGATTTACAGGCTTGACCTGTCTGCTTGCAGCTGGCTGATCACTTTTGTTTGCCTGAACTGGTAGATGGGAGTTATGGTGTGGGGAGGGCTTCAGGCTGCAGCATGGAAAAAGGAGGCTGTGTCCTGTTTACAAACTATCCACACCAGCTGCACTGCCACCTCTCTCCCACCAGGTTTCTGCTTTCTGGTTTTGAGCCCTGGGGTTTTTGGAACAACTGTAGGGTGGCTGTGGAGAAGGGCAGTGGATAGCTGCAGAGTGGAAAATGCCCTTGAAAGGACATGAAGGAGTTGAGAGGGCAGACTGAGAATAGGGCTGATGGGTAAGGGAGATCTCATCACAGCCTTTTGAGGCACAGATTCATTTCTGACAGCTGTAAAGAAATAGAGAAAGCTCATCCACAGCCTAATTTTCTGCTGTGGTCTCTGCAGCCTTTTAGAAAGGAAGGGCTGTTGGTCAGACAGCCAGGAGCAAGGCAAGACCCAAGTTTCAGCAGGCACTATGGTTATTCTCCTTGAGACAGGAGTGTAGGCTCCCTCCCTGCCCTCCCATGCTTGATCTTGTTGGCTGTGGACACAAACAGCAAAAGGACAGTGGCTGTCCCTTGTTTGGGACGTGTGAGATACATGGGTGACAGCTGAGTACAGGTAATACTGAGGGGCTGGTGTGTAGCAGGAATGTGAAGGCAGAGCCTGCAGCATCCTGTGGGGCTTTTCATCCTCTGAGATGAGTTCAAGTGCTGGGGCTGTTTTGTGGTGGGGCTGGGTTTGATTTTTCTGGTGTTTTTCACTTTGTGAGCCTGGCAGGGCAGTGGACAGCTGACCAGTCATTTGGATGCTGTGTCTCCTCAGACTGTGCCCAGGTGCCTGGGTGCATTCCTTTCCCAGTCCCCTGAGGCCTCTGCTTTTGAGACTAGTCTGGGTCTCCACCTGCCCCTCCTGTTCATGCTTTCCTGCTCAGGAATGCTTTGAAGTTACTTTTGGATTTGGAGAGGCTTGTCTTGGCTGAAGGTTTGACAGACTGATTGCTGAAATGATGTGTTTCTGTTTTACTCCTAGCTGTGCCAAAACTGGGGCTGGCCCCAGACTGTAACCTGTATTGTTACTGGGTTTTTACTGCTGAGGTTATGTTTTTCTGTAATGTGCTTTTAAAATTTGAATTTTCTTTTTCAACTTTTAAACTTTAAGTCCATCTCTCTACATGCTTTGAAAAAGAAAAACACCAATAAATAAGAAACGCAAATGAACCAAACAAACACCCCAAAAACGTGGCTCCTACTTCTTTCCCTTCAACAATAAATCCACCCCTAATCTCAGGCAGGGCTATGAAAAACCACTGCTTAGGTATGGATTTCACAAGCAGTAATCAGTGTCATATGCTCTCTCTTTGCATAGAGGCACCTCTATGAGCTTAGGCTCAGGTTGGTCTTCATAGATTTTATATGCATATTATATATGTATGCACACACACATAACATACGTATGTATATGTGAGTCATAAGAGTTTTATTATTTATAGTAGGTTATATTACTAATCTGAGAATCCTAATTTTATTTTTTATATAGCCTCTGTATAGGGAGGTACAATGTCCTGCTTCTTTCTCCAAATGCATTGAACAGTGAAAATGGGAACCTCTGCTGCCCTGATTTTAGAAAAAATGGAAATTAACAAAGAAATTCACTTGTGCTTTCAAAAGTTGCTGCCAAAGCTATACTGATAATTTTTAGAGCATATTCCTGCAACTTTTTTTCTGTGTAATTCTTTCTCTTTTGTATTTATTTAGGAAATAAGGAGAAAGCCATTAGTGGGAGTAGCCTGTATTTGAATGATTTTTATGTGGAAAGGTAGCAGTCAACCCTTGTCACCATCTACAGTGTTAAAGTCATAGAATCATAGAATACTCTGAGTTGGAAGGGACCTATGAGGATCATCAAGTCCAGTTCCTGGCCCTGTACAGGACACCCCAAGAATCACACCGTGTGCCTGAAAGCTTTGCTCTGTATGAGAACAACTAAATTCATACCAGAGTATGAGGAGATTTTAGAACTTCTATATATCCAAGATCCACAACTCAACAGGTCACTCTGCATCAAACCTGTAACTCCTACTTGAGCAGCAGCATGCCTGAGAAATGTTAGTTTTGAGTTGGAGGTGGGTCTTTAACTTACGGTTATTGTTAATAATTGTCAGCTCTATTTGCTGTCTGACCTGCTTTAGCTTTCAGTTACACATAGATGAGATCTCATTTTAGCCTTTGTTTCTTTTAAAGAGCCATCTGCTCTCTGAAACCTCTTTCCATAGGTGTTTGTAGGCTGTGATTAAGTTCCCTCTTGATTGCTGCCTGGATACAGTCTGAATGAATTGCACTTTCTTGGTGTTTCCCCTGAGGTGGAATCTTCTGGAGATTCAGCTGTTGCCATGCCTTTCTCAGCACAGGGACTTTGCAGTTTCTTTTTCAAACTCTTTGTCAAGTGACTACAGAAACTGATTTCCCAGGAATAGTTTTCCTGATGATGCTTGTTATGGGAATACTCCTCCCACTTCCAGTCCTGCTGTTTGTGAAACCAGTGATCTCATTTTTTCTGTAGTGTTGCACTAACAGCTTGTGCTCACTTAGTTATGTACTGTGAGCATCAAGTCCATTTCATGTGTGTTGAATTCATAATACAGATCTGCCTTCACAGCATCTGTGTGGGGTGTGAGGAGAAAAATCCAGACCTGAGAGAGAAAACTTTTATTTGACCACAGTGCTTCTGTAGATAACTTTCTCATACCTTAAAATATCATATAGAATGTATCATATCCTATATAGAATATTTAATGTTATCCAACTTTTAGGCTTTAAATCCAGCTACCATCTCAGTCTGTGCCTGACTCCCATGTACTTAAAGGTGATATGACTTTGTTTCTATCTTAGTAACTTTGATAGTGATGGAAATTATCTGTGGGTTTTACATGGACTCCATGCTGGTCAAAGAGGGGATGCCAGTAGAATGATGATCATTTGTTAGGAAGAAAGCTATTTTTGCTATGTGTTGTAATTAATGTGTATCACTGCTGCTCGTCTTTGCCCCTTTATTTAACTCTCCCTTCCTGGCACTTTAAAAAGGACCCCAATGTTTGGTAGTCAAACAGTATCTCTTTTGTCGCAGCAGTTCTGAGGGCTTCGGTTTCATTGTTGGCGGTGGGAGCGTGTGTGCGCGCCGGGAGGGGGAAATGCCATCTGGGAAATCTGTGAGAGGAACTGTTTGTCGATGAATGTGGGCTCTCACCTCCCAAAGGAGAGAGGGGGAGAGGTAGAGGCGTTGGAGTTCAGCATTTCAGGCATAATAAACAGGGCCTGTGTCTGACAGGGAGTGTTATGTGAGCCCAGAGCTGGGCACTGAGAACCATCGGAACCCAGGGAATTCCCAAGCAGTTATTTCTCCAGAAAGGTCCAGTTTGCCTTTGGGAGGCTGGAAAGTCTCTGACAGCAAAGCTGGGGATGCTGAACTTTCTTCCCTGCAAGTAGCATGTCCAGCTGCTTGGACATACAAAATGTATGCATCAGCAGCCCTTTTGGGCTCATGGTGCAGAGGTGCTTCTCTGACAGATCAAGCAGTTGTTTTCCCCACAAACAACTTGTGAGCCACTTCCAAGAGGTGCCTTCCCTTTTGCAGTTAGCTGGCTCCCAGCTGGCAGCCGTTCTTCTGTGGTGGAGAGCTGGTGAGCCCCCCTAGATCCTACTGCTCCAGGTATGGAGGCACTCCTGCTCAGGGGGAGATTCAGGTGAGCACTGAACACGTGTCCAGAGGCCAGCTTTGCACACAGGGACCCTTGGTGCAGTTGAAGCACCGTGTGCATCAAAGCGTGTCATTAGCGTGTGGTGAGCTGAGCCTGAGGCTGCAGATGGTCGTGCATGGCAGAAGCCAGGTGGGCTGTGCATCCAGCCCTGTGGTGCATGGTGACATGCATGGAGTGGGGCATGCACCAAAAGGAGTTAGTTGGAGCCCTATTGTTTGAGTCTGTGACACAGCTGAAGAGGAAGGTTATTTAAATACACTTGGCTTTAGCTCATTAGGGAACTTCCTGCATTACCCTGTTCAGAGATGACTTTTCTGATACCTGTGCACTTTGATAGTCTGTGGTCTCCTTAAATTTTCAGTTTTGTTTTTCTCTAAGTTACTTTACCCATCGCTTGAACAGTGAACTGTAAGATGCAGGCAAAAGCTGCCTCTTCATTCTGGTGATACAAATAAAGATAAATCCCTTGATGGTTCTGGAGGTCTTATTTGCACACTGGTTTGAAATGACATTCAGTGCACGCATCTGCTTTCTGTGATGGAGATCTGTAATGGTGGTATTTGCTTTTATTCCCCTTGAAGACTGGGTTCAGTGGTACACCCTTCATGTGGGTTGTTTACACAGTGGTGCTATCTTACTTCTTACTGCAGGGGAAAAAAGGTGAAACCCATGTTGTTTTTCTGGATACTTGCATCTCTGTATTTGAGATGAGTGAATGAGGGTGAGATGCAGAGTGAATCTCTCATTTATTTAAAAATGCACAGTAAATGCACATGCAACTTCCTTATCCAGCAATAAGCATCTCTGTAAACTCTAATGAAGAGTGCTGAAAGGAATGTGGAGAGCAAGGGACACGATTTTAGTTATTTTTGCAAGTTCTGTTTTTCTGTACATTTATCAGAAAGGATGAAATTTAGTCAGTGTTGGAGAAGATCTACTTTTTCATAGGAAAGGAGGTGGTATGATGGACAAGATGGAGGAATTAGTTGGATAGAAATAGGAAAAGGAAAACAAAACTTGTCAGGAGCTCTGATATTAGAAAAACTGTATACTTGAAATAAGCATTTTTGATCTTTCCACTTTTCCTATCCTGCATTTCTTTAACATGGTCATGGAACAAGAAAAGAAGCAAAACGTTGCAGTTCTGAGAGATATGAATATCCTAGAAAGCTGCACATGGTCTTATTAAGACACTATTATTAAGAATTTTTTATATCTGTGTATAAATACAGATATATTAAAAATGTTTTTTATAAACACAGAAATGGTATATATTAATTATGACATGTAAAAACATGCTGTTGTTGGTTTTGTGCCTAAACCACACACACTGATTACAGCTACAGCTGTGATGCTCAGAGGAGCACATTGCTGTTGACAGTCATCATCACCACAGTGTGTGAGGTGTGCAGTGGAAGATGCGTGCTAAACAGGTCTGCAGGAGAAGAGGAACAAGCTTGATGACAGAATAAGCACACAAAAGCTTTCTGGAGAAATGTAATTTTAGTCTTGGACACAGGAGATCTTAGGTGCATGTGTCACAAACCCTGGGTGGCTTTGACAAATGGGTTTTTTGGATGCCTGAGTTGAAACTGATGTTTAACTTGCAGCAGTGGTAGATGCTCACAGCCCAACCTGAAAGCTCAGTGCATACTGGATTTTGATCAAGTGTAATAACAGGGCTAAATCATCTGAAAATCCAATTGCAGTTATCTCCAGCTGGACATTTTAAATTGCTAGTTACTTTTTGGCCTTAGTCTCTCCATGTCTCACTTGAATTTTCAGCTCCACTGTGAAAATGAATTCAGGCTGTGGAGCATTTCCCTAGGAGGGAATTAAATAGCCCTGTGGGAACATATTTTGAGTTGTATTTGGTAAAGGAGAGGTGAGGCTGTGCACAAGACAGTGCAAAGAACAAAACATGGAATATCTTGTCAATTAGTGAAGCACCATGCATTCTGCTTGTTGGATAAAGCTCGGATTCTGCAGAGAAATTGGTCACATTATTAAAACATTCCTATTTTTAGGTATATATGATGTGCAAAAGGACACTGAGTTAAACTTTCATAGGTATTTCCTAACACTTGAACACCATAGGCACTTTGCAACCTGAGTGTTCGGTTCACATGGGTGATTTACCAGCACTAGTGCACTGAATGCAGGAGTGTTGGCTGGCATTTTGCTAAGTACTGTGTGGACTCCCTAAATGACATGTTCCATGTGCCAAAATGCCTAGCATTCATGGACTTATGGATGTGTGGGTAAAGGGAAATGCTACTCCTCTGAGTAGTCCTTGCATGATGGAGTTCTGAGGTTTGTAGAAAATTTCAGCTGGGGAGGGAACTGACAAGCCAGGATCACTTATTCAACACTGAACTGTTTTGAAGCCTGAGAAGAGATTTCTAAAGAGAGAGAGCCAAACTGACAGTACTTAGGATGTGTTTCCTTAGCCATTTTGAGAGCTAAATCTCTTCTTGTTTAGGCTTTCTTCTTTCTATATCTGAATGACTTGTGTTCTCATTGTTCTGTGAAACCTCTCCTGTGGTTCTCTATAACCCTTCATCAGAAATACTCCTGTCTTGGAGGGTGTGCCATGCCTCTCTATATGACCACAGATCTATTAGCCTGCTGCATTTTTCCTCTTTGCTCGTTTTTCTGGTTTTGTGTTACATTCTCAAGGGCTTTGGGAGAAGGGTTGCCACTTTGCTCTGCTAGTACAGCTTAGTGTACCATACACTAAGGTGCCACGGAACTATTATAAGAGTAAACTAAGAATGATTTTCAGATAATTTCAACCTGTTGCACTCAGGAAGAAGAGAAAGGAGAGTGGTAAATGTCCTTGTAGCTCCCTTGGAGCAGAGGAGGGATTGTTGGTGACTTCAGAAACTAGAATTTGTCAAAAGAAAGTAACTTGTAGCACAACACTCCCTGATCCTGGTACGGAATGTGTAACAGCAACTTGGAAAAAGGGGTGTGGGAGGAGAGTATCAAGGTGAGATTTGACCAGTCCTCCATCCCTTCCTTTCACGGGACTGTTCATCTGGAATGACAGCTGTCAGCAGGCATTGTGAGAGGCAGTGTCAAAAAAGTGCCAGATGCAGTTCTTCAGAATTATCTGAGTGCTAAAGGCAGCGTGTTGCTGTCGCTGGAAACCATCTGTAGCCCTACAAACTGGTTAGACTGGCTTAAAGCCTAGAATAACTCCGAGTAGTTTATGCAGATCTAAGTGGTGATGGCAGGGATGTCAGGTTAATCAGCAAAGTCGGCTTCCAGAGGAGTAAAATGATGGATTCCAGAGGAGTGAAATGACCAGCCAAAGGCCAGCATATCTTACTGTCTTAGAGCAGCTGAATATTCGTGATGAGTCTGGGGATTAGAGGTGATAAACATCAGAAAGTGCAGCCTTAGAGGACATGCCCTGTTTTGCTGGTCACCCTTGGCTGGATTTCCTTTCTACTTTCATGATGATACAAATTTGAGAAAATTGAGGGCTAATTACTGGCTTCGCTAATAGCTCTCTTTTATCCATGGCCTTCACAATAGCCCTGCCCCAGGGGTAGCTTGACCCAGAGGTGCAGGAGGCAGCAAACAGAGGCTCTGCACAAGCTGATGTGGGGCCAGTTTTGACACAAGTTATACAAACAGGCATTTGGAAGTTGCATTTGCCAAAGGACTCTGTATTTCCAGGCAGATACCACTTGAAAGGTTTTACCTGAATGATGCATACAGAGCAAGCTGGGAGGGAGCTGCGCTTTTGTGTTTGTAAGTAGAGAGGCTCAGGGAGGGTTGAAAAAGAGCAATGTCCTCTCTCCTGAGTTAATATTTAGACAAGCCTACCTATTTTTTTTTCCCATAAATACTTCTATTTTTGAATTTTTTGCATTTCCCAGGAAGCTTTGGAGTAAGCTCTGCAGAAGCTTAAATATGGTGTTTAGCCCTTGCTCTGCAGTTAAATCTGGCAGAGCTGCTGGCCTTGCTGTTCCTGAGCTTCTGATTACAGGATACATATTTTTTTTTTTATTTTTAATTCCTTAGTGTGTCTTTACTCAAATTACCTCCTTCCTTGCCAGTGGTGGAGGTTAGGTCCCACCACAAAGTAATTACTAGAACTGGAGATGAACATTCTTCTCCCTTCTTCCAGGCACCCAGCTTCTGCCCAGTGCCTGTGTGCTCTGCGTGTGTGTGGTCTTAACAGCAAGGACACACAGCAGCACAGAGGCTGAAAGCACACTCTTATTTTTCTTACCTGTTTGCAGCTGAGCTCTGAGACATTTCACCAGCTTGATACACTCAGCTGTGAATGAAGGCTCTTGTGCAGCCTTGCAGAATGCTGGTGGCACGGCACACCAAGGATGTTGGTGCAGCCTGCAGTTAATTCAAAGCTCTCTAGCTTTTACCAGCCCTACGGTGTATGCATTGTTCTGTTTTCATTTCATATACACAGTAAAGAATCTGTTTGAAGGCAGTAGAAAGCTTTGAAAGAAAGATCAGCACTCTTTTTTCTTTCATGTGTATTTGGTTTCAGATTCCAGTTGCTCTGTTTAACGGATGTGCCTCTCATGATGACTGCTCAGTCTGTGGCAGAGGACTGTGCCACATGCAGTTGGGATGCAGTGCCCCTGGTATAGGATATTCTCCTGCAAGAGGAAAGACTAAAGTCTTTCAGTTGGAATAGGAAGCTTTCTAAGGCAAATTGCAATTGCCAAAAATGCATTTGATTATTTTGTATTTTTAAAGGGAGTTGTTAATAGCCTTGCAGAATTGTTTCAAATGTTGAGTATTTCCAAAGTCTTGGTCCTTTGTTATACTTCACACCTGGGAAAATAAGTCCTTTTTCAGCAAGTCAAACAGTGAATGGAAATAGGTAGCTAAACTTACCATGCCAACCTTCTTCCAGTTCTTGGCAATGCTGGGCAAAAACCCTTCAGCTTTGTCTAGAAAAAGGTTTCATGGCTTTCTCTTGACTAGTGAGCTTTCAGTAAGTGGAGTTAGGGGATAATTCTGCCAACACGTAATGCATGTTTCATTGCTGCCAGATAAAATATGCATCCTGTGCTGTGCCTTCCCAGAGGCTGCATGGAGGAAATTAACATGATCACCATGGCACTGGTGCTCCTGTGAAATCATCAAAACCTATATCCTCTTTTGCATGTACTAAATGAGTCCTTGGGGGAAAAAAATGAAGTTACGGCGTGACAAATACTTTGTTCTTAAAAGTATAATCCCACCATTTGAGCTATTTGCTTACTGCAGGCAGCAGAAGAAGCAGAAGTCTGGCTAAAGGCTATCTCTAGAAGGAGGAATAAAACTGAGTCAGCAGGCATTAGCCTGTTTGGGAGATGGCTCCCTGGCTGCTTTACCCAGTGGCTTGTTTAGTCTTGTTCTGCTACGCATTAGCAGCTTTCAGCAATGTGCAGTGATTAGTGCTCTGTGTCTTTCCTCGCTGCTCCTCTGTGTATCCTGGGGCTAGGATTAGGTTACAGCCCTGAAATGGCATGGTTGTCTGCATTGACTGAGAGCTGAATAGTAAGGGCAGAGTTTTGTTGATAGACTTAAAATGTCCTCTGTGTTTCCCTTCTCTGGAGGAGGAATGACATTATTTTCATTTGTAGTCTTTCTGTTTCTGATCTAAACATGTGGTGTCCAATTTCCTTCCCTGGCAGGTGACCTGGAAAATGAGGAATGGTGTCTGGCTACAGAGTTTACTCCAGCTTCAATAAAGACTGAGCCAGGGCTGTGTGAGATATCAGGCCTTGCTCCCTCAGTCAGTCTCACCGTCACAGCCACGTCGCTGGAGGGGGAACAGCCTGAACTACAGACAGATGTCCTGGTACTGCAGACTCTCTGTTCTCTCTGCACAGTTAGCTGCAGCTTCTCCTAAGGCTGCACACCAGTGTACCCTCCTTGGTGCCAGAGCTTGGCGGTTCAGGGTGCACACTGCAGTCTGCTTTAATGGTTTTTAATGGTTGCTGGTGTCCCACTATTGCTGTAAGAGCTTGTGTTTCAAAACACTTGTCTGCATCTTTAGCTCTTAATGGCTGGATATACAACTTCGTCTTTTGTGCTAGCTTGGGGCTCTTGGGTATGTAGAAATATTTGAATAGTTTCTAATGAGCCAGTTGCACCTGAACTGACTAATCCACTTGCTCTATCAAGCCTGTGACAAGCTGAGTGTCTGTCATAAGAATTTGCTCTAATGCTGCTGTGCCTTCCCCTAAGCAGAACAAGACTCCTTGTTTGGATTGATTGGAGAGTTTCCCTGTTTGCCTGCAAAGTTACTTTTGCCAGATATGTGAAGCTTTGACATTTCAAGCTGCTGCCACTTTGAGACCAAGCAGCCTCACAAGGAGCTTTGTGGTGCTTTTCTGACCACAGCTGGAGCAGCCAGTGGGCATTCTAAAGAGCTTAGTTTGGTTGGTGCTTGGGTTAAGGAGAATGAACTGCAGCAGCTGGTGGCTCACCAGGGTCCCCAGCCAGTAGAGGAAGAAGCATAGCTGTTGTCAGCCCCCAGGATGCAATGTCAGTCCAGGCTGGAGGGAGTTGATATATGCTGAAAATAAATGTTTCCACTTGGATGTGGATCAGAAATTTGTGCAACAGAAATTATTTAATGAGAAACTGAAAAAAGCTAAGCACAAGTTTCCCATAATTATCTCCTAGCTTGAGTGTGCTGTTCCCAGGACGTAGTCCTGCTGTAGCTTGGGATGCTGTGGTGTGCAGAGTGGTGGGACTTGCTGGTGGCTCATTGCTGTTGCATGGATTGATGACATGGGCTGCTGGGAGAGATTTTGGCTGCAGGTAACCCGCTGGTGTGCCAGACTGGCTTCCTCAGGCCTAGGACCGTAGCACACAGACAGGCTCTGGGCAACAGCCCTGTCAGTGGGGCAAGCCAGGTGTCTTCCAAACTTCATTCAGCAGTGACTGTCTCTTTTCCTGCTCCCCAGCACTGTGAAAAGGACTTGGGTCCCAAAACCTGGTGCTCAGTGACTGGCACCTTGCTCTTGTGCCAGATGACAATGGCCTTTAACAGGCTCTCCCTGACTCCCAGGGGTGTTTCTGTCCTTGCTCAAACAGACCGTGCAGTCCAGCACATCCTAGCAGCAGCTCTGTTGCTAAGAGAAGTAATTTGAGTGGGTTACATGTTAGCTTTCAGTCTGAAATGTCATCTCTGAGGAGTAATCTTTTATTTTAGCTAAATATAGTAGTAAGAAAAGCCATAGTGGGAGTAGTCAGGGCAGTATTCTCTGTAGCCTGGTTTAGCAGACTGTGCAAAGCAGTTAAAACTTTGCCTTTGGCAGAGCAGGGGGAGAGGAAACCTCTCCATTTATGGAGAAGTAATCCTTGTGTCCTTCTATTAGGATTTTTAAGGTGTGTACCCCAGGTTTTCATGCTTGTTTTAATTTCTCTTTTATAGATCAAACCACTGACCCAGAAAGTTCTTCCAGAGATTAAATTGGAGCCCCATGAAGTGGATCAGTTCCTGAACCTCTCTTCTAAGGAAGGTCTGTTAAGTACCAAATGAAAATGTAGGGGTAGATGTCCAGAAAATACAGTAAATGTACTTCACCCTGATTAAATATTTGGATTTCTCCTTCATCATGCTAGTTTTTAGGCTGAAGCTGTTGTTTTATAGGGATTCAACTAAGGCTGTTGATCTGGCTACTGAAGATCCAGAGTCTCTCTGAGTCTTTATGTGAGGTTTTTCTTTCTTCCTTTCTTTTTCCCCTCACTTTTTCATCACAAAGAAAATGATCCCTTTTTCTCTGCAGGGTATTAATAATTGTACCTAAGGGAGCTTGAATTATTCAAGTGCAGGATTATTTAGGATAGAAAAGAAATCAATATAAGGAGACTTAGTTAAGATATAAGAAACTTTTCTCTTAATCTCTGATGCAAAAGCAGGATGTGAGTTTATATGAAGATGAAAGTTAGGTGAACCTGTTTGTAGTATATCATTTTAAGAACAATCATTATCTCTTTATACTACTCTCTAATGTGGAAGGAGGAGCAAAGATCCCATCCCTGAAAGCTAAATGCAATTAAAGCCAAGAAAACTTTGGAAGAGCCAAATATTTGTTGTGAAATCTGAGCAGATAACTGCATTTCAGTTAGAAACACTTGATATTCTGTGAGTGAATTAATTTCTGTGGGTAAGTAGTACTGTTCTAGGGAGAGAAGCAAATGATGTAGCAGGTGGATAAAGGGAAGGCTGTATCTCAACTCACGTGTAGATTTGTTTGTTCACTTTGTGGGATTAGGGGCTTTCTGTTTTTCAAACATGTTTCTTCTTCTGACAACTGCAAGAGCTAACGTGAGAAAAAAAGAGTATTATAGATTTCTTTTTTATTACTATTTTTCTTCCATCCTCCCTCACCACCCATTTGATTTTTTCAACTCAAATTTACTAAGCATAACAGAAGTGGAAGGTGGCAGATTAGCCCTGTATCTTCCTACTTCAAAATCCAATTTCTGTAAATTTAGCTCAGAGAAAAAGAGACTTAGTTATGGCTGGTTTGAGTATCTGCTAAATTGTCCATTTAATAATAAGAGTAGGTGAGACATGTCCTGTTGCTCTCGGTCCAGACCCATTTCATCACAAGCAGTGCTTTGACAGCCCTAGAGCAGGTTCTTTTTTCTGCAGTTGAGGTTGTTGGATAGACAGTGTGAGAGAGGTTCCTGTGGTGGCTGCCTGTGCTGCTCCAGCTCCATCAGTGCATTGAAGCCTTTGCTGTCACTAGGTTGTCAGTCACTTCTCAGCTCTGCCAAATCATGTCCTTAGGAGGCCTTCCTCTTCTTCCTGATCATGTAACTCCTTGGATGTCATCCCTTCCCTTGCAAATACTGGCAAATTCTTTAATCCACGGCAAAGTTAGGAAATACTATTGTTTTTGGAGAGAAAGTATGCTGGCTCAGAGTCCCTCTGTTAATGTGGTTTCCCAGGAACAGGGAGCTTGTACTTTACATTATACATGAACCTCAAAGCATTTGAAGAAGGAGCTGAAGTGTAGGTAGAAGTGACTGGAGCATATGCACAGAGCCCTGTTTTGTCTGTCAAACCTAAAGATAGCTGCTGCATTTCATTCCTTCTTTGGAGACCTGCATGCTCCCAACCTCTTCCAAGTTGCCACTTTTGCTTGATCCATTTTTTCGCAGACACTCCGAGTCTTGGCAACTGTGTGGTGGTGGCGGCGGCTGTAGTGGCAATTTAAATCGACACCCTAAACCCCTGTGTTACTTTCTGTCTCTCGTGCCATTTAGCAGTGGATCCCCTGCATTTGCCTCCCACCCCTCCGAGCAGCCATGGCAGTGACTCTGAAGGAGGGCAGAGCCCAGCTCGATCACTCCCTCCTTCCAGCCCAGTCCAGCTCCAGGCCACAGCTAAGGTTGCGTCACGCACAGCTTCAGTGCTCTCCAATTCCCCTCTCCTGACTGCACCACATGTAAGTTGAGCTGGCTTTCTCCACCATTTATCTCTGTGGGTTGTTTTTTGGTTGGTTGGTGGGGTTTTTGTTTTTTCGGTTTTTTTAAACTTTTTTAATTACTGGTTTTGACAGAGATTTGCTAACTTTCTGTTATTGTTTCGATGAATCCATCTCTGGTCAAAACTGCAGATCCAGTAATTCTCGCTCACTGGTCTGTTCTGTTCCCACAGGGAACAGCATGTGCCTCTCCTTTAAGCTGAGACAGAGTTCACTGGTGTTATCAGGTTTATCCCATCATGGACTGTGTTTTGCCCTGGGGCCCAGCCCTGCTGGGTTGACCTGTCTTGGGTAGATCTGCATCTGTCCTCTTGTGCTGTCATTAGCAGGTGGTGATCTTCAGGGAGGGATTTTCAGTAGTGTTCCTCACATGTCTCTTTCCCTGTGAGAGCCAAAGGCAGTTTTACTGTTGGCTTCAGTGTGTACAGAGCTGGGCCAAGAACAACTGTTTAGAGGGAATCCTGTCCCAAAGTTTGGAACTCTGAATGGAAGTTAGCTGAAAGGTTTTCCACACACTCCCATTTGCAGGAGCCTGTTCTGGTCCTCTCCGAAGTGGGAGACCTGCTGCCTCTCCTCCCTAACAACCTTTTCTTCTAGGACTATGCACTTACTATTTTCTTTTATTTCATTTCTATGACCCTCGAAGAAATTACAGGGGACTGGCCCCCTCATCCTGACAGAGGAAGAGAAGAGGACGTTGATTGCAGAGGGTTACCCAATCCCTACCAAACTGCCCCTGACAAAAGCAGAGGAGAAAGTTCTAAAGAAAATCCGCAGGAAAATAAAAAACAAGGTAAATGTTAGCTAGCTTTGCTGGGTAGTTCCTACTTGTCCTTCATTTTAAAAAATGCTGCAGAATTCTGCAGTAATGGTCTGTGGTACTGTTGAATGCTCTAAGTTGTCTTTTAACAAAGTGCTTTTCTTTGTTCCTAAACACATCCATCAAATTGTCTGTCAGTGTGAGTGTGCCTCGGAGTAGGTATTTACCTGACCCCTTTAACAATAGAGTATTTAGCATGCAGGGTATCAAGTTGCTGTGGCTTGGCTCCGTTTAAAAATCAGTACAATCCTACCCTTATGGTAGGCAAGGAGTTCTGTATTTGCTTGGTGAGGAAGGTGTTCTTTTCTGTTTCCTGTTTTAAAATATGATGTGTATTTCAGTGCACCAGTCTTCTGATCATTGAATTCACTGAATACATTGTACAGTTGGTACCAAAGATGTCAAATGCCCTACAAGTCCTTTTCTTTTTTTTTTTTTTTTTTCCCTTCTGACATGGGGATAGGGAAGAATGAAATTTTTTTCAGGCCTGGCCAGCTCACTTGTTTTAGAGGATTTTACCACATCTTTGGTGGTTACTATATTCTGCTAATAATCTGCTAATGGTTTTGCAGATAGAGGTGTAAATTTGGACACATTAAATTGAAATTGGTTTTGCAGATAGAAGTGTAAATTTGGACACATTAAATTGAAATTTGGTCTAGTAATGTATTTTTTCTAAATTTTCTGAAGTGATCTTGTGCTTTTCATGTACTACTTACATAGAATCAGAGTCATTTATATTGAGGAGAAATCTGGAGGTCCTTTGGTCAAAGCCCTGGCCTGGAAGGCAGGGTCAGCTTAAAGTAGGTTGCTCAGGGTCTTGTCCAGTCCTGTTATACTGCCCCAAAGGGTGATGAGTCCCCTGTATCTCTGGGCACTGTGTTCCCATTTTAGGCCACTCTTGTGGTAAAAACAAATAAATAGAATCCCTAATATGTAATTGGAATTTCCTTTGCTGCAGCTTGTATTTGATGCCTCTTGCCATTTTGCTGTGTGCCTCTGAGAGCTCAGACATCATCTTTGTTGCATGAGATAGCTGAAGACAGCAATAGGATTCCCTCCTTGGCTTTCTCTTCTTCAGTCTGAACAAGCCCAGCTTTTTCTGCCTTTCCTGAAATGTCATGTGCTCTGGCATGCTTATTATAGCAGAGATCTGCCTCTGGGTCTGCTTCTGTACATCCAGAGGATTTATTTCTGAGCCATGGACTGCACTGCTGTACTCAGCTGTGGCTTTGAGCCACTGAACAGAGTGGGAAGAGCCACTCCTGGACCTGCTAGCTACAGTCTCATTGATGCAGACCCACACTTGGTTGGCTGCTTTTCCAACAGGGGCACACTGCTGACAGATGTTTGACTTGTTCATCAGGACCCCATGTCCTTGTCTGCAAAGCTGCTTTCCAGTATATTCATGGGCTTTTCCTCTCCCAGATGCATGACATCGTCCTGGGATCAGCTTTTGGTGTTTGTCCATGGATATTCTCTCCAGATGAATCTGATTTACTTTTTAAGATTAGCAAGGGATGATCTTTTTTGTGTGATTGAAAGGAGGAGCCTTGCTTCAGAATGTGGAAATAGATCAAGTCAGTGCTTTGCTTGCCAGGAATAGAAATGAGAACAAGACAGAGGCTTGAATCTAATAATACTGTGGCTTTTTAGCAGTTTATTAATTTGTCTCTGATGCTTTTGTTTTCTATGCAAATATTTGGTGTTTTCCCTCCTTTTTCCTTAGATCTCTGCCCAGGAAAGTAGAAGAAAAAAGAAAGAATACATGGACAGTCTGGAAAAAAAGTAAGCCAGCCCCCTTCCTGTTTCAAGCAGGCCAATAGCACTAGTTTGTGGGACTGGGAAGTGATCCAGCTGTGGCTGCTGGGACAGTTCCATGCACAGAGTGCCAGCTGCCATCTCGTGGCAGTGACTGAGAAAAGGCTTTGCTCCTCTTGTCGGGGTCAGGACTGTGCCTGCCTGCAGCAGGTCGTTAACAAACACTTCTCACCTTAAATTAGGCAAGACCCAGCTGTATTGGCCTTCGCCTCAGGCAGCTGTGTTGGCCTAGAGGACAGGCAGTGTTCAGGGAAAGATGGATCCAGAGTGAGTATATTCTGTCTTCTAGCGCAGATGAAAACAGAAATAGGAAGTGGGTGAGTCAGGACTGCCTGGGAAAATAAGCAGGACTCGGGAAAATAGCATGTGACCCATCAACTTCCCTTAGCAAGCAGGAGCCAAACCCCCAGTTAGTGATTTATATCCCAAATTAATCTTTCTTCCAGGAGATGAATATTCTAGTATTACTCTTATGCAATTCACCAGATGGTTCTGTTAAAACCCTTGTACCATCTTTGGTTATATCCCTGATGTAATTTCCATTTTTTTCTTGTCTCTTTATAGCTCTGTCTCGCTTCCTCAGAGTTACTCTTGTGAAATTCCACCTCATGCATACCAGATATCAAGGCTATTTCCTTTTCCCATTTTAATTCTTGAAGCTGTTCAGGATGGTCCTGTTTGTCTTCTTAGGAGTCACATATTTTACTTGGTCCTCTTACATCTTGTATGACAATCTCCTTTAGTTTGGGGATTTCCAGGGATGGTTTGGAAATGGGTAGTATCTTGGGACAGTCTTGAGCACTGTCTTTAATCTTGTGGGTTATTAACCCTCATAAACCTGAAATTTGAGCCTCTGATTTCAGAAGCGTGGCATTTGCCAAACAGCTAATGCAACTTTTGCTATGTGTTTCACACTATGAAGTGTGATCAAATATTACAACTGAAGTTCATTGGTGTAATGTTTCCTTAAATGTAGGCAAGATCACAGAGCTCTCAGTGAAAGCAAGTTTGGCTTGTTTTACAATCACTTGAATAAATAACTGATGTTTTTATATTTCTCTCACTGTGCTGTCTCCAGAGTTGAGACCTGCTCAAATGAAAACAGTGAGCTGCGTAAGAAGGTTGAGGTCCTGGAGAACACTAACAGGTAAGGTATGAAGATCATCAAACAGCACTTGGCAGCAGGCTATTACCATGAAAAGTGAAGATCTGGAGGTTAAGAGATGAATTGAAATGTGAGCAGTAGCTGTGTCTGATGGGGTTCAAGTCAGAGAAAGAAGTGGAAGCCGAGTTATTGTGACTGCAGTGGGATGTAAAGCATGGAGGTTTTGATGTCATGTCTTAAACTGCCTCCCCACCTGTGGTGTGCTTGAGAAACCTTTTAGCACTCTTTTCTGAGTTTTTCCACTGCTCAGGGGAATGTAATTAGTTATACGAAACAAAAAACCACTACAGTCCAGCTCTCCTAATTGCCTTTATTTAGTGAAATTTTGCCAGGAAGCCTTAACCTGAGACATGACCCTTAGAGAAATGACAGTGCTGAAACTCACGAGTCATTATTAGTTCCTTATGCACTACTAGATGTCGTTGCAATTATTGTGCACCCTTCTAACTATCTCACACCTCAGAATTTCCTTCACTTGTAGGGGAAAATCACCCTCTTCCTTCTTCATTTCTGAAGAAATGGGTGACTCAGTGGCTTTTTTAAAGGACACATGGCAGAAAATGTTGAATAACTAAGCTTTTAATTGGATGTTAGCTTGAGAGTGTGCAGTGTCAATTCTGGTTTATGTTCAGTGTGGCAAATTCCAGTGAGTAGATACTAGATGAGCCCACTCCTGCCACTTTGCAGTTAGAGGCGTTTGCAGTGGTGTTTGAATGTTATGGAGGAACATGATGGTGACACTGAAGTGTGGGAGGAGGCTGGGTTTTGAAGATAAGACCCACAATCATGGAAAATGGCCCTAGAGCTGATCTGGCAGCCAGTGCATTGCTAATTGAGTGGCATGTGTTGTTTCTAATCTCTGGTTCCAATCTCTAATTTCATGAAGCCAGACCCTGTAGTACTGTGACTTGCTGGAGAGTGTCTCCCACACACTGCTCATGCAAAAAGGCATCTGCTGCTTGCTTGAAGAGAGCCAAGCCATTTCTGTGCCTCTTATATCGTCCTCCAGGGCTTAACATAAAAGAACCAGGAACTGTTCTGTAGCTGTGGAGTAGGGATGTCTCACCCAGAATGTGTCCCAGAAGGTACTGAAGCCAACTTCTCTTAAGAAAAGGTTCAGCTGTAGATTATCCCTTTGGGGACAACATGTTGTCAACCCTGGAGTTGTTCTCCCCTGTTAAGATAAATTTTGCCAGCTGCTTTCATCTCTGAGCTGTTGAGGGTGCACTCATGAGAACAGCTTTGTTGGTGTTGTCCATCCTTTCAGAAAGGACCTTTAGCATCTTAACTATTATTTGATTATCTTAATTCTTTCATACTAAATGCTCTAAAATATTTTAATTCAAAGGTAGGTGATATTATCTCCAAATCCTTCATACTTTGGCCGTGTGGGATGAGTTGCATTGTTTTCTTCCCTCTGCAGTAGCATTGATATTGCTCTGTAATCTCATGCAGAGAAGCAGATGTTCGTCCTTCTGCACAGAAATTCTTGTAATTCATGGCAGTGCTGTTTTGGCTATTTAGATATCAGCTGTGTCTAAAATCTGCTATGGCTTACATGTGAAGTACTGAGAAATTTCTTAAAGTGCCTGCTTTCATCAAACATCAGTTTTGTAACATATCATATTGTAGAGTTTTCCACCTTATATCCAAAAAGATGCTTTTCCTATTTACTGTATAATTGTGCAGCTTGTACAAAGAGAATAGTTCCAGGCCCTGGTTTAATGTACATTATCCACATCCAGTGAATTCAACTTGTCTCATTTTTTCACTGGTATTTGCACAGAGCCTTGGCACGACATCCATAAACTGTTCACATGTTTCAGAACTTGTCTTCACAGCATCCTATAGCTGGAACTTTCATTTCCTACATACAGTCAGGAATCTAAGTTCAGAGCAGTGGTGGTCAAAATTATTTAGTGTCAGTTTGGTGTGTCAGATGCCCGAATTTATATGTTTAGGACTTTATTTCTCAATGTACCTAGCACAGTTATGCACACATGTATCTTATTTAATATGCCCAAAGCAGAGCCCTAGTTGACTTCAGCTGTAACTTTGAGTGCTCATTTCAGTAAAAAAATGAAGACATTACTGAACATATCTAAAATTAGATCTACAAACATCAGAGCTGTTCTCCCATTGTGAAAGATTGTGAGAGTGGAAGATTACAGAAAAATAAGAGCTATGATTACATGTTAAAACGACGCATTCAAGTGTAGATGTAGAGAGAGTTGGATTTTTACCTTGTTGAAAAATTGGGCTATAGCTGCTTACCTAAAAGTTGATGAGCATGTATTGCTGTCAGTCAGTATCATGTTTGTGTAGTCTAACTGGATTGAGAGGAACTGAAGGGCAATTTCCAAAGCATGCAGCTATTGAATAGCATTTTCCTTTCAGTATATGCAATCAGATTTTAAGAGCATGTTAAACTCTATACAGAAAAAGTTAGCATAGATACATACCTAAGACTTCAGGGGAACCCTGCTTGCATTTCAAAATCTGTCTCCAAACCATGCAAACACTAGAATTTTTTTTCTGATAAAAGTGTTCCTTCACTACTCTCGGTAACGTGAAAAAATAGAGAAGATTCTTCTTGAAAGCAAGCCTTAGCCTGAAAATCTGAGTCTGAAAAGATGTAATGTCAAAGGTGCAAGTGTGGTCATTGCATCCACGAGCATCTCCCTAGGCATTCACACATCTTGAAAGACAAGGCAGGAGGCTGGGGATCAAGATGCTAGAGTTTTTAATTCTCATTACTGAGTGGGTGAGTGCAGCATTTTTGTCAGCTTTAGTGTTAGAACACTAGCATATGTTACCTCTCCTAATTCGTGTGACTCAATCCCTTAAAAGAAACCCATCCAAGTCCCTTCCTAGGCAGTTTTCTCAAAACTAAGGAAGCATATTATTACATGCTTATCTGTTTTGTCTTATAACCACAAGTGAGCCTTGGTTTGAGTAGCATCTAAACATGTGGGAGAACTGCTCTCTTAGAAAGCAAAGGGTGTGAGAAGAAGCTGGCTCTGGGTAGTGAACTGATTTATCCCAGTCACCAAGAAGGCTTGACCCACTCACATTTTGGCACTGAGACCAAAGGCAGAAACTGCCAGTGATCCAGAGGGTTGCAAACATTCTCTGACACCAGCATTGTCTACCTGGGAGCCAGCTCTGTTTGGGCTTAAAGACAAGTTTGAAACATCTGATTCTGGGTGTGATGTGTTGAGAAGTGATTTTGCTTCTCACTTTTGTTGAGTCTGTATTTGTGAGTATCTGATGATCACTTTTCCTGGAGAAATGATAGGCCTAGGATCCGGTGCATGTGTGTTTGAGAGTGTCACACATGGACAATGAATGCAAGTGGCTGCCAGAGTTACTCCCATGGAATAACAGTAGCCAGCTGTCTAGATCTGCACTAACAAGCACCTTAAAGGCAATGCCTTGTAAATAAAAATGGGATATCCTTCCATTTCTCCAGCTCCCAGTTATCTAAAGAGCAAGTTGCACATCAGTCTGACCCACCAAGGGTTTATTAGCGCCAAAGCTTCCAGACTTCACTGATTTGCCTGGCTGTTCTTTCATTTGAGACTGGTAAAGTCATTTTACCCAATAATTTTCAAGAAGTAAAGAATCTAGTTTAAGTTGCAGTGAGATATCTTGCACTTAATTTCAGGCCACAATGACAATATTTGACAAACCTTGGCAGCCCTGAGTAGCTCCTTAATTTCAGACCAGCAGGACATTTGTTTTCATGCTGCAATACCTTTCATGAAAAATTGATGAAGATTTTATTTGTAATTTAAATGAGGGAAAATTGTGGATTTAAATGGTCTTTTAGTTAAAACCTTAGTTTGGGATTTGTTCCCTTTCCTACAAATGGGATGGGCAGAGAAGAAATCTCTGTGTAGAGTTACAGAATAATTTTTCTCTCTCCTTATCAGAATTAGGTTTTGTTCCTCACACAATAGGAGCAATCCTCTAGAAACTTTTGACTAAGTGTTTGGTGTCCACTAGAAGATGTCTTGTTTGTTTGTTTGTTCTTTTGTTTGTTTGAATCTATGTTGGATTTTAAACAGAAATACTGACTTGAGGAAGTCTCCCAGGTGCTTCTGTAGTGACAAGTTTTCTCTCCTTAATTAAAGTATCTCTGCAAGCAGAAGGGAAGGCTTGATTTGGTCCATACTTTTGTAGTGAAAAGGCCTCTTCTGAAGATGAATATATGTGAATGTGCACCAGAACCAAGACATCACAGAGCAAGTTTACTGGCATTATGTGTAGGGAAGTGCAGGAATCTTCAGTCACTTTACAGCTTTCCTGTGAGGTGCTTCCATTGGCAGGGAAAAGCGTGAAAGCATGCTCACACCTCCTACGGAATTGACCCTCTAATTGAATATCCCTAGGAAATGTGTCAGACACAGTGAAAATAATCCCTGTGGGTACAAACCCCCTTAGCATGCTGTCTTGGGATTGCATTTTCGCCTGTTAGGACTTAGCCATAGGCAGTGCATGCCACTGAAAGCATTTGTGGCCTTTGTACTGCTATTTAGAGGGAGCATCATAGTTCAGGAAAGTCCCTGTTCTGCAGGGCAGAGATCTGCTCCTTTTGCCTCTCCTGGTCCAGATCACCCAAGCAGCTGTCCAGTCACAAGCTTTTGCATGGGAATCTTTTGACCTCAGAATCTTCCACCATTCCAGATTCAAAGAGAGAGTAAAAGCACCAAGGAGTGTCTCATTTTGGCAGTGGCAGGATAAACTGATGTCATCTGATGAAACTTGTTTCTTGTTCTTGCCTCGGTTCCTGCTCACAGTTTGCAAATGCACCTGTATCCTGTCAGCTCCAAACACGGAGTCCTTGTCTGTTGAGAAGAAAACAGTAGCTCTGCTCAAAGAGATAAACTGCTTGGGGAAGAAAGACATTTTATGTGAAGGTATTTGGTAAATAAGGTGGGGGATGAATCTTCCTCAGAATACCTGCCTAATCGTACTTTTCAAAGAGACTGTTTTGTAATCAGCTCTCTGGGCCCCCTCTGCCCAACAGGTTTTTTAAATTGAGCATGAAAAGGCAGAGATGAGCAAAATGAGGAGAATTGCCTCTTCTCTGTTGATTTCCTCACCAGCCATTAGCTGTTTTCTCACTGACGCCTCCACAAAAAGTGGCAAGAATGATCAGCATTTCAAGGCTGCTGCTGCTGCCAGCCCCCGAGCTGAGGAGGAGGAGGAGGAGAGCTCCTTCCTCCTCACTCTGCAGAGCTGTTCTGCATCGAGCTCAGTGAGTCAGGCCTGAAATGGGGGAAGGATTTAGCCTTCCAAAATAGCACAGAAAGTTCAGGGTTGAAAGGGCATTGCTGTCTAACACAAGCAGGTGGCACATGGTGGGAATACTGTGGGCAGTGTGTTCTGTGGCAGGAAACGATGTGCACAAGTCTGGTGAAGCCCATGCCATGCAGTGGATGTCAGGAGGGGTTGGGGAGAGCTGCCAAAGGGAGCAGGGAATTAGGATGGTCTCATTTATGTGGTGGACACTGTTCATCTCTTCATTTGCCTGTGGTCTCTGTATTACTGAATAAAGGATTGCACTGGGTATATCGCTCTGTTGTTTAAATACTGAGTTGCAGAGTAAGCCATGCCCTCAAGAGCATGCAAGATATCCTTTCTTAACGAGTTGAGAAGGATCTGCTGGCCCAGATAAATCTGTGCTGTGAGAATGCCTTGTGCTCATTTCAGAATGTATTCCTGAAGTCCTTGAATTCATTAAACCCTAATTAGCAATGAGCATTGATGATTAAAAAAAAAAAAAAAATCTATGAAAATAGGCAGACCAGTGTATATTGAGCTGTGGAGGCACCTCTGGATCTGACCTACAATTAGCTTTTAGCCAGTTTGGTCTTAAAATACTCCTTCTATTTTCTCTGACATCCTGACCTTGCTTCTTGCTTTAGCTTTTGACGTAACAGCCTCCAAAACTGTCGTCTGGAGTTTCTATGGGGTATCCTCCACAGCAGATTGTGAAACTTACAGGAGAAGTGAAAAGTAAACTTGGAAACAAACAGAAAATTTAGCATCTTGGTACAAAATTGTTCTACGTTTGTGTTGAGGACAGGCATCTGGGTTGCTCATAGATTGCCCAAAAAACTGCTGTGGAAACCGTGTATCAATCATACTTTGAGATCATTTCCCATTTAAATTACTTGTATTCTGACTGTAGTAATTTATGCTGTAGCAGGAAAAAAAAACCAAAAAACAAACAACCAACCAGTCAGAAAGGCTCTTCTGGTCTGGGACTTGACTCCAGCCACAAGAGAATTGTCATTGTGGTTGGGACCTCTGAATGACACAGTCAGAGTAGCCACTTGAAGCATCTGCAATTTTTGTCAACTCTGCAAGATTTAATAAATAGCATTAAAGTGTTTTATTTATTAAATGAATGTGAGAAGTGAAGGCTGTGCCTTTGTCTGATTTTAAGTCCTCTTTAAAAGTCAGCCAGCATGTGTTCTAAACCAATAAACATCAGGTTTTGGGGAAAAGAAGGTTTTGATAACCAACTGTATAACCATCTAGAGCAGTTGGAGGTTTTGATAACTAACTAAAGCAATTACAACCTCAATTCTGCATCTTTAAAAATAATGGGAAAGCTCCTGCTGAATTCATGACATAGTGTCAGGTTATTTATGCAACTGGTCACTTGCATCTAGAGCAAGTGCCATTTTGTATAGAAACACTGAAAAGACAATTTTTATTTATAAGAACTTAATGAAAGTACTAAAGAAGTAATTGTTCCGAGGGAAAAGCAAAATATCTTGAAATTTCCAGTGCTAGTACATCTAAAAACTATGTAAAATTAAAAACATTCCTTGCTAGTAATTTCAAGGAGAAGACTTTAACTCTCTCTAGCTTATCCTAAACGCTGTATTATTTCCACATGTGGAATTTGAAACAAGAATCTATTTAACCAACAAGCAGGTCAGAGTGTGTGATGCTTGTCTGTTGTCTTTGCTTTCCAGAACTCTTCTGCAGCAGTTGCAGAGACTCCAAGCCGTGGTTGCTGGCAAAGTGTCCCGCTCGTGTAAGGCAGCTAGCACACAAACAGGGACCTGTCTTATGGTGAGTGTTCCTAAGGCTGGGAATTGTAAGGGAATGAGAATCTCTTTCCATTCCTCAAAGGCACATCTCTTTTTCTGCAAAGCCTCTCAATGGCAAATTTGCAGCTTGGGGAACTCCTTTTCATGATTTGACAATTTTGAGGGAGATGAGACTTGTGACTGATGGAGATTAATGATGGTGGGAAGGTACTGAGTTCCGGAGGAGACTGGGCCTGCACTTTTGGTTGGGTACTGCAGTGATAGAAGAAAGAGCAGTGCTCCTCCAAGTTACCCACTTGATTATTCCTGCAGTATTATATGGTGGAAATAGTGTCTAGGGTTGTAAAATGAAAATGAGGGTGACCTTTGAGGTTCGGTGCTTTTGATACCAATAAAAATAAGCTTGCTCAACCAAATCAAAATATGACTGAGGCTGTAAATATGCCTCTGTCCTATTTCAGTAGTAGTAGTCAAGATAAGAAAATGAGTAGACTGAAACATTTCCTTTTCCCTCCTTACACTCAGCTACCAAGTTCCCTTTATATCTAAAGTGCTGTAAATTGATGGAAATCATTTACAAGGCCTAAGCTGTTCTCCCAATCTCACTTTCTCTTGGAAGCAAGACTGGGGCCAGCAGCAGAAATAACCTTGTAAATCCTCAGCAGTATCTGTAGAACACACATGGCAGCTTTATCTGCTTTTCAACTTTGTGAGGAAATAAGGCAGCTGGTCAGAATGGTGCAGACATTGAAAGAGAACCCCAGCATTGAAATGTGCCCTTTAAAACACTGAATGGTTATTGTACAGCTGCCTTTGCTAGGTATGTAGTGATGAGAGTGGCCTCAAATGATTTGTTTTGATATAATATCAGTTCTGATGTGCGCATGTGGGTCAAGTGCACTCACCTCTCCTGCATCCTCCCTTTGCCAGATGGTGGTGCTGTGCTTTGCAGTAGTTTTTGGCAGCTTCTCTCAGAGCTATGGGCCATATCCTTCTGCTACAAAGATGGTGTTGCCCAGGCAGCATTCCTCACCAGAGTCCTACACAGATTCCATTGGTAAGTGACAGCTATTCCAGTCCTGCTCTTTGCTTGGTTGTACTTAAGCACTTGTTTTCCACACCCATTCCTAACCCCTTTCTCAAGCACTTCTTGCAGTTCTGCTCCTTAAATGGCTTTTTTTTAATATGTATATATACCTGTGTTTTTCTAAGAAAGATAACTTTGCAAACTATACTGATGGCAGCAGACTTCATTAAAATGAGCAAAACCTTTTCCCCACTAGCCTGCTTGATACTTCTGTTTAAAGAATTTTTTGCCTCTGTTTGCAGAACTAAAGTTAGTGGTCTGTGAAAGGTAGCAGGGTTTCTTCTTGGTAGCAAATGTTCATACTGTTAAAATGCACAAATTATTTCAGTTGCTGTTCTCTTTGCCAATGTCACCAAAGAGTCCAAAGACTGAGAGGGAAACTGTTAGTATTATGTAACCATAATGGACCAATGTATTATGAAAGTTACTATTTAATTTCATTCTTGTTTTGTGAATAATTTAGAGCTTTTTGATCCCTACCTGGACCATTCCTGCAGTTTCTTTCTTCAGCTATCAAATTGCCAGTTAATCAATATGGAAAGGCCTTTGCAGAGCTTTGGCTCTGCCCTAACAGTTTCCATTTCCTGAAATGACCAGGGCTGTTCTCTGAGCTGTCTGTTGCTCATGTCATTTTGCCTTCTGTCTTTGTATGCAGTGAGGTCAAGGAGTCTACTAATTTATGAAGAGCCTCACCAGCTGGAGGAGCCATCAAGCCCGATCTCCTTTGCAGATCGCAGTGACAGGCAAACAGACACCTCCAAGTTCACAACACTCTCCCTGGAAGCTGTGTCAGGGACACAGCAGGATGATATCATGCAGTTCACAATAGCCAACGAGACAAGGCTAGAAAAATCAGTGCTGCTGGGCCTGCAGCAGCACAGGTGAGTGCAGGGTTGTCACACTGTGTTCTGTGGCACTCTTGTTCATGGCTGAGCCTGGCAGCTCAGCTGTGCTGGGCACTGTGAAGCGTGAGGTAAGAGTTTGGTTTTGATCTGGACAGCCTATAGGCAAAGTCACTGTTGCTCTGGAGAAGTGGTTGCAACAGAATTGTACTAGTACAGCTACCAAACTTGGTCCTTCTGCCAGAAGCCTAACCCCTGTAAGCCTGTTAGTTTGGCTTACCCACTTCTTTAAAGCACTTGTGTGCTTCCCAAAGGAATAAGCTTTTGGCAGTTGTATGGAAGTGTGAGGTTGTGACTCACTGGAATTTCAATGAGGTTAGGGCATGAAGAGCTGGAGTTTCTCATCTTACTAAAGCATTACTGTGGAAAGTTTGCAGGACTCAGTCTCAAGAGACAGACATGTAAAATTATCTGACTATTTAAGTTCCTACACTGAGTTCTCTCACTTTTAGCATAAATGTAAGGGACTTTTTTTGGTGGTGGTGGTGGTTTGTTGGGGTTTTTTTAGGCATAAATGTAAGTTTTGCAGGTCTCTGAAAAGAAAGAAAGTCACTAGTTTAAATATGTGTGCTTCTTTCTGCTGCACCTTTGGTTGCCTGGCACCAAAGAGATGACTACTTCAGTATAATTCGCTATGTTACCAGACTCAGCTAACTGACAATACCTACCTGGTAAATACTGAATGGTTCTTTAGCATTAGCCAAATTAAGCAGGATATGTACTTAGAAAAATTACTATTAGAGTTAACCTTTGGTTTTTTATTCCCTACAGAGTCAACTCGGAACTAGAAGGAAATGAAACACTGAAGATAATTGAAATAGATAGAAGAGTCAATGCCACCTCTTAAAAATAAAAAAAGGCCTTTTTTTCTTGACTTCCCTCTTTCCCGCAAATTTTCAACCAAAGTTCCCCTGACTTGTCATCCTCAGTGAACCAAAGTACAAAAGAGAGGGAGTTCAACTTCTGCCATTGACTGGTGAGGCTGTGACTACAGATGGGATCTCTTGTCTTTTTAACTCCCTTCCTCACATTGCACACAATCCCTGTCTCTGCTTTTATCCCTTTCCTGTCTAACACTGCAGGGGCAGGATTGAATTGTGATGGCAGATGATGCCAGCAGTGTGCTGGTGACTGGTGGGTGTGTGTGCCTGCACAGCCTGGTCTGAGCACAAGGACATTCTGGAGAAGGGTGAATTGTGTGAAACCAATGGGAGCATGTGGGTGATAGGTTTCTTGGGAGAAGGTAATTGAGAGAGAGAGGAGATGCAGCATGATGGTGCTTAGAGTCTCACCACAGCTCCATGCCTACTGGTCTACAGCACTTGAGCCTTTTGGGAGGGTGGAGAGGCACATGTGCAGCCTGCTTCTGTAGGGACAAGAAAGGGCCCTGGCACTGCTGAGTTCACAGCACAGGCAGGAGAGGGCTGGTCCATGATGCTGCTGAATTGTCCTCCCCTAGCTCTTCCTCTTCTCCCCTCCAGTCTCTTCATCATTTAGCATGGTAGGTTTCTCTGTGCATTGGAAGCAGTCCCTTGAGAAATTAAACAAAGATCAGTCACTGTCTTACCACACTCTTTGTGGGAGAATTATGCTAGTTTAACTAAATCTGTTTAGAAAGCAGGTTTTGTTACATTTATGCAATATTTTAGATGGATGGCCTTTAGTCTGCTTAAGCTAATTTATTTAGCTTAAATCAGTTCCTTCCCAACAAACTAAATCAATGTAAGGCTTAAACCAGAAGTGCCTCCTGAGAGGACCATATAGATTTAATTTATTGGCTTCTAGCTGGTTGATGAAAATTCTTGTGTAGACCCAGTCTCAGATCGTCTTGTGTTTTCCTTTTCTTGCCATCTTCCTGTTACTGTTGTAAATAGTATTTATTAGCTTCGAAAAATTCTGTTCAGGCAGTTGCAATGAAGAGAATTGAGCTTTCCTAACCCTGCAAGTGATCTGGGCAAACCCTGAAGTCGGACACATAAACATCACTGAACACCCATTTCCTCCCCTTAATTGTCCTAAAATAAAGCCACGTGTCTTATTTTCCTCTTACCTGCTTTTCCAGAGATGTGATCTGAGACTAACTGCTTTGGGCACAGATAGGCCCAGCTCATGGCTAGAGGTGGTGGGGTACTGTATTAACTGTGTGGCAGGGCAGCCTCTGCTCTGGGCAGCTGATTATGTTATGTAGGCAGGAGACCTGGCAAAGGAGGAATGGGATGAGCACGTGGGGAGGTGAAGTGACTGGCCCAGGCTCATTGAGAAAGCCAAGAGCAGCATTCTGGTCTGATCCCAGTCCAGTACTGTTCTCCATGCTTTGTTTCCTTATCCCGTGCTGTTGTTGTCTTCAAGTGTCCTCTCTCTCTCTCTCTCTCTCTCTCTCTCTCTCTCT
>NC_031773.1:56009636-56011630 GCF_001522545.3 Parus major | reverse complement strand
GAAGGAAGGAAGGAAGGAAGGAAGGAAGGAAGGAAGGAAGGAAGGAAGGAAGGAAGGAAGGAAGGAAGGAAGGAAGGAAGGAAGGAAGGAACTTACTTTCATGGTAGCAAGAGATATGATAGAAAGAAAAGAACTAATTTAGGGAAGAAAAATAAAAAAGAATACAATAAAAGAATCAGTCTCTTAGGAAGTGAAGTAAAACTTGAGTCTTGATTTCTTGAGTGTCTGTTTTATCCTTTGGAGGATTTCTTTCTCTAAGGGTGATCTACCTGTACAAGGAACTGTGACAGAATACCTAAGGACTATGGGAGTGTTTAAGAGGACGACTCAGAAAACAGGACATGATTTGAGCAGTGCTGGGTTTCAACACAGGTTGCATTTTGAGATGCTAATTAAGTGCACTTGGAAATATTGTCAAGAATATATAGTAATTTCTGTTAGAACCATGCCTTTAACGTGATCCTTGGTGAATCATAGTGCACAAATTTTGGAGTTAACTGGAGGTATTTGTAGTCACCTGTAGCCACCACTCTTCCTTTTGCTGGCATTTTCACTCGCTTTACATAAAGGACAGCAGTGGCCAAATAAACCTGTGAGATTTCTGTCTGACTTGTGGGCATGTGGATATTCACTGTGCCATGAAGAGCTATGAAAATTATGTCAGTGATGCTAAAATGTTGTAAGCACACGGCGTAGCATTGTAGCTCTGAGGGTTTAAAGCAATACAGCATCTGCTGGATGATTTCATTGTCACTAACAACTGTCAATGACAGTGGGAGGTGACAGAGGAAAACCATCAGTCTGATTTACACTGAATTCTACTTGCAAATGTTCCTATCTGTAAGGTTTCCAAACAATTATTAGTTATTTTCATTAGAGATAATGATATTTTCTCTTCTGTGAATAACAGCACAGCGACTGCATCTTGTCTGCAGCCCTTGCTCTGACAAAGTTTTAGAGAAGCCTCAGATGTCATTTTGCTTAAATTAATTGAATTGCTCTGGATCTTATAAGATGTTAGCCACCTGGTCTCCCCAGGCAAAAAAATTGCAGCACTCAGTTACTCTTGAGCTGGATATACTTTCTCACAAGATCCTTTACTGAACCAAAGCTCAGCAACCATCAGCTCCATCTGTTTGAAATAATATGTTGTCAATACCCTTGGGTTGGAATCACTTTCATGGGTCAATTTTTTGATATAAGAAGCTATTGGGAGAGCTAAGCCTGTTTAGAACAACTCTTTTGCAAAAGCTATTTAGTGTTGCCACAGAGGAGCTATATTTTATTTATTTTAAGTTTTTTGCAAAAACTTCATTTTTCACACCTGTTTTTATGGCATGCCTCCTTTAAAGAGGCTTTGGAAGACATAAGCATTAAACAGGAAGAAAAATAACTTGCAGTGGAAAAAAAATGGGTTTTTTTTTTCCCTTGGTATGGAAAATAAGGGGAAAAAATGTCTGTTGTAAAATCTGAGGTAGATAAGTGGATGCAGTAGTTGCTGACTGCCATTTTCAGTCTACAAAACTATTGATATTGACTGCATTTAATGTACTTGTCCAGAGTATGTGGCATGAGATATACAAATATGCATATGAAATAGATGGCTAGGGCTGCTATTGTGTTGTTTCATTGACTTATCATAGACATAAGGAGCCCACAAATGTGTGTCTGTGACAGACAGCAGGATCAAGAGCCACACTGGAAATTGATATCTTAGCTCTTTTTTAATCATAAGTCATAAACCAATTTATCTCATATTGACCTTACGGATACTACAATTAATTTGGATCTTGTCTTCTCTGAAGCCATCTCCTCTTTTGACTGCATCTGAGCTTCTAGTGAAGAAAAATTACACTGAGCCTGTGTAATTGAGCATCCTTAGCAAGATGTTATCTTGACATCAAATGCAGGGTCAAACAAGCATAGGTGCCTTATTGCAAGAAGAAGAAGAAGCAGAAGAAGCAGCAGAAGAGGAAGCAGAAGAAGAAGAAGAA
>NC_031773.1:55897998-56009557 GCF_001522545.3 Parus major | reverse complement strand
GAAGGAGAAGAAGCAGAAACAGAAGAAGCAGAAGCAGAAGAAGGAGAAGGAGAAGAAGAAGCAGAAGCAGAAGAAGAAGAAGAAGAAGAAGAAGAAGAAGCAGAAGAAGAAGCAGAAGAAGCAGCAGAAGAAGAAGCAGAAAAAGCAGCAGCAGAAGAAGCAGCAGCAGAAGAAGAAACAAAAGAAACAAAAGAAGCAGAAGCAGAAGAAAAATAAGCAGAATAAGAACATGAAGCAGAAGAAGCAGAAACAGAAGAAGCAGAAGCAGAAGCAGAAGAAGAAGAAGAAGAAGAAGAAGTAGAAGAAGCAGAAGCAGAAGAAGGAGCAGAAGAAGAAGAAGAAGCAGAAGGAGGAGAAGAAGAAGAAGCAGAAGAAGAAGTAGAAGAAGCAGAAGAAGTAGAAGAAGCAGAAGCAGAAGAAGGAGAAGAAGAAGAAGAAGCAGAAGAAGAAGCAGAAGAGGAAGAAGAAGTAGGAGAAGAAGAAGCAGAAGGAGGAGAAGAGAAGGAGAAGAAGAACAAGAAGAAGAAGAAGAAGAAGAAGAAGAAGAAGAAGAAGAAGGAGAAACTTTTACACAGCAAGCCTGTCTGGTGAGTTAAACATTCCCATCACTCCAGGTTCCTTCAGGGAAGTGCTAGCCAGCACACAATGTGTTGATATCAGTTCCAAGTGGTGCAAAGACTAAAGGAAAAGCAAAAGCCCTATGGACCTCTATAATACACCTCAAATACACTGAAGGTCAGATAGATCTGCCAGTTTGAGAGATGTATTACTGAAATATTGAAAAACCTAAAATAATAAAAAAATTAAAAGTATTCCAGGGAAGCAATGTGTTCGATTCTGCAAAAAAAATATTTTTTTCCTGAGCTTGAAGCCATCTAGAACCTGAACCTTTCAAATGGCATTTCTGAAAGACAATTCCTAAAATGTGAAGCACATTTTAAACCACTAGTGTAGTTAGGCATGGAAGAATTTCTACTGAATTGTGATGGATTCTCCATTCTTGAAAACGATGGCATTAAAAATTATCATTCTTCCACAGAGGACATGCTTGCCCAAACTGAGATAATTCAGTGCTGAAAATGCTGTGATCTGTGTTGTACAATTGTCCAGACTTGACTATCGCTGTGGCATTCTGGGAGTATTTTTGGAGGCATCTGTAAGGCACTGCCTACAGAAGAGTCAGATGCTCATTTTTGTTGAAAAATTTTTATTGATGACTGGCTTTAACTGTTTTTTTTTCTCAGTGTGCAGCAAACCCTAGTTATAGTTACTAATTTGGGGGGGGGGTGGGAAGTGTAGAAATGTTGGTCTTCATTTTTTCCTGCAGATGTTGAGATGCAAGTCAGAGGAGTGGATGAGGGAGACAGAAATGTGTAGGCAAGGGCTATCCCAATCTGTTAGGTGTGATGTTGTGTGATGATGCTCTCTGTGCTGGAAGCCTTGGCAGCTCCATCTGTCAGTCACAGCCACAAACAACAGCAGCTCACATATCTTGTTTTAAGAGAGATGAGAGAATACTTTTTGCTGCTGTTCCAACTTTTCAGGGTGTTTGTTTCTCTGTTGTCCAGATAAAGCAACTGTTGAAGGAAGCAGAACAAGGACAAGGAAAGGAAGTTCAGTGTTTAGCAGCTTGAATTTCTGTTCCTGACATCTGCAACAAACTGAAATAGTGCAAAATCCTTGTTGTTGGTCCTGGTCCTCACAGTTTGGGGAGAAGAGTTATTATCCTGCAACCTTTTCTGTGCCCTGTCTGTGAGCAAAGAGACACACAGCCCTTTTCATAGAATCAGTCTGAGTTGGAAGGGACCCACAAGGACCATTGAGTCCAACTCTTGGCTCTTCACTGGGCAACCCAAACTCCACACTTTTGCTGATATATCAATGTTTATGTAGACTGTAGAGAATTTTCTGCTTTTAAGTTACTGCAAAGTGTACCCAGGATGGTCTAAAATTTGGATTTTCATATTGGAGATGAAAGAGGTCTATGAAATTCCTTTGTCCTTCCCTGGGAAAGAACATCAATACCTCAAAATTTTCTATACCTCAAAATTTTACCTGGGCTACTACTCTTGAATGCTTGTAGTATTTTTGTTAGAGGAACGTTTGCAATGAAGGCATAGCTTCTTTGTTAATGTTGATTTATAGTCTCTTACTGCCAGAGCAATTAAACTGTTGCTGTTTAAGGTGAATATATATCTGGCAGGAATTTATTTATGCATATTCAGCAAGAGCTTGAGGATGAACCCAGTGGAAAAGTAAATACTGTTATGTTCTCAGTGTTCTCAAATCTCAAAGTGAAAAATGCTATGACTAAACTCATTGTTATGCTGGTTTATATAATGTCTCCTTTAGTGGAAAGAAAGCATGACTTATTCACATTCATTATTTTGCCCCCCTGCCCAGATATCCTTTCTTGGGAAATGGAAAATTTGCTTTTTCAAGAAATGATTGCAGAATTTCTGTTTTGTTTGTTTTTCAAATTTTCAGTGTTGTGGATAAAAGCAAAAATTCCCTGCCAGTACTTCCATCTCTGAGGTGCTGCACTGATAAATTAATGGCTACATATATTTATATGCAAAAAAAGCATATATATACACATAACATATATATATATATGCTTTTTTCCTCACACACCTACAACTCCTCCCCAACAATGGTGAATAATTTGGATTGACAAGAAATTCAAAATAATATTTTTTAGAGTCTGTTGAACAAACATCTTTTTCAACGATTTGAACTAGACTTTATCTAAAGAACTGAAGAAATAAGACAAGAAACTGTAAGAGAGAGAAAAAAATCTAGCTATCCATCATTTACATCAGTATAGCTTTTGTTGAAACTCTTCTAATTTGGATTAATCTCTGCAATGACTTCAAATTTCTGATTTCACAAATTCTCTTAATTACTGTGCTCCCTGATTGTGATCACTTACAAGGTGTCAGGGCATGTCATTTCACTGAGAGAGCACATGACAGAGTTAGGGGGATATGTCACAACATCCTAAATGCTGTCTGTCCCTCTGTCTTTAGAAATCCCCTCCTGAAACAACTACACAGCAGCACTGATGAGGAAAGGCTGCAACAAGTCAAAGATGCTCCTGAAATGTCATCCTTGTTGTATCCTGATGGAGTGGTACCCACTGATCCTTAGATTCTGCACTGAGAAAAAAATCTTATCTAAATTGATGGGAAATTGAGTTAATTTAGAGAGACACCTTGAAGGTAAAGATCGATTTCAGCCACACTGTATCTTTTTACCTGATAATATTTAAATAATTACACCTTGTTATTTCCTGCATATCTCAAAGAAGTTGAGCACAGCTCTAGTGCAAGGCAGGAATGAGCACAGTCCATTTGTCAAAGTGTCACTGACCTATTTTATAATAACCTGTATAGTAGCCACAAGTTCCAGATTTATTTCTCTGGTAGGACAGTGAAAACAGTTTTATTGCAGATAAATTAACACTGGAAACAAGCTCTGCCTTTCTCTTGCAGCATTCCTATGGGCAGCAACCCAGACGGGGCTGTGGGAGTCTTTGAAGGGAAGTTTTAATGCACAATTTATAAACATTCATAAATTATCAGATGCCACCAGACAGCCTGGTGGAAATGTAAGCCACAAAAAAGAGACCCACACTCAAACCCTCACCCAGGGATCAGCCTGTGTCCACATATAGGCACACACACAGAGAATATATGCACGTGTGCCTCCCACATTATGTAAGAGCAAGGAAAGGTTTTTGCTCTTTCACTGTACCCATGAATGTATAAAATCTTACTACTTTCTCACCTTCAGAATTTAATATCCACACAAGGAGGAGCAATTAGGCAAGTGCTAGACTTTATCATGTCAGTGTTATTAGGGGCAACCTGTTAATATTTAGAGAAGATTTAAAAGGGGGTTGTAGTGTTGTACAGACTTGGAAATATCCTAAGGAGAGAGAGACAGTAAGGAAGAGCTTAGAGAGCCCTTTCCCAGTGGGTTAGTGTAATTTATGATCCCCAGGAATACAGAAGAAAGGTGTGAATGAGCTGGGACGTTTGCAAGTCTTTCATTTCCCCCGTGGTATGTGCCATCCCCAAGACAAGTGTACCTGTAATTATCTCACTTGCTTTAGCATCAGGGTTGTTCATCAGGAAAACTGTGTTTCCCATCCTTCCTGCGTGTAGTGGAAATAAGATACTCCTACTGGCTTTGTGACATTTAGCACACTCAATTTAAAAGAGATGCTTTATTTTCTTTTCAAGTGCCTACTCTGTTAGCTTCATGCTTTTGAGACTATCCACAGAGTAACAGCATGATGATTGTTTTCTAAAATCCTCTTGAAGTTTCATTAGGTTTTGTTGGATCTTGTAATAAACTAGGAGAAGTCTTTGAGACCCATGAGTATAAGTGCATTTATTTTGCTGAACTTTATTTTCATTTCCTCTGTTGCCTAGGGCTAATATTTATTTTGTGTGACACTTTGTAAATGTATTAAAAGCCTTTGGACATACAGAGAGGGAGGTGACTGCATTTAATCAGTGACTGACTGCATGCAAAGAACAGTATTTGATTTCTCCCTCATACCACCAGTAAAGGAAAAAAGAAAGGTAGGGAAGAAGGTGGTGATGGTTTCAATCTTTCTCATTAAAGGAAAGGAATTATTGTCTACATCAGCCTCAGTGTTGACACAGTGGATGTGCTGTATCATGAGCAGCCCAGTCGAGCCCTTCTGTCAGTCTCTGTCTTGTTCTGGGGCAGAAAATGGAGAGGTCTGGATGGAGGGATTGTGCAGGGCAGCCTGAGCAGCTCACAGCTACCTGGTGTTTGGCCTCAGAAAGCCACCTGCTCACAGTGCTTTCCTATGACATACCTGTGTTTCCCACGGAAAGCTGTTTGCATTTATAATCTCAATTTATCAGTTTCCCTCTCACAGGTGTGGAGAGAAAATGCAAGGCAGGGCAGAATCAGGCACCATGCCTGGGACCAACAACATAAAATTAAACCATTGAATCCAAGTTTGAATGCCTCTACATTCCATTTCAGCTAGTAAACTTGAAAAAATATTGAAAAAAAAAATAAAATTTATTACAGTAGCTTCTATGTTTCTGTTTGGGTTTCATGATCAAAACAGAGTTGAGAACGTAGGGACAGTATTGAAGACCTTTTCTGCTTCTTACACTGCTGCCAATGAGGGGGCACAAGGAGGTGGGAAGGATTACAGTGGGGACAGCTGACCATATTCCATGCCATATGATGTTGTGTTTGGAAATTAAAGCCAGGGAAAGAAATGGGGACGGGGTATTCAGGGTGATGGTGCTTGTCTTCCCTAAGCACTTAGGTGTGAAGGAGCCCTACTTCCCTGGACATGGCTAAACACTTTCCTGCACATGGGAAGTAGTGGATAAAATCCTTAATTTGCTTTGCTTAGGTGTGCAACTTTTGCTTTACCAAGTGAACTGTCTTTATCTCAGCCAACATTTTTACTTCTCTAATTTTTTCCTTATCTCACTTGGGGTGTGGAGCTGAACTATGCACAAGGGTTAGCAGGCAGGAGTCCTTTGTGGTGCCCCAGTGTAGGGCAGGAGCCACAGTCCATGTACCCCTGCCAGGAAAATGTGTCTTTCTGGGCTTAACCTTTCTGTCTTGAAGCAGAATTTGCGTACAGCAGTTCAAAAAGGACAGAAAAAGTCCCTTTTAATACGTGGCAGTAATTATATCTAGATAATATAGGCTTAGGTGCAAGTTCAGTCTAAAACAGAGGTAAGCAACTTCTGTGTTTCCAGGGAATGAGTCCTTGTTCAGTGTGCTGGAGGAAACTGAAAGCAGAAGCCTTCTCTGCCCTTACACTGAATTAACTGGGGATCTCAGCCACGACAATGTAAATGCATGTTCTTCTCAGGGAGGTAACATGTGTGCCTTGGTGATTCACTATCTGTTCATTAATCGAGAAAGAGCTGACTTCTTGTGCAAAACTGAGCTGCTAAAATTTTCATGATTGCTCAATGGAAGGGACCAAAGAAAAGCCAGCCAAGGCTTGTGGGCTATTTGGAATTTGAATATGACTAATTTTTCATTCACAATTAATGCAGCGATGTACTCTGCATGAAGAGCAAAATCACATGTTGTCCCTGAAATAGTTTTTAGGTGACTTGGGGGCACACAGTTTTGTTCTTTGATTGTGTAAACTTAGGACAATAAAAGCTCCAAGGGATCCTAGAGGGAATATGGCTTGGATACTTTGTGCTAACTAATTCCAAGTGAAATGTCATAGCTGCTGATTAGAAGCATTCACTAAGTTAGCAAGTTGTTTTAAAAAGTTTGTGCTAGTTCTTTCTGTGTTTTTCTTTTGCTTAAAAATTCAAAGCCTCACTAAAGCAGATTAGAGAACATTATTTTAATGATTTGTAAATACATAGGAATAAGTCTTATTTGAGATAGATCTTCCAGAACAGAGTAATTTTCTTTTATGGGTTGTTTATGTTTGTTTTTTTTTTCCTTGCAGGATACTGAAGATTTGCCAAGATGGTACATCAGACTGAATGGACTTCTGTTCAAAGAGAATGTTTTCATTAGTAAAGCCATCAATCAATACTAAGCCCTCTTGCAGGTCCAAGTGTAAGACCTTCTATAGGACAGTGTAGGAAATTATATGTGGAAATCATTATGGATGGAAGACAAAAATGGTGATAGTAATTTTGCATGAATGGGAAAAAATAGTGGCTACTTATGCCAGAATAACTTATTATATTAGGAAGTTTGATAAATGGGACACTTTATGGACAAAGGTCAGAAGAGTTTAATCTGTTCAAAAAGCAGCTGATCAAAATTTTATATCTTGCTTCAATTAAGACAAAAAAGTACTCTGATATTTTACCACCTTAAGTAAGGTGTTTATTGATCTAAGTTTATGCAAATAATAAAAATAAAATAAAGACCACCATGGAGAAGATGCTGCCCTTTTATTAATCCCATGCTCGTTCAGCAGAGGAACAGATTCTTGTCTTTTGATACCTAAAGTATACCTCTGTGACTAGCTCAAAAATTTAAATTCCTTGGGTAAGGTTTCTGCCTTAGTAAATTAAATTCTTTAGAAATAATTCTTTAGAAATAATCTTTACATTTTCCTTGTATAATCTTTCATACCACATGCGCTTTTCAGTGTAATTGTTGGCTGCATACCCTTTATATCTCTGTGAGACAGGATATGTATGAGATACTATTTACTTATTTAGTCATTGCATTGCAGTTTCAAACGAAAAAAATTCTTTTTATCTCTTACAGTTTCTTGGGGTGGGTTACTTGAACTCTCTCGGTTCTCAGCTAATGTCAACATGGGGGAGAAACAGAACCTGTCTGGTTCATGTTCTTTTTTACTCAAAACTTAATTGCTGTGTGTGCAAGGAATGTGCAGCACTGCCAAATGGATAACCCCATGGAGACTGACATTATAGCTTGCTGTGGGGTGCTTGTGCCTGGGATAAAGCAAATTCCAGAGCAGCAGGGACCTGAACATCTTTGAGCACAATCTGTCTGATTTTACCAAGTATCTCACAGAGTTCTGGCCTTTAATCCAATGTAGAATGAGACCAAGGTATTTTCTAAAAATGTAATTCCTGTTTGATATTAATCTAGTCCCACATATTCTACTGATCAGGAGAGCATTGCTGGAGGAAATGAACTACCTCAAGGCTGGATTCCACCCCCTCCTTAGCTCAGTCTGCCTGATAATTTATGTAGTGCTTAGAAAGAGCAGCCAGGCATTACTTTAAATGGAGGGAGATCTGTACTTGTATTCCTACTTTAAATCCATCACATTTCTCCCTAAGCCACCTCCTGTTTTCTGTGAAAGCTTGGAACAAGCTGTTTGAAGTAAACAGGGGCTCAGCTGCTGTCCACAGAAACCATAACCACTGCTCCACTGCCACCTCACCTTTCACAATGTGGCCACTATTTTACCCATGGTTTGTATTCAGCCTGACTCATGCAGTGCTCACTTTCTGCAGCACCCCCAATCCTAGCTGTGGGGTTTGTTTGTAAAGGAGTCTAAAAGAAGTACTTCAGTAAAAAAAATGGGGAAAAAATTTTCTCATTTTACATTTCTATCTGTTAAAGGAGTTGAAAAATGAGGAAAGAAAGGGATGTTAAACTTGAGTGGTACACACTTTGCTTTTCCCCTGAACAGGCTTGATGCTAGCCTTTGAAGATTTGCTTCCTTTGGGGATTGTCTCTTCCCCCTTCCTCAGGAACCTCAATCAGAGCTGTTTGCCCTTGAAGGCTGCTTCTGGTTAAGAGGAGTTGTCCTCCCACGCTCTCCAGAACTGCTCCTGGTGAGGATGAGAGAATTAAAAAACCAAAAACACTGTGAAAGTCAGAAATACTATTTTCCTTGTGATATTTTAATGAGGTTACAGCTTATGGTAATCAAGAATTTCCCCACTCAGGGAAAGAAAAGGGGTTTATGCTAATCTGCTGTGACGCTGATTGTTTTCCAGAAATGATGTTGTGCTTGTGTAGCCACAGCCTCAGCCTGTGGGGTACAGGGCTGGGGTTGTGAAATGGGTGATAGAGAGCCACTCCTGTTTGATGCAAGCTGTCTAGGTGTCTTTTACAGGCATATTATCAAAGTCCTTCCCTTTGACCACCACCCCAGGCAAGGTTCAGACCTCTGTGTTTTCTTTTTTGAGTTTTTGCAATGGGTGGTGAGACCAAGAACATATTACCCCTTTTAAAATAAGTGATTACATCTAATGAGAATCTTCCTGTTGGCATATAATGGTATGAGTATATTAGCTCTCTCCTTAAATATTGCTTTCATAAAAGCTGTCTGTTTTCCCTGGGAATTCTATTTGCATGTATTAAGGAACTTGTAAAACCAAGAGATTTGGGCTGTTACTTCAGTTAAAGGGTAAGAGTGTTGAGCAGGTTTGGATAGAAATATTTCAATTGTGTGATTTTAAAAAAAAAAAATCCCAAACATCATTGCTTTAAAATTTGAACTCTAAAACTAACCAGGAACATATTTAAGTGAAAAGTATAAAAATTTTACCAGGAGAGATTGGGATAGCCTGGATTAACCTGTAATCACAACCCTTGTGTATATTGAAAACAGTGTCTTGTTTACTCACAGTATGCTTTTCCATGCAGGGATAACTCCTGCTCCTTCTGGCTGGGCTCTGTTGGCCCTGAAAGTCTATTGGCTTAGGGGAGATGAACCAAAGGCAGAGGAGAAACCACAGCTTGTTACTAGCTGGCAAAAATGAATTGGCAGAAGGCTGCATTTCCAAGAAAAACTTTTTGGGTGCCTACAAGCAAAAAAAAACCAAACAAAGAAAACCCCAAAACCCACCACTGAAAGTTATTGTTTTCTGAAATGGAGGGATAATTCAGGAGCCAGCAGCACAGTAAATGGCTCTGGAATTGCTTTCTTGAGCGATGGAATTTTCCTCTTTGGAAAAAATGCGGTGTGAATAATTTCTTTGTGCATCCAGGGATAAATAGGAAAAGGAGACACTGATTAGAGGAGTCTTCCAAGATGACAAATTACAAGTGTTCTGCTGTACCACAGAATCACAGAATATTCTATGTTGAAAGGGACCCACAAGGTTCAAGTCCAGCTCTGCAGGGAATGGCCCATCCAGGGATCAAACCCACAAACCTTGGTGTTGTTAGCACCATGCTTTGACCAACAGAGCCAGTAGGATTCTATATCAAAAAGCAAAACTCCACAGAAGCTTGCATGCATAAGGTGCAATCCTACAAGACTACTCATGCACAGCCTTGAAAAGCTGCTCTGTATAGAGAGGAAATTGTGAATAGAATTTCATAAAGTACACGCCAAACAGAAGAGATTCCTTTGTACACCCATGTTACCTGGGCTAGAGTCACTTCATTTCTTCCTAACATTCTTCTGGGAAAGTTGTTCTGTATTAGGAGGCTGGAACAAGTACCGAAATAAACAGCACAAATTGGATAGTCATTGAAAAAAATCCACACCAAACCTTAAATGTTACCCTGTGCTTGAGACAAATTAGAACCTGGCTCTCATGTGATTTGGGACATGCAACAGCTGAAAATTGCCCTTACCTAGAAGAATTGTACAGGACCTAGTTAAGCTGTGCTGTGTGCCTATAGGCACATATTCTTTCTCTGACCCTCTTTCACTTTGCCTGAGGCACAGTAACTATATCTGTATTTTGGGAAAACATAGGCAGACCCTCCTTCCAGTCACATAAAATCTGCTGTCTGGACTGCTTTTTGTTTCTTGTCACACAGAGAGGGAGAAGGCTGCCACTGCTTTCAAAACTGATTGCCTGTGTGAGGAACTGAAGCTGCAGGAGGGATGAATGGTGCTAATGCCAAGTTCCAGAGCAAGAGAGGACTTTAGATGATGTGGGATGCTCCACATTTCTCAGAGGCCTGGTTCTCCTGGATGGAAAAGATAGCTGGTAGGTAATTAAGAACTGGAAATCTTTTCGTGGCAATTTTTGGATTGTAAATAAGTAAGGGCAAATCTCCCTGGGTTTCCTGTTGGCATGCTCTTTGCCTGGATCCCTTTCCCTTTGCACAGTTCCCTCAGCCACATCAGGTGTGGAAACTTTGTCTCCAGCTGGAAGGATGAGGAGTGTGGGAACTTTCCAAAGCTGCATGTTGGTGACGGCATGGGGGGCTCAGCTGAACAATTACCACCTTTTATTTTTAATACAGCTAAATTGTAAGGTTGTTCAACTAGGAATGAAAATTTTAGGCCTTACTTATATAAGACGAAGGCTGTGTTTAGAAATCATGATTGAGATAAAGGACTGAAGGATCAGGGTGAATAGTCTTTGTAACATGAGCTCTAAGGAGGGTGTATTAGCAAGACAAGGGCCTAAGCAGTCCTTGATTGTGTGAATAAAGGTCAGCCACAAGCAGGGCCACTGTTGCCACCACATGTAGCAAGACTGTATACAGCTTTTGTAAGTAAACCAGATCTGAAAAGTAGGAATTGTGCTTTTCAGGATGTTTCAAGGCATACAATTGTTTTTAGCCCCGCAAACCAAAGTTGTCCGATACTGTTGTGTGAAAGCTGAAGAGCACCAAGGCACTCAAAGCAGCCTGTGGCAAGTAGTGGTTTCACTCCCCTGGGACATAAATTCAGTGGCTGGATTGAGTGTCCCAGACTCCAGGGGTGCCTTGGAGCTGGGGTACATCTTGGGACCTGGTGCATCTGAGCCTCCTGACGGTCCCCAGCCACAGCCACCTCTTTTCCCAGCCATGGCAGAGGTCCTGTCCTGTGGGAATGCTGCCGCAGGGCCTGGACATGCTTGTCCTTTTGGAGAGTCCATCAGGACACTGAGATGGTGGCCATCCCACCAGGCCATGGGTCAAGGTTTGGGGGTGTCTATGTGAGGGTTTGGGTCAGGAGTTTGAACTCAAGACTTTCATGCCAGGAGCAGTGCCAGGAGAGCTCTTGAGCAGTGCATGGTGAACTACAATGAGCTCAGTTTAGGTCTACTGGGCTTCAGTGAGTTACAAAAAGTGCAATAACTCCAGCTGGAGACAATCAATGTAGAGCATGGCTGGTTTAGTGACTAGGTCAATCCCTTGGATTACCAGAATTAAAGATTTGAGATCCCTGCTTTGAATCTGGATGACTTGTACATGTATCAGCCACATTCCTAGACAATATTTGCATTGTTGGTCTAATTCTGAGACAGTTTGACAACCTCCTGTAAACCCACAGGTTTCCATGGAAAGCTTTGTTTTACATTGAGGAAGGTGTTTCAAATAAAACAGTATCCACAATCAGCTCTGTTTCATATTTTTAAAAGCATATTGACAAACTGAGAAGTTTAGAAAAGAGCTACAAGGAATACTGGAGGAATACTTTTTTTCCTGTAAAATGCCTTTTTCGTTTATCTTTAAAGGTAAATGGTGCCTGTTCACTGTAGATAAGTGCCTATGAGAGCAGCAGATTTACTAGAAGACAACATTTTAACCTTCTGAAAATATAAAAATCTGCAAATGGCTCTCATGGCTGGGAGCTGAAGCTACTCAAATTCAGAACAGAAATCAATGGCAAATGTTTAAGATAAGAATAATCAATCATTGAAACATCTTTAAGAGAAATGGATTAGACCTGCCAGCAAACGCTGTCACTAAACCAGGATTATTTTTAAAATGTCTCAAGATTCAGCAAAAAGTTTTTCTATAAAATAAGTTTTAATTCAAGTGGAATTTCTGAACTTGCAGTAGGAATCACTTGACAGTAACTCATGGTATCTCTTCTGCAGAAGGTCAGAGTAGATGACTATTGAAGTTAAGGTTTTGTAACTATTTTCTCCTCATAAGTTAATATAAAATTAATGATAATAAAAAATACTAGGTCAAACAAAAGTTTTCTCACTAGACATTCTGTTAAAATCTACTTAAATGGAACAAGGTTTGTTTTTCTATTCCTTTCCTTAATTTTTCCACTTACTAAACTATAATGTAGGCAATTTTTCAGACATTTCTTTCTTTTTTATGTTTTCCTGAAAATATTTCAATTTTTCATTTAAATTTTTGACTTTCATTTTAACCCATGTAGACTTTTTGAGAAACATTGGACAAATAACTCTGCTTGACTCAAATATGTATTTTATTTTTCCCACCACTAAAAGAATCTATGACTTATCATCTGAGCTCAAATTTTAGGATTTTGAGAAAAGAATCTGACTTCACACTCTGGTACATTTTCCCATACTGAAGGGCATGTAAGCCTGGGCTGACATGTCACTTTTTTCCCTTGAGGACTTTTTAAGTAGCAGTCTTAGTTCTAGAGAGGTGACAAAAATAATTTGTAGGTTCTTGTTTATATGGATGTTCAGTAGTTATGCTTAATAAAGAGTAGCAAATTGCCATGGTAAAGGCAGATAAGTAGCTGATGAAGGCTAATTAGTATCAGACCACCTCATCGCTAAATAGGGTTATAGCTGGCTAAAAGAGAACACAAATGATGAATTTCACTGGTATTAGGGATGATTTCAGCATGGGAAATAGATTGTCCTGCCCTGTTTCACTCTTTTTCTAGTGAGAAATGTATAATTTTATTTTAAGGGACAGTTCCCTGTACCCATGAATGTTTCACAGAGATGAATGGCAAAGGCTATGAGAAGTTTTTAACCATAAATATTTGATGGTTTGTTTTCAAAATATCCTCTTTGTTTCCTACTGAGCATGCCATAGATGAGGAAAGCTCCCAGGGATATGTAGAAGTTGTGCACCTAAAACCACAGAGATGTCATTCTGGAGTGGCATCCCTCGTGCTTTCTTGCCATGTGGTGAATCCAACACACTGTTAAAAATACAGTACTCCTTCATTTCCTGGAAAATGAGAAGCTTGCAAAAGGGTTAAGCTTCAAAGAAGGTTCAGTATGTGCTTTTGATTGTCTGAATGTCTGTCTGGATCATTTTATTTCTAAAAGAAATAGTAACATCTTAAAAATATCTCAGCTGGATGACTGTACTAATCACCTCATCTTACTACTTTCAAAAATTTGCATGTTGTGACTTTAGAAGAGAAAAAGGGTTCAGAATACACCTTCATTTGTGTTGGCATCCCATTTCAGATAGTCCCAAAAATGAACAGAGTTCAAATAGCCCCTGAAGCTTAGTTTCAAGGAAGATTCCTGCCTATGAGGGAATGAGCTCATGTTCAAATGCAGCCTCTTTCACAGTGAGAGCATCAGCACTGGGATCTCCAGGATTTTAGAAGCTTGTGGCCCTGAGCACAAGACAAAGTGTTGCCAATAGGTCTTTCCTGAAGGTGGAAGCTCAGAGGTTGAAGGAGAGGAAGGAGGAAGGGCAGGGCTGGGGAGGGTTGAGTGTGAGCAAGAGCTCAATTTTTATTCAAGCAATACTGCTGAACGATGAAACCTGAGCTGATTCATCATCTCAGCTCCCAGGCTTATTTCTGTGTAATTCTGATTACTCTACTTGGTGTTTTTGGTCAGCTGTTGGATCAGGTTACAGAACTGCATGTGTGTCCTGGTTTCAGCCAGGGCAGAATTGATTTCTTCTCATTACAGTGTTGTGTTTTGGAGTCTCAATGGCAATGGTGTTGATAACACACTGATGTTTTGGGGTTTTTGCTAAGTCATGTTTATCCTAAATCAAGGACTTTATTTTCCCTCGTCTCATGCTCTGCCCGTGAGGAGCTGCACAAAAGAAACTGGCAGGGAGCACAGCTGGGACAGGTGACCTGAAGTGACCAGAGGGATATTCCATACCATGGAATGTCATGCCCAGTATACAAACTGGGGCGAGTTACCCAGAAGGGTGGCTCATCCAGGCTGGGGAAAGGGGATCTTGCATCAGTCAGCAAGTGGTGAGCTACTGCACTGAGCAATACCAGAGCTGGAGAGAATAAACCTGTTTGAATCCTGATTTGAAGAGCCTGGAGCACTGGGCAAGTGGCAGAGCATTGTGGGTGACAGCCTGGGGTCCCCAGCTGCAAGAGCTGCCAGTGAAGCTCCTCCATGGGAATGATTTATCTCTGCAGTGCATTTCCCTCTGACCAAGCAGCAGGCAACCATCATCTTCAGCAAATGCATTTGTAAGGATGAGTGTGCCATGGGGAATATGCTGTTTTCTCAAACACTGAAGGAAAGGGAAATTTTCTTCTCTAGCCTATAGCTGTAATTATTCTGTTATGTTTGAATTACTCCCAATATATGTCATGAATTGGAGTGGACCTTATAGGATGTCTCCAGAGGCAGAGCTTCCAAACATCCATCTAGCTCATGAATAAACTGAGTCACATAAGGAGCTGGGGACTCAATGCCAGACCTTTTGGTACACTTCCCTTTAATGACAGGGCACTGAAAAGCTCCCTTTGTAAGGAGCTGGGTGCCTTGGAGAGGAAGACCTGAGATCTAGCTGCTTGCTGAGAAGGAGCTGGTTTTTTGATTAACTGGAGGCAGTGGGGAATAAAAGAGGTCTTGAGAAGGCTGAACACTTTCTTCTAGTTTGTGTTTCTAGATAAATTTTTTTCCCATCTTGCTGCCAGTTTCTCAGTCTTGAAGCAATACTTAGTGGCCCAGGAATGCTTGCCTACCACTAGAAATCCTTGGTTCATATGTCTGTCTGTCATGTCATGAAGGCTGAAACATCCATTTCCATTTAAATCCGTAAAAGCAACAGATTTATCTTTTTTTATTATTATTTTATTTTTTTCCTTTTTTCAATGCTTGACAGAATGACTACCCAACCTTCTGTCTAGTGCAGTGGAAATAAAAGGAAATAAACCCAAGAAAAGCTCAGTACAAGTGTTCCCTCCTGATGCACAGCCTGTCCCTGGCCAGTTTCCCCCTAGTTTCTATACTGAGCATGATGTTCTATGGTATGGAATATCCCTTCGGTTATTTCGGGTCAGCTGTCCTGGATATGCTCCCCCCCATCTTCTTGTGCACCTGCTTTCTGAAAAGTCCTTGAGTTTGGGTAAACACTACTTAGCAACAACTTAAACATCAGTGTGTTAGTAACAACCTTATTCTCATACTAAATCCAAAACACAGCCCCGTAACAGCTACTGAGAAGAATATTAACTCTCCTGGTTGAAACCAGAGCAGACAGGCAGAAAACTCATTTGTTTATGAGTTTTTGAATCCCAGCAGGTCTTGTGGATGAACAGAGACCCTCTATGGTCAGCACTACACAGGCAGAGGCAGCTTTACCAATGCAGCTGCAAGTTTTTAGGCACTGAGGATGTTTTACCAGTTCTCTACTTATTCCTCTACCTCTGCTCCTGTCACTGCACAAGGAGTCTTCAAAACCCAGAGTCCTTGCTCAGCTCCCATGTAAGTTGTTCTTAGCTCATTTAAGTGTTTTTCTCTGACATTTTGTATGGCTGTTTCTGTGTCCTTATGGCTAAGATCTCGGGCATGTGAGGAATGGTGTGTTATCTTCCTGTGTTATAAATTTTGCTGAAGCTTTTGGACTATTTGTTTGTTATGTCAGAAGTGTAGGCACAGGAGAAACGAGACCTGTTAGGTACTGCTGACTTCTGCTGAAGATGTTACATCACTTTTTCTCCTTTCAGTGGTCTAGTGACCTGAAGTCAATCACCTTTCCCTTCTGCTTTGTTCAGTGCAATCTCAGTATGAGAAATGTCATAAAGCTAGGATGGAAGTTTCTTTACACTACAGAACATAGCTAAGTCTATGTAAAAAACTTGTATATTATTAGGAAAAACAGCCAGGAAAAGAAATCTTGTCTTGCTTTTTTTCTGAACATAAATGTTATATCTGTCTAATTCTATTTTTTTCTGCACTTGCCTTAAAATCAGGTTTCTTTGTTTTGTGTTTGCTACAATTGCCTTTTTCACATACACCAACAACAAGCTGTTAAATTAAACAGAAGAAATGGGATACCTCACTCAAGTTTCCTCATATTTCCTTTGGAAAGCACCCAATATTTTGGGGCTTTTTGACCAGCAAACAGGATTTTCTCCTTCATGGGAGCCAGCCACAGATAGTTTTTTCTGTGCTTTGTTCTCTGTGCTCCTTTAGCTGTTCTAATTTCCTCTCTTTCTCCTGAGGACCACAGAGTAGTTAATCCAGGTAGCTGAACACAGGGGCTCCTGGGAAGCTGAGAGCTCTGTGCAGCACTGCCACTCTGCACCAGGCAGTGCCCACGAGGGGCCCCAACCCCACTGAAAACTCCTGATTAAGACACATCTGACACCTAATTGCTTTGTGTGGGAGTTCTCAGTGAAACATCCTGAGAGTGTAATGACTTCTGCAATTGATGGCACCTCTTGGAGCCCTTCTGGTTATTTAATTGATTGCAGGCTGGAGCTAAGGAAAACGCAGCTTGTGGGTGCTTGGGCTGTTTATTAGCCATGAATATCCACGTGGGTGGACAGCTGTGTTGTGCTGATCAATACACAGAGCTCTGAGACAGGGGTACATCGAATTTGGCACCCAGGCTGTGCAGGGAGAGAAGAGTTTCCTTCTTACCCTAGCTCTTACAAGGGTCACCACTCCCAGTTGTCTGAAGGGACATGTTTGTACCAGGCATGAAAGACAGGCTGTGTGCTGATGCTGCACCACCTCATCCCAGCTGAGGAACTGAACAGGATTTTCAAAAAGTACTGCCCAGATTTTTTGAAAAACTACTGCTTTTCACTGTTTTTCTGAGGTTTAAAATAGCAGATTTCTCTTTTGCTCTGCTCAAACCTCACTCACTGCACAATTATTGTTGAATACAAATTTTAAATATTGAAAAATGTGTTTGTACTGATGAGACAGTAGTTATTTATACTTCAGCTTCTGTGCCTGCTTTTGTGATATCTAGTATGTCAACATCCTGGCCTTCAGGTTTTTTAGTTGTACATCTGTGTATATGCTCATGGAGCAGACACGCAAATAGTAGGGACATTGAAATACAGTATTCCAACTCATGGAAAACTGGGAAATTATTATTTTGTTTGTTTAGGCTTGGAACAAAAGATTGTTTCCACAGCTTTCCATGAAATGAGAGATCCTGAAAACAGCTTTCAATATTCTATGCTATATGGTGCATGAATTTCATTGATTTATTTACAGCATCATTTAGAAATGCATGCAATAATCAAAGAATAAGTGATGAAGTTGTGTTATATGAAATTTTCATTTTGCTGAATTTTTAATTTCTAGTTTTGAATTGCTTTTCTGATGCTTACGTCACTACAGGTGAGGATAAGCATAACACCCCTCCCTCCCCTTTCACTCTAGAATAATTTACTGACGAATTTATGGGGGAGATGTATTCACAAATGGTCACTGAGCTTTTATTTGCTCTGAGTTGAAGGTTAATTTTAAATTTCTTTTCAGATAAGCTACTGACCTGATGAAAACCAGCAGAAATTAAGGATAAAACTCATAACACTCCTTCCCTAAATTCAACATTTCATCTCTGTTTTTCCTTTATGTTCTTTGCTTTGGGGCAGCAGTATCCTCCACCATTAACATATTTTGTTATCAACAGATTGGGATCACTCCGAGCCTTGGAGAAACTAGAGGTGGTTTCAAGGCAGTGACCTAGAGATGAGGGGTGCTTTATCTCATTAGAAGGTAATCAGCACTCTCTGGGCCCCTGAGGAATTACTGTTTCATCATTTGGTCCATAACCTAATAGAAAGAAAGCCCCTTGGAGGAGGTTTCCTGGAACAATAGCAAAAGGCAATAGAGCAGTAGATAGGGTGTGCAATGGAAATTACTTTAAACCAGAGTCTCGAGGCTTCTCCTGATAAATTAACAGCCAAGGGTGTATTTTTGTATTCAGTATATTTATTGCTTACCCATCACAGTCACAACCTGTGTCCAACAAAACAGGAAGAGCAGCCACTTGTATGGAACTGAATCCAAATCTGTTACTTTATTTTCCCCTTCTGTACAAAATGCAAACTTAGAGAGGGAGGGGTGGATGGAAATGGAAAAAGTGCATATAAGCTGCTCCCTGTCCCTTCCTTGCCCTTTGGGTGATTGTCACATTGGGCCTTTGCAATCAGGTTCTTGGTTCCCTTTGTAAGGCTCCTCTCATTTCAGGTTAGTATTCATGTGGGTGGTGTTATGGTGAAGTGGCTTTCCTGGCACCTTCTGTGGGGTGCACGCTAACAGGGAGTGATGGAGAGGAGAAAAGGTGATGGGGATGTCAGAGCTTGTTAACAGAGCAGTCCTGCTCTGCCCTTTCCAGCTTGCACTGCAGCAGGCCAGAGCTCTCTGCCTTACTGCTTTGTTCACCTCTCATGAAGAGCCTTTGTGAGGGGTGAGAGGGGCAGGTCCATGCCAGCAGTGACCCCTGTACCCAGGGTAAGGGAAGAAGGCTGTTCTCCTGTGCCCTCAGGAAACTTCTATCAAAGGTGGCTCTGCTGCGTTCAAGGACAGGCAAAACTGGACATAACACTTCTGCTGTAAGGACCAAAAGCTGTCCCAGAACAAAAGACACTCCTGAATACAGGGCAAAGGCATAAGAACCAATCAACTTTATTGTCTCCCCACACCATTTGCAGCTTTGCATAATGGATTTCTCATCCTTCCTTCCCTGTCTACTTCTTGTCTCATAATTTCCCAGTGTAATATCTGTTATTATAACCATTGTTACAGCTGCATCTACAAAACCTGTGAAACCCTGGGGCAGTGCACATGTGGACTGAGAAGCATCTCGTCCAACTGTAGCTGTTCAAAGCTCTCTAAGCCTGTCGCCCTGGCTGTTCCCATCATCAGTACAGGCAGACAAAGCTGTATCCAGAGAGGCCCATTTAATAAGGTTCCTTAAATAAGGGAAACTGATGTTTCTAAATTGCCCCTAGGAAGGTGTTCTACTTCTGACAGATGAAGTGTGACATGCCTCATCTTCATCTCTTGCTGTGGCTTCACAATTCTTTGCAAACACCACTGACTTTCACTTTTCAGCCCTCTCCACTCTGAACTGTGACTGCCAAGGGATTAACACATATTTTAGCATGTATCTTTTAAAGTATATATTCCTCCCTTTCATTCCACTTTCCAAGCATTAGAGGAGTACCTCTATAAGTGTTGATTAAAGCATTATCATGCTGATTGTATGCTCTGGCTTATGACCCGAACACACCCAGAACAACAATCGTGGTCATTCCTGTTCTCTGTGAAATGCTATGGAAACCTGTTTATGCTTCTAGCCTGCTGCATGTCTCTGGTCAGCCACTGCTCAAGGCTGTGCATAAGCCATAAAACTTATCCCTCTTTTTTTTCCTAGAGCATTTCAAAACCAGGAATTTGAAATCACAGAATAAGCTGTGTTGGAAGGGACCCTCAAGGATCTCAGGTCCAACTCCTGACCTTGCACAGCACCATCCCCTAGAGTCACCCTGTGTGCCCAAGAGTGCAAGTGCTGCTTGAACTCTGAGCCTGGTGCTGTGACCACTTCCCTGGGGAGCCTGTTCCAGTGCCCAGTCACACTCTGGAGGTAGAATATTTTCCTGATATACAACCTGCACCTCCTCTGACAAAAATTCAGGCCTTTCCCTTGGGTCTTGTCATTGGTCAGCACAGAGCAGAGGTCAGTGTCTGCCCCTCCTCTTCCTCTTATGAGGAAGTTATAACTGCAATGAGGTCTCTCCTCAGTCTCCTTTTGCTTTACCCACCTCAACACCCACGAAAAAATTTAAAAATAACAAATCAGTATTTTAGAATAGGAAAAAAGTTTCACTAGAAAGTTCCCAACCAACTCCATTATTTTGTAGTTGTCTAGTTCATCTTCTCAGAATGAACAGAGGGCTTCAACCCTCCCTTTTATTAAATTATTGTGACTTTTTTCCATACAAGGATATTACATTCCATGTAATGGAAAATATACCAATTAAACTTCTTGGAAACTTTTGATTTAATTGTTTTTCATTTTAAAAAGACAGCATAACAAAATCTGGGATTTGATGTCCGTATTTCATATGTCTTGTTTATATTTTCTGTGGAACATCCACTGTTTTAATAACTAAGCCTGTATACACTGAAATTTGCTCTCATCCTTATCTCTTGGCTACTGGCAGGAAGGCTGAAGCCTAACCCTTCTTTGAAAGATAAAATGACAACCTGGCCAGACAACCCAAGAGTATCTCAATTTTTCCCAAAGAGTGTGACTTTTACAGAGTTCTTGCTCCTTCTGGCCCTGCTTGGTCTTCCCATCTGTAATGGGAGCTAAGGTAGATCTGTGCTGGAAAGATTAAACTTCTTTGTTCCCTATTCTTTTATTAGGTTGCATTTCAGAAGGATGAATTTTGCAAAACCACAGGTCTATTGTTTCTATAGTTCCAGAAAATGATTTGGTGCAGCTGCCATCAGCAACGCTTCCATTTAGGAATATTGCTCCTGCACCATATGAATTCAATAATCTCTGCTCAGCCCTGCTTATAAGTGTTTTTCAACTGAAGGCAAAATGATAGTAGTGATTATGGGGGCAGTCAGGGAAAACCTTTGGTCCCTAAACTAAATGAATTAACTCCAGAGTTTTTTGAGGCATTCCTTCTTATCCCTTTCCCTTTTACGTTGCTTTGCATTTTTAAATTTTTAAAAGCAAAAGCTTTGATTTCAAAGTGATTTATTTAGCACCTTTAGCAAGTTGTTAATGAGAGAGAGAAACCTGGAGAGGTAGATGAGACTTGTCAGAGCAGAGACAGGTGAGGAAGAAAGGGACAGGTAGGGGGAAGCAGGAGCAAAATAAGGAAGGAGAGGGTGGAAAGACAGAACAAAGACAGAGCAGAAGGAAAGGGGTGTTTTTGTCTCTCCAATTCTTCAACATCATTCTTGCTGATTTTATTCTTTTCCCCCATTCTGTGTGTTGGCAGAAGTGAAGTTGGCAAGCTCCATGGAGAAGAAGGTGTCAAGCTTCTAGTGCTGCCAAGTAGGTTCCCACATCTAGACGGTGCATGCAATGCTTGGCAAAAGGCCAGAAACTTTGTTAATGGATTTACTAAATAGCAGCATTTCTCTGTATTGGTTTTGTTAGGGCACTCTCAGAACTCAGGGTGAAGTAGGTAGCTACACTTTACCCAATTTTTTTCTGCTAATAGATGGCCTCAAAGCAAAGCACTTAATAAAGACACTTCTGGCCTGGTGGCCATTGTCTCAAGATGTCTCTCCAGATGACATACATCATTAGATATTACATTAACTGCAAATATTACTGGCTCTATTTGATGACTGAGGCAGTAATTTTTATGGTGCTAAGTGTGATTCTCCTCTTTTAAATAAAAAGGTAACTTTGCTCACAGCCTGGTGGTGAAACTGTGAGTCAGAGTGAATGGTTTAGGCAGGTAATCTGGCATATCCATGGATCTTTTCTACTGTGTAGAACCAGCACTGACAAAATCCTTTAAAAAATATATGTGAGAAGACAAACAACAGTTTAGCATCAGTGCTCTGAATTTACAGGTAGCCTTAACTGTATATTTCACAATGTGGAACTTAAATACATGTATAAATAAGAAATGTGCATGCTGAAAATAGTTGTGCCTTGGGAAAATGGATTTCAGGTACCTGTTTGTGTCTCTATTGTGATTCTTACAAATGTCTTTTGACCATAAGTGTCTTCCCCTTACATTTTCCCACCTTACAGTCTATCAGCAGAGTCCCTGCTCTGCATGGTGTAGGTTTAGATACAAGACAAGTAAATAAATCTATTCAAACACAAAAATTTATCTGATTTCTCTGAGACAAAGGCAGATGGTAAATTAGATTTTCTCCCTTTCATTGTGGAAAGGTGCAGGTGAAGAGGGGTGGTGAAATGGCTGAAGGTGAGCTTGGGCTGAAGAAACTGTAGAGCAAATGTCAGAGGCAGAAAGTCTTTGGCAGAGAGGTTGAGACAGGTGTAAAGTCCTGTAAAGGTGGAAAAAGTGAAGATCCTCAAATTTTAGAAAGGAAAAAAATAGGAAAAGGAAGCCAACATAGACCACTTTCTTAAAAATGGCTTCTTCTCATTGTGGAGTGGCTGGATGAAAGTATCCTGGCCCTGACAGAGCTGATGCACCCACCATGCCCAAGAGAACCCCCTTCAATCCCTTGTCAAGCTGATAGACTGACTGTGCTCCAAAAGCTAGATTTCCCTGGCTAGGCATGGTCCCCAGTCACCACCACTGGCTTCCTTTGCCGCTTCTGAGCCCTGTCTGCTTCTGAAGTGGGGGTGAAACAGTGTCCTGAGGCCCTGAGAAGCTGAATATGAACTTTATTTCTTTATGTCTACTCCTAGACGCTTTCTGAGGATGCCATGCAGATAGGTTTGCATTTGTAAGGCAAAAGGAGCAAAATATGTATTTGGTTGTTAGTGGTGCCATCTCCACTCAAAGTTAACAATTTATTTCCTTGGATATAACAGGACAGCTACAAAAGAATCTTACCTATTCCCTTTCAATGCTTGGATGACAGAAGTATCTGGAGGTATGTTTTATTGGAGGCTCTTGTCAGAATGCTCAAGGGACATTGTGGTTAAAGGTGACCTTTTCTGAAGGAGGAACAAAAATGTGGTCAAAACAAGGACAGGTGAAGTTGCACTTCAGACCTCTCTTAAACTTCACACTTGCCAAGGAAGTCAGAAAAAGTTAGAATTTTTTTCTGGTTACTACAGACACTTTCAGAGCCTGTGGCTACTGGTGGAAATCCATTTTTCTCCATCTATCACAGTTACATTTCACAGAGTAGTTCAGTCAGTGGGAAGGTTAAATAAGCAGAGATACCACATCCAAACACATTTTTACTATTATAATTCTCTGTTTAATGCAATGCTTTAACTAGGAATACAACTCAGCAGAAGTACATACACATATATTGCATGTAATTTTAGTTGTCTCTTCAAAATGTTTCAAACCCTCATCATCTTATTCCTTCATGGCTTGTTTTGATGAAATACCTTCTTTCTTCATCTTGTATAACAAATTAGAATGCTGCTGAATAACACAGACATTTTTCCTCCAAATGGAACACAACATTACATCCAAATTCCCAGTTAATATAACTTTATCAAACATTGCTTTCACTGTATGAATGTTGTGTATAATATATCTATACAGCATATATAAATATATATCTATAATGTATATATAATCAAGTGGGTCAGCTTTATACAGCTAACCATAAACTTGTGCTTATCTTATTTATATGAGATCAAATGTACGGCATCAAGAATTTGACCAATCCTCTACTTGTAAGATTCTCAGTTCCTGGTTTTACCACATGATTTTGGATATCACATACAAGTAATGCATTCCCTTCTTTCTTGCAGTAGTATTTTATTTTGAAGAAAAGAATGCAGGTTTTTTTTTAAATATATATATATAAATGAATAACAAGTTTTTCATATTGTTAAGTTAAAAAAGGTCTCAAGAAGAGATGAGGTTCTCCCTCGTACGTAGAGCTTGAAGCGTAATTTGACATTCATTGTAGATATATTTACATTATAAGCTTATCTGGGTAGTGTTACACATGATGTATTATTTTTTACACAGTCAAGATATGGTGTTGGTCATGTTGAAACACACTATCTAAAGGTATTTACAAATTGCTAGTCTCTAACTTACCAACCAGCTCAGCTAAGTGGCACCAGAAATAAGGAACAGGATAAAAGAATGTCTGTTGATTGGCAGTCATGGTGCTCCCAGCAGTGTTTTTATCATTTTTACTGCCACTGCTACCATGATGTGCTTCAGGGAAGGGCTGTCTTTGGAGCAGAGGTGGAGAGACTGCAGGTCTCCAGTGGGGGCAGAAATCCCTACCTCTTCCCTGAAGACTACATGGGGGAAGCAGAAAAACAATCCAAAAGTGACTTGTTTGTCCCTTCACAAGTAAGAACACACCAACCTTGTCCCCCTGTGCTTTCTCCAGTGCTGTCAGGTGAGTCAGTCTGGATATTAAACACTCAGTAAAATCCTTCCAAGGACATTGTAACACGGGCTGGGATCACACTGCCTCATGTACCACACAGACCTGCTTCTGCCAGAGTCAGAGCACTTTGGGACATGTCTCAGAAAATGGTTTCTGTGTGCTTCTTGGCAAGTATGATCCAAAAAAAAACCCCAAAAAACCAAAAAAAACCCCAACAAAAAAATAACCCAAAAGAAAGAAAAAAAAAAAAGAAGAAAAGAAACTCCCAGTGGAAAGATGAAAAAGACAACTTACTGAATGGCACTTTGGAAGGCAAAAAGACACCAGAATGTATTTTATTTTATTTGGTTATTACTGGAATGAAATGTGTTTAACAAATCTACCCAGTACCCTGAAATATGAGGCCTGGGAGGATTAATATGCTCATGTAACCCACTAACTCCACTATGTAGCAAAAGAGGCCCCTGCAAAAGGAGGGAAAGAAAAATACAGGAGAAATAATTGTGTTGCGGTAAATGATTCATGTTCAGCTCAGCCTTGCTGTAATTACATTCTTAGGTTTGGACTCTCAGTGGATACTCTGCTTGTAAGCTCATGAATGAAAGGGGATTCGAGGGAAGGCAGGGCTGTCTTTCTGTTGCACAGGGCAGAAAATGAATTTGTGCATGTGGCAGCACAATATTCCTCTACAAGCACATTCACTCTTTAACATCATCCACCCTTGTGCCTAACACAAAGATAACAAAACTGGGCAACAGAAGAACTGAATAGGCTTTGTTTCATGTGAGGGTTTGTTTTACTTCCAATTTAAAAGCCTGCAGAATGGATTTATGGAACTTGCCACTCCACACAGTGGCTTGGGCTCCAGTGGAGGAGGATGTTGCATGCTAGGGACGGCAGGTTTTGGGTGGGGTTAGAGAGGTTGAATGCCAGCATTCACAGTGCCTGAAAGGCAAGTGGAACTGGTAGCCTGTAGCTGTAACATGGGTGACACTTGTTAAGGTGAGGAAGGAGGAAAGCTTTTTAGTAAAACTGGGGCAAAAGAGGAAAAACAGGCAGAGAAGAGAGGCCACAGCAAATTAAAGTTCACCTTTGAGGTTTCTTCAAGGCAAGATTTTCTATACATTTTAAAAAAGAAATATTCCTTAAAAGTCTAGAGCATTTCATGACATACAAGAACTGAAAAAGCAATATTGTATAGAAATCATACCCTTGTAAGTGTCTGTAGTGAAAGAAAAGCTAATTTTAATTCTCTCAATTTCTACCACTTGCACTGTCATCATCTGGGACTATTAAACTCCAAACTCACTGTCAGCAAACACCCCCCCATGCACAGGGCCAGAGTTTGTTCTCCTGCCCTTTCTTTTGTCAAACTTTAGATTCTCACCCCTAGAAACAACACAATTTGCCAAAATAATGGAGAGTTTTTATGAAGTATTCTAAGGGGAGAAAAAAAAATCAGCATCACTCTTCTCCACTCTCTCCCCTGCCCCCAAGCTGCATTCATGTCAGGTTTGCAGCAGGATGACTGTCAGGATGCTTTGACTATTCAGTCCTGCTAGGCCTCTGCCATGATTAATTTTAGGAGGCACAGAGGTGGCAAGGAAAGATAGCAGAAGTGAAAAATTCAGTGTGCCACCCCAGCACCACAGGAGAAGCTGGAGCTGTGTCATCTGTTAGGAATGTCTCATTCATAAGAATGAAGAACAGAGATCAAAATCAGTCAAAACTGGGGAAAGGAACAGTGAGTTTGCTAGCAAGTCCCACAGACAGATGGACACATTCAAATCCATAAGGAGACAAAATAACAAAAAAAGTCTCTGCCCTCCTGCTCCTATCCCTGGATGGCCAGGAGCTGCTGGGCCACTTCAGGGGTTTCTTCAGCAGTGTGTGGGCTGTTCTCACCACAGCCACACTTCTTGAATGCATCTCTTCTTGTCAGTATGTTTTCCTCCACCAGAAGAGTATAAAACAGAGGGCTGATAGATTCAGCACTTGCTTTTGTCCTCTTCATGCTTTGTGAATGCCAAACAACTGATCTCTTGGGTCCACTTGAGCACTCCCATCCCTGTGAGCTTTTGTACAGCAAAAAAACAATGAAAGAAAGGAAAAGCAATCTGACCTATATAGATGTGTTTGCTGTCTTTGGACTGTCTTTTATCAGGCAACATTCAAATACTTTTCTATCTTTGAATAGATCAAATGACTCCTAATAAATCAAATGAAAATCTCAAACAGAAAGAAGGCTGACAAGTTTTTCTTAGATTCTGTTCTCACTGGAAAACAGATTTTAAGTATTGCTTCAGCTTTCTTCCTTTCTTCCTTTCTTCCTTTCTTCCTTTCTTCCTTTCTTCCTTTCTTCCTTTTCTTTCTTTTCCTTTTCTGTTTCCTTTTCCTTTCTTTTTCTTTCTTCCTTTCCTCTTTGACCACAGACATTTTTAATACTCAGAGAAGTTGACCCTGGACTGATGCATCTCCAAGTTGCTGTTCTCTTCCTGGAGCAGGAAAGCAGGACTTTCCCACAACAGCACAAACCATTCCCCGTGGGCTGCCTCTTTCTGGAAATAATGAAAGAGGAAGAAAAGGAGGCGGCAAGAAGTTCTAGCTGCAATTTTTTGTTGTTGGTTATAGCTTTTGGGATATTTTTTCTTTTTTGTTCTCATGAGTTACCTGCACAGTGTGCTTGATTTCTGTGCGAAACAGAAGTGGCCAGAGCAGCACATGGTGTGGACGTGCCGCTGGGATCCTCTGGCCAAGCCCAAGGTGAAGATGAGGCAGCTCCAGCAGCAGGGCCACCTGGGGCCTTGGGGACCACAGGGTGCAGGTGACAGCCAGGGAAGCCGAAGTTACCCAGGGAGAGCTGCTCTTCAAGACTGACATCTAGATCCTGCAGAACTATCACTCAGAAGGGAAGTGAAACCTGGTGAACGTAGTTTGGGACACAAAGGAAAGACATGAATGCTCAAAGGATATTCAAGAACCAATTACTTTGCAGTTCTGACCCATTATCATATTTTTGTCTTACTGAGCCAAAACCAGCTGAAAACCCAAGAGGTTCCCAATATCTGAGGGCACATTCTGCCTCTTCTCTGCCTTCAGGAGGGGCTAAACAGTGCAATAAGAGTTGGTTCTGTACCTCCCAGCAGCTGGCAATGCACACAAGGCAGACAAAATGCCATGCAATATCTTGAATATTAGCTGGCTGTTTTTCACATATATAAACCATGTAGGGTTGTGTGTTTGCATGCCTGTGGATCCATACATAGGTGCACTATGTCATCCATTTTTACACTGTTTAATAGTCTGCAAATGTAAATGTACCATGGAACTGTTATGGGGTGGAAGCACAGAGGACTGTGTGTCCTGCAAGCCTTTTAGATATACTATAACACAAATCAAAGCACCTTGTCACTTAAGATCAAAAGTGAGGATGGTGCTAGGGAAAAACACTAGAAAACTTCAAACTCATAATTTTCCTTTGCTTTTTTTTTTTTTTTTTTTTTTTTTTTAACAAGTGCTGGCACCAAAATACTTTCCTTCCTGTGGTATTTTGAGTGTCATCATATCACATGATGAAGTATAAGTGCAATCTATCTGTCCCACTTTTTAACCTGTAGGAGCATCCTTAGCTGTTAGATTAATTCATTATCAGCAAGTGATAGCTTCAAATGTGTGAATAAAATATTTGCACATCTGATAGAAAGCCAGAGTTAAAAGATTAAGTATGGCTGTACAAATCATTATTTCCCAGTTTGACTACCTGTACTATTGATACCCATATCACTTCCTGAAAGAAAGAAGCAGGTGTGTTTCTTTTATGCAACTTTTCTAAAGAAGTCAGATTTAGAAATCAAACATATTTGATTTTATTTTATCTTGGGATTTTATCTGGATTTTTTTTACCACAAAAATGAATGAACAACCCAGGAATGCATAAGTCCTTCTTTGACCTGTCGAGATAAACCTAGAGAATGAAGTTTTAAAATGCAAGCAGTGCTCAGTTTGGCAAGCTTTGTCATTGACTTATTCTTCCTTACAAGCAGGAAGATCAGAACAGTGATAGTGGATATAAGTCAAGGCAAGTGAGGGTTGCAGAATTAGATCCTTGGCTGTATAGAGACAGTTATATTAAGATGAAATCACTAGGGGTATAAATTCAATGACTTCATATTAAGACACATTAATCCGGAGTTTTAACGTGGCCTTAATTTACTGCAGTTTAATCCTCCTCATTTTCACTTTCTGCTGGGAACTGGTACTACAAAACACGAAAATTGTCATGATACCAAAGTGCTTTGACACTGTGTTCCAATAAGCTTGTCAAATGTAAAACTTAATTCTGCAAGATTAATTTCTCTGTAATCTCAGAGACTGCTATTTTGAGGTGAATTTTGCAATACTCTAAAACTGTAGCATGAAATAACAGAATGAATTTGTGTCCTGTTTGGTGGGTGGCTTTCACTCCAGAAAAGAGACCCTTAGGACACTGTGTATGCTCTTTTTGGTAACAAAATATATAAATGTACCTTTGTTAGTGCTGGAAGTTAGAGGTACTAAGAAGAAGGTAAATAAAATATGTGTAACTCATAGAAAATCTCTGTTTTCAGTAATCTGATACACTTTGACCTGTCCACAAAATGTTTAATTTTACTACAGTAAATATCAAATACTGGAATACTAAATTCTTTGTCAGGCAGAAATAATCAAAATTTCATGTGTATTTGCTACTCTAGTGTAGAGTAGCAAAAAAATATTTGAACTTAATCCATGCCAGACTCCCATCCAGGTTATTTCAGTATCTGGTTTTCTACAATCACAATTTTCCTCTCTGCCATTTTATTAGTGTTACCCCTTGGCTTACAGTCAAAATATGGCTCTCAGGTAGTACAAGGCAATGTGACCAGTATCTTTTCCAGAAAGCAAACATCTTGTCCAGGATTCACCCAAAAGAACCCCAGTTTCACACTAAGGGCTTAGCAGAGCTTGATCCAGATGGGTATGTCAGTCTATCTTATTATTTTCCTCAATCAATTAATCAAAAAATCATCTTTTGATGGGTCAAGAGCATGGTCATCTAATATTAACTATTCATTCTGTGAAACCTCAACATACCTCTTCATCTGTACATCCAACTTTAAATGGATGTAGCCTTTCATTTTCCTAGTAATAATCTTGTTTCTATTCTTCAGCTGAGACCCTTTGTTTGGCCACCATAGTGGTGGACTGGATGAGACCTTTTAATTTACAGCTTCTTTTGGTATTCAGTCTTGCCCTGGACAAGTAAGGTACACAAAGGAAGAAAAGGGTGATGGAGGTAAGAGACAAATCCACAGGTCGATGCTACATGACGAACAAAGTGACCAAAATCATCTCAAAAGCTTTGGTTTACATGGATGCTGAAGAAGTCTTGGCATGTAGCAATCTGGGTGAGACCATGTCTTTTCACTTTGATCTTGTCATGATGAAGCAGTCACAGAACAAAAACCCCTGGGAGGGGGCAAGCAGCAGACTTGGAACGATATACAATGATTACATGTTGTGCATAAGTACACTTTCAGAACTGATGTGGTTTTGGAAATGGTGGGGTCATAAACAACATAAAAAACTTCCATCATGATTTACCTAACATTGAGCTTCTTACATGACAGTGGCAAAACAGTTTTAGACAATTTTGAGCTTTAGAAAATTTCTGCTATGGTTGATTTGGATTATGTAATGGTCATCCAAATTCCTATGCCTCTTCCACACAGTTATTATTAAAATTTGTTGTTTTTTTTTTTTTTTTACCTAGATGAAGATGTAATAAACACACACAGGAAAAAACAAGAAAAAAGAGAATGAAAGAACAAGTTTTTTACACAAAATGGCCAAAAATCAGAGACTTTGAAGCCCTTCTGCAGAATACTCTCAGAAAGTAAGGAACTGTGTCTCCAGTCCACATACTTGATTAATTTCTCAAACATCCCTGTGTCCTAAAGATTTATTTTCATTTATTAAAAAAATGTTTTAAAGTGTAGTCCTCAGGGGTACAGCCGATGCCCCTTATCAGTATTTCCACCAATATCCTGGATTGCACATTCCATAGAAGAGCATAAAGTGCTATAGCGTTGAGGGTTTTTTAAATTTAATTTAGAACTTCTTCACCCTTTCTATAATTATTTTTATTATTATTTTTACCTTGTAGCTCCTATATTCTTGTAATGACACATAAGAAGGTGTTTAAAGGTCTTCTTGAAAGTGGCATTGCAGAGCGCGTAGCAGGCGGGGTTGATGGTGCTGTTGATGTAACAGAGCCAGTATCCTATGGTCCATACGGTGTTAGGGATGCAGGATGTGCAGAAGCTGTTGATGAGCACCATCACATTGTATGGGGTCCAGGTGATGATGAAGGCCAGGAGGATGGCCAAAATCGTCCTTGTCACTTTTTTCTCTCTAGAAGGGGGTGGTTTCTTTTTGGCTGGCTGCTTTGTCATCTTGACGATTTTCCGGGCTACGCTGTTTTGCTTCTCCTCCCCGTTCGTGCCTACGATCTCCACAGTAGTGTTGGTAGGGGCACAGCAGTCACCCTTCTGGGACTTAGTGACTATCCTGATGCATGTCAGCTTGGAGTTCTCTGCTTTGACGTGGGCTTGGGAGGCAGAAGCCTGTCTGGTGTCTTTGGTAGCTTCATCCTCTTTCAAGTTGGAAGCGACCACACTGATGGAGGTGGAGTCGTTGGAGCTCTCCTTCTCCCCTTGAACAGAGTTATTGGTCACAGTCTCTTCGCTGGTTTTCCCATTCTGAATTTTGCTGTGCTCCAACCCATCTCCGCTGGTCGAGATATTGTTATTGTTTGGTTTCACTATTTTACCTTGGACAAGGCTGGGGGAAACTGTTTCTTGGTTTTGGGCGGCTTCCTTCTTTCCTTTCTTTATCCGACTCTTACTGGCCCGAGAGATTTGCCAGTAAAGGACAGTCATGATGATGACAGGCAAATAGAAGGCTGCAATGGCAGTGCCAAAAGTGACAGCAGGGTTGGAAAAAAACTGGATGTAGCAATCCCCATCTGGGACAGTCCTTCCTCCCACAATGAATTGCCAGAAGAGAATTGCAGGGGCCCAGAGGATGAAGGACAGCACCCAGGCGGCTGCGATCATCATGCCGGCCATCTTGGTGGTCCGCTTTACGGGATACGTCAGAGGCTTGGTGACACAAAAGTACCTGTCAAAGCTGATGATGAGCAGGTTCATTACAGAGGCGTTGCTGACCACGTAGTCAAGAGCCAGCCAGAGGTCACACACCACAGGCCCCAAGGGCCAGTAGCCAATCACAGTGTAGAGGGTGTACAGGTTCATGGAAAAGATGCCAATGATCAAGTCAGCGCAGGCCAGGCTGAACAGGAAATAATTGTTGACAGTCTGGAGGTGCCTGTTGACTTTGATTGACACCATGACCAGGATGTTCCCAATTATGGTGACCAGGCTGAGAGACCCTGCCACCAGGACGATGAACACCACCTCAACAGTTTTGTAGGGGCTCTCCAAGGCCATCACATTTTCAGTGGAAGAGTTTATGTACGTTGAGTTATTCATTTCGCTTCTGATAACAAGATACCCAGTTACACCTGCAGAGGAAAGAAAAGAAAACAGATACCATCAGGAAGTTAGCCCCTTTGCCTTTAAGGAATGGATCCCAATAAACTGACTTGGCAAAAGATTAAAGCTAGAAGATGCATTCAGGAAAAAACAGTTGGCTTTGGCTAAAGGAAACACCTTACAGTGTTTAGTACAGTACAGTTTAGGAATAACAGAATTATTCTAATAAAATCTAGTTCTAAATATGTGAGAAAGGCACACATTTGGACCCAAAACTACATTTTTAAGTTCTTGGATGCATTTCTCTCTTTGCTATTTTTTAAAACTAATATTGACTTGAATATTTTGGAACTGAACAGGCATTTTGTTTTCTTTCTTGCTAACTAAATAGTTCGCTTGGCTCATTTCAAACCCTATTCCAAATAAGAAGTCCAGAATGGAGGGTGTAACATTCTTATAACCCAAAGTGAAGCTGTAATCTACTGAGAGACAGATCATGGGGAGGAGATCTCTGTTTCTGTCTTTCTTCCATTTTCCACCTGGGCTAGCCTTTGTGAGGTTTATGGAATGGGTTTTTATCATATCTCCCCAAAATTTTATCACCCTGCAGTTCCTTTTTTAGGTGATACATACAAAGATTTTGGCACTGCACCAAACTATTTAGTCTGTCAATGAACAAAAGAGGGTGGTTCTGTTGAAGTTAGTAAGCCCACCTCAGTTGAGCATTTGGCTATCTATTTAGTTGCATAAATATACATATTTTGTCTCCATTTTTTTTCAATTTCAGTAAGATTAAAGTTGTTTTTTACTTACTTTTGAGTATTTATACTTGCATAAGGCATAGTTTTTCTTTCGGGATTTTTTCTAAACACAATATTTATCTTTTGATGCTTGCTTGATTGCACTTTTCCCATTATTTTTCAAATCACAATATTTTTAATCTGTATCACATTACGCTACAACAAAAGGTCTGAAATGGATAGCAGGGTATTGCTAAATAAAAAAACAGATAAAAATCAGTTCTGTTTACACATAACAATTCTTTTTGTGCCCCGTATACCCTACTGGCAGTGCTCAATAAATAGTAATTAAATTGCTAGTGATACACATTTGATAGAAGACTAAGAAAACAGTGCATGCTTTTGCCTTCAGGATATATTCTATCCTTTTGTGCATCCCCTGGAAGTCAATAAAATGCACTGGAATTGTGCAGCCCATCTCTGAGCGCTCATTATTTATGAGCAGCGCTCAAGGGACTATTGAAGCGTGAAGGCCAGATGTGACAGGGAAGTTAGGGTTTTTTTCTAATTACACTATTCTGCTTATTTTTTCAACCACACATAAGGCATCACTTCTTTAAGAGTCTCTAAACATGGTGGTGCAATCAAAGGAAGACAAAAATTATCTATGTATAGCTCCTCTATACACCAGGGATTAGAGAATTCTCCTCTGGTCCCTCTGACTAACCTGCTGATGCACAGACACATGCAGTCCACGTCATTTCAAAGGAGAAATATGTTTCTACTGTCATTTCAGAACTGTGCTTTTTTTATTTCCCACCCCCCCCTTTCCTTTTTTTCCGGATGCAAAAGAAAGAAGATGATACAAAATGTCACGGCAGCAGCAAAACCCCTTCTGACCCTTCTGAAAAAATAAGCAAGTCTGTCTCCATGGAAAAGTCAAAATGCTAAACCAGGGTAAAAGGTTTCCTGTCTGAGGCAACTTTGTCATCTTGCAGTTTATACTGAAAGAAATACAACTGGCAGAGGGTGGGGCTCCTGCACTTGCCTTTCCTGTGAAAAACAGCTAAAATATGTTTGCCAATTCCATGTTGAAGTGAATACATGAATAAATAGAGGAACATAAGGCCCAAACAGACATTTTTTTCTTGCTATCTATTTAGAGGTACATCACTAAAATCTTTGGGATCAGGTTCAAGATAAGAAAATAAGGAAAAGGAATGCTTTAGTTCAGTGTGTGCTTCACACAGTAAGACTAGGCTGAACGTAGCAGAATTTTTACTCGGTGCAAAAACATTGACAGGACACCTGTCATTGATAGGACTGTCATTTCAGCAATTCCCAGTCTATTTTTCTCCCAAAGCTTCACTGTTGAGCAGGTGGTTATCCAGTTGGACGTGTAAGACATCAATTTTTTGGACAAGCTAAGGATTTCTCCCAAGCAGAGTTGTTTATGAACATTCTTAACAGAATGTATTTTTAATGGAGAGAGAAAATCATGCATAGAGCTATATTGATGAAAAAAAAATAAAAATAATCAGCTGAAGAGGGTTCATGGTCCAGGGCTCTGCAGCTACCTCTGGTGACAGAAAGTGAGTGGGGGAGCAAAATGGAAATGAGTGAGAGTGCATCAGAGATGAAACAATTGTGCTTCATTATAAAGAAACAAGTGTTTCTTTACAATATATTTTTGAAAAACTGTTCAGAAGCTCTGTTCTGATTCCGCTGAAGAACAAAATTAATTTTAAAAACTTGAAACTTGTAAAACCAAATTACCATCTCCCAACTAAATTTATTCCTCAGTCTTTTCAGGTGAAATTTTTACCCACTTTCACTGGAAATATTGGTAATTCAGTAACAATTCTGATTTTATGGGAATCTTTGGGATGCAAAGAGATGGACGAAAGCTAAAAGCTAATCTTACTTGCTAGGAATAGGATTTCATTGTGTTAATATGAATGGGAGCAAAGCAAAGGAGTCCCCAGTGGTCTCTTTTTGCACAAAACTTTCCAGCCCTGAAGAGGGTTGGTAGCTCCAGGTTACAGGGAGTTACATCTTTCTGAGGTATGGGGAAGCAGCTGCTGTCTCCAGCTCCAGTAAAAACTTCCCTTTGGCAGCATCAGTGTGCTTGTAAGGTGAAGCATGTTTTGCTGTGGATGTTGATGGGAGGGTGTAGGGCTGGAGAGACACATCTGCCTTGCCCTGACAAATGCTGTCACTGCCCTGAGTACTAAAATTCCACACTCAGGGGCAGGGGTGTGCACGCTTCCTAACCCAGGAGCCCCCACAATCTTCTGGGCTCCTTCCTGTTGGCTCGGAATCAGGTGCACAGAGAGGGTTCTGTTTCTCCTGGCTGCTTGCTGCCTCGCTACAGGGCTGCCTGTGGATTACTTCTGTTTTTGTCTTGCCACAGAGCCCATCTCTCCTGCTGGAGAGGCAGATGTTATGGGAGCAGATGTTATTCATCAGGCAGACCTACGGGGCAGAGGCGTTTTAAGGTAATATGACCTCTTGTGTGAGAAATACCAGATCTTATTCTTGAACAAACAGAGCTCCCCTCTGCAAGCCCACGGCTGTTTGTGTGAGCTGCACAATATGGCACTGGCTCCCATGAGCTACCATAATTTATCCTTCTATACTAAGTGCATTCTTGCTAAACAGAGAATACCCAGAAAAGGCAAGGAATGCCTCTCGTGACCTGAAGAACAACCAAGATAATTTTATGAAATATATTTCAAAATATATATGACTTTTTGGAGTGGGTACACCATAATCACTGCATGGGAAATGTCCAAAAGCCAAGAAATCCACATATAAAATAATTATTGTTTGATATTTGATATGTATTTGGGAAATGCTCACAGTGCAGTAGTTCCTCCCTCTAAAGAACTCAAAGAACTCATAGTACTGAAAATCATTCCCTTCTATTGACTGGGCAACTGGGGCATACTTAAGTATTGCATCCTGCTGAGTTGTGTTTTCCACTTATCCTGGCAGGAACACATCCATTTGGTGCAGGCAAATCTTGTAGAAAACATTTTAATTTTAAATTTAAAATATATCTCCAACATCTGTCACAAAACAGACTACAGAAATGTTGGTATATTGAAAAAAATGGCTGGTACATCACGCCTGTCAAAGTTTGTTAGACAAGCCATTCTTCTGTATTGTGCATATTGACAAGTTAAATTTGGTAAGGATTTAATGTCTTCTTTGAATTCTCTGCAACCATATAAAGGTCAAGACATGAAAGAGGCAAAAAATTATCAGCACCTGAAAGTTATATTTGTGATTTAAACAGGATTACCCAAGAATGTAAGTGCATTGCCATTCTGAGTGCACATCTAAGTCTCAAGCAGAAGGAAATATGCTTCTTTTACTTTCTTTTTTTGATCTAGTTCCTCCTCAGCCCAAACCTATGTAAGATGAATTTGATGTTTGCTGTAGCAATAATGGGAGTTTTTTTTCCCTGAGCTGATTTTTATCCTGGGCTGAACTGATTTGATTCTAAATTTCTTCCTGGTAACATTTTAAACTCACAATGTAAAAATAAAAAGAGACAAACAAAATCCCTTCATCTGTGATAAATATCCTAGGTCTGTTAGCCAGAATTTATTGCAGACTTTCAGACAGAATATAGATGTAGTCTGGAGTTTTGGTGAAAATACATTTCAGAAAATACCCAAACTTGAAGACTAAAATCTTCAGCACATGGATTATCTTCTGCAATCCTTTTGAAACTAGAAACAACTTTGCTAAGTGTTACTGTCTTGGTGTGGTCTGTTTTTGGTTTTTTGTTTGTTTTTTTACTTTCATGCACTTCTGTTTATCTCAATCAACACATGTCCTATAAAAAAGATATCCTGTGGGCCTGCGTGGATCTACTTTTCCCATCTAATTGTGAAGGATATCTAAGGGCAAAATTTAAAATTTCAGCACAAGTAGATCAGAGTCAAAATTTTAATATTTAAACAAGCAAACCAACAGTGTACCACAAGCAACAACTGAAACAAGGCAGAAATAAAAATATTCCCCCAAAAGCAGCAGGGGACTGTACACGAGTAGGTGTCAATGCTGGCACCAAAACTGCTGCTTCAGGGCAGGGTCTGAGGATTTGTAAAGCTGTTAACTACATCTTGCACACTGCTGCTCTTGCAGCCTCAAACTGTAGAGAAAGGAAATATAGAAAAAACCATATAGAAGTAAATATAGTGTCATGGGCCCAACTTGTTGGTATTAAATATCACACAAGTAGAAGTATAGACAGTATAGTAAAGAAAACCCTCAAAACCCAAACAACAAATAATCTCTCTAGTTTCAGGAAATAAATAATAATAATAATAATAATAATAATAATAATAATAACAATAATAATAATAATAATAATAATAAAAAAGGTAGTTTTCCTCAAAGATCTGGATAACAAAGCACTCCTAATATATTGGTACTGCTATTACTATTGTTGTTATGATAGTCACCCATAAGGCACACAAAATATTCCCTTTCTGTCAGTACAGGTTTGGCTGCAGATATGTTTTTGTTTTTCAGGACCTGTGTAATCAAGAGAGAATTTGCATTCTGTCTTTGGGCAGCTGATACCATTACAAGCTAAACTGCATCCTACTGAACTGGGCAAACCTGAAAAATATGCTTAATAGGCATGGTTCAGTCTAACTGGTTTGGATCCACAAAAGGGGATTTTCACCTCCTGGACTAGAGGAGATACTCTCACTCACATGCCTCTTTATTCTTGCTGGGATTATAATAAAAAAACCTTGGTCCAAAACTAGTGAGAAAATAAACAATTCTCTTTGTGAAGTTATGGAAGGTTTTCCTCCCTGTTCTTGTGGAACCATGAGATTTATCCATATGATAAAAGTGGCTGAATGCAATGGTCCATATCATTCCTTCTGAGTCCCACCTGCAGTCCTGTGCACCTCAGCTTGTCAGAGCTGCTTCCACAGTAGAAGGAATTTTCAGAACAGCAATTGTAAAGCAGAGGGTTTCAGCACTACATTTCAGGCAAAGTAAATAGCTGGGGCTGCTCTTGCTGTTGCAAGCTAGAAGAGAAGAGCATTTAAAATGTTTTTGTCTTCTTGTTTGCTTTTGTTTTGTTTTGTTTTCAGGTAAGCTCTATGTATATTTTCTGAGATCAAAATAAATTTATAATCCATAAATCAGAGAAAAATTAAAAATTTAGTCTTTGGAGTATGAAAGGCAAAATTGAAGCATCCCACAGCTTTCTCTGGAGGGCTGAGTTAAATGGATAGGATCTCCATCTAGAGGCACAGATAAGCAGCTGCCACATAAAACAGTCATTTCCAGCAGTAAAATGGCTTAAATATATTTTTAAAACTTCCTTACTTCTCAGGCAGAGGAGACCCACATTTTATTGCAATTTAAATTTTATTGTGATAAACGATCACAGATATAATTTGATGAAAACCTGAAACCATTACAGGTAAATATTCCTGGAGCAAGCAGTCTGGGTGAAGAGGTATATGACCTGGGAAAAGCTCAGTCAGTAAGAGCCTGGGTCTAATAACACCACAGTTGTGGTTTCGATCCCTGCATGGGCCTTTTCACTTAAGAGCTGGACTTGGTGATCCTTGTGGGTCCTTCCAAATCAGAATATTCTGTGATCTAGTTAGACTGGGGCAATCAGTGCACAGAAACTTGTGCTTAGGCCTGAGTTTATTCACTGCAGTCACCATCATTTAGACATCAATTTGGGCATGATCCAACTCAAAGAGGTTGAGTTGGCACATATATACAGAAGGCCATAAATGGGTTGGAAGTGTGGATGATGTCATCAAAAGGTAAAATCTAGGGATTTTATTTCATACCACATACACATTGCATCAGTGCACCTTTACTGATTTCTACTGGCAGAGGTTATAGGAGAGATAGAGAAGTGACAGACTCCATTAAGTCACTTCTCCTTTCCACCCTGTTGGAAAGGAGAGCTGTTTTTTCCACCAGTGTTGTTGGAAGTTGACTGAAGCTCCTCACACCCATCAGCCAAACAAGTTTTGTCTGACTGTATCTTCTTCAAGCACTTTAGATAAAATAATCATGCTAGAACTCAGACTAAGATTATACCTATCCTCAGCCATGACACAGCAGAAGAGTTAGTTAAGTTTCTGTTCAGACTGAACTGAAGATCATTAGGTTCAAGGATATATCTTCTGAAGGAAGAGTGTGGTGAGAGTTAAGTAGTCCTTCTGCAGCCCAGCACAAATTGGAGGCACATTACTTCATTATCCTCAGATCACCTATCACACCTGTGCTTTTACATACAAAAACCTTATGAGAGATACTCAAAGTCCCTGAGTGACAAGTGTGAAGCTGGTGAAAGAGGAAAGGGATCAGAAGAACCAACTCAGAATTTATCCTTACCTGAAGCTAATGCATAAGAGGAACGTATTTCTTTTTTTAAAAAAAAAGCAAACATACAAACAAACCTAAAAAAAAATTCCCACAAACCAAACCAACAACCAACCCCCGCTTTGACAAAACAAAATAATAAAAAACAAAACCCAAACCTCAGTCTTTCTAGTCTTTCCTGGCTTATTTTTTTCTTTTTTTTTTATTTTTCAAGAGCCTGTAGGAGTATTGCTCATGAAAATACCCCAGAGAACTGCAATACAGCACAGGGAGGGTCTCTCAAGGAACCATGGATTAACCCCCTCAACCTGCCAGTGACTCCAGAAATGATTCTGTGATATTTCAGTGAATGTCTGCAAATCCCTCCAAGTCATAGAAGTCCTTTTGGGATCATGAATAAATCCATGGAGACTCTCACTCTGTTCCTCAGACAGAGTAGGGCTTCTGACAGGAATATTAACATATGAGAGCCCAAAGAGACTCTTACTGAAGCTAAAGAAAATCTCTCCTTTTCCCTAGGTTGTAAATGGTGTAAGTACCTGGCTTTTGCATGGGATTTTCTTATTCTCTCACTAAGATCTATCAGATAATCCCCAAATCTGCTTTGGAAAGTGCCTTATTTCCTTATGCAGCAAATGCTTTTAGAATTCTTTTACACACCATCATGGTCAGTCTTACATGAAATTCTCAAGAGCTTGAAAATGTAGTCTGTTCTGTGTCCATAAATTCTGGGGATTTCTACACATCTTCCATTTTACTTAACAGCTTACCTGAGATGTAAATCAGAGGCACAGAGAAGAATGCTGACTCAGATATAACAGGGAATGGCTCAAATTCTTTGCAAGTATTTAAGCATATATTGAAGTTCAAACTTGTTTCTGAGAGGGAAACTAAATCCTGTTTATGCCTGTATTACTGTAGACTGCATTTGAAGCAGTGATAGTGAAATACTGAAGGAAGTTAATTAGGTTCTTACCTTACTAGAAAACAGTGATATCTAAATTTCCAAAGCAGAATCTATATTTCCAAGCTCATTCTGTAGTCTGAGAAAAATTTGTGAAAGATGGAAAGAGAAGAAATGCCTAACAAAATACTTATATATGAATCTCAGATGAGGTGTTTTCTACAGCTAATTATAAATATGTTGATCACAACAATATGTTGATATGGTGATTGTTTTCTGTGAGTCTGCACAAACATCACCCCTTTTGTGAACAGAGAGCCTCAAAGATTACATAGTCCTTGCCAAAGAAAGGAGAGATTTATTTAGCAGTTTTTCATAGCTCCTGCATTAGGATAGGTTCTCTAAGTCTCTGACTGTGCTATGTTTCACTATATGACTGCTCCTAACTTTAATTACATAGACTATAGCTACAGACTAATTGCATTTTGACTCCATTACAGGTTTAAAAAATGTGTCTAAATCTGGCTCTGATGCATTGGTCCAGATATTGCTCATAACATGCTGCAGCTGCTCTTAGCAAGGTAAAATACCTTAGCTTTGCATTCATTCAACGTGCCTTTAAGAGAAGGCTCCGTTAAAAAATAATGTAATGTTTAGCAAGCTTAACTTACTAACAGGAAACTGAGGGAATTGTCCATATACCTTCTGTAAAAATTATATTCATCCTCACTGGGCCAGGTAGACTAAAATTCATAAGCAAATACTCCCAAGCTCTCTGCACCTTTTGGTTTTTAAAGAGGCAATGTAAAGTCTGTTTGCATCAGATTTTGACCATGCTTGAATATTGACAAAAATAAAATAATGGAAACATTTGAAATGTAGGGTTTAAGAAGGGATAAAATGGATTATTTGAAGAGAAAAAAAAAAAAAAATAAAAGCCTGAGGCGCATTAACTAGCACAGGATGGAGAAGAGCATTACTGTGTGCAAAAATCTCACCAAAACAAGTTCACTGTGTTACTTTATCAATGAAGCAAGTCTGTGTGATACAAAATTTCCACAGATTGATGGTGATGAATATATTTGATGTCCCTTGCATGTTCTATTCTATGTCAAAGATGAGTTTTTAATTAAATGAGAGAAAGAGGTTGATTTTGAAATTCAGAAACCGTGCCATTGTATTTTACCACATGGGAACCTCTTTTACATTGTGGCAGAAGCACCATGTCAGCTTCAGCACAACTCTTGGTATAATGACTTGACCCACTGATGAAGTCAGGTCCTCCCCCAGTTGTGGTGTTGAGGATCTCAAACTCTTTTCATTAATGTCCTGAAATTCCACAGTTATGCTGTGCATTGTTCTCTGAGTTTCTTTGTCAGACTTATCTGTTACTGCCTGCAGGCTTCCTGTTTCTCAGGCCACCTTTCCACAGCAAACATGTCTGAGGACAAAAAAAACTACTGACTAATAATATATTTCATTTTCTGAGGTCTCACTTTACCCTATTCTTCTGCAGTGGTACAGCTCTCTGAACTTAAATCCATCTTTACATAAGAACTCTTCAAATTGGGACTTTGTGGCAAAGTAAACTTAAGGGGAAGTAAAATTAAATCTAGATAGGAATAGTACCTAGCAGTGTACCTAGGGAACAATCTCCTCCATCAATCTGCTGTGTCCCTGAAGTGTCATGTTGGAGATTAAATCCCTCCCACTGTGCCATGCAACAGCAGCAGAACCACTCAGCAGTGATTGCTGCATTGCAACGTGACTCCACACAGCACAAACTTATTTGAAGAGCACAAGAACATACCTAGAGAAAGGCATACAAGGATGTGTGGGGCAAGAGAAAATAATAAAGGGAGTGAATGTGAGAGAGAACAATAGGAACAAGACTGAGGCGTGAATAAAAAAGAAAATAAGTTGATTAAAGAAAGCAAGAAATGGTGACTGCAAGAGAAACAGTTCTGCAAGGGCATTCACATGGGCTCTTCAAATTATCACCTGTTTTCAGTCAAAATTCCTCACTGACCCTAGTTTTAGCACCTGTCTGTGTTATCCTATGACAGCCCACAGAGAGATAGGGTAACATTTCTTCAAGCCTTGCACTTTGAACAGTGTAGTGGAAACACTGAAGTGACTTGAAGTTCTGAAATCTCACCTCAACTGTCATTCAAACATTTAAGTTCTTAAATCCACTACCATTCACTGAGACTTGGCTTCCATGACCTCTTCAAAGAAGAAGACAGAAATTATTTTATCAAAAAGTTATAATATTCTTTCATAATCAGAAATTCCAGTGTATTTAACATTTGTATAGAGATTATTTTTTCCCCAGTATATTGCCTTTGTTGTTTTGTTGGTATTATCTAGGTTGGGAAGAGGAACTTATTTCCTCCTTTTCCTATCATTATTTTCTTGCTCATTTCTACAGAAAAGCCATGATCTTGAGTATGGTATCATTAAGAATCATTTCCACAAAGGGTCTGCCTCTAAAAGGTATGGGATTCAGATGAACAAGTGGGATTCAGATTTTTACCTCCAGGTAAAGCTGGCAGCTATCAAAGGGCTCTGTATTTCTGCCTGTCATCTCTGGGGATGAGTAAAATTTTCAAAAACACAATGGGAAGAAATTACATAAAGTGAACAGGAAAGGGGAACTGTGACTGAACTTGGGGAACCCCTGGGGTTGGGAATCCAGTGCATCACATCACTTCTGTGCCAGCTGAACGTGCAGAGGCACAGCTCAGCACTGTGGAACAGCCACAGCTCTCTGTGAAGTGACATCTGGGGAATTACAGTTGTTTTGGTGGTTTTTTCCCCCTGCTCCTGGTTGTATTACTAAGTGTTGCCTCAGCATCTCCTCTCCTCAACAGTGACACTTTCTCCTCAGATATTTGCAGCAGCTTTGCACTAGGACCTGATCTGCAGCTTGGGACAGACCTGTATCACTAATTCATCCATTTCTCCTTTCATTTTCCCTCACTGCCTGACGCAACACCTGCTCTCCTTCAGCCTCTCTGGTCCTTATCTTGTTCATCAGCCCTCTGCTGGTCACATCCATCTTCTGGCTATCATTTCTCCTTAGGCAACCACTGTGTTCCTCTTCTCATCCTCTGGTCTAACAGGTGTTGGTTTTGCTGGAAGTGCTCAGCTCCCATTTCTCTGATCACTTTAAGCTGCAGAAAGACCAAAGAGATTCCTGCAGTCTCAAATAAAACTCCTAAGGGGTGTAGCAGGATGCAGTGATGGCACACTATGGTTCTGCCATCCCACTGAAAACAAATGTTGGGTGAGGTTGATCACTGATTCTAGCAGACAACCTGCAGAAATAGTGCTAACCTTCAACAGCTTTGCTCTGAAATTTGAAAGAAATTGGCACTTCATTACTGACTGTTCCAAAATTATGAGACGATTTTGCTCCCTCTTTAAGAATTATCAGTGGGGCAGAGTATCTGTTTACAATATCCTTTGTGTAGGAGAAGTGATGTAAACTGTTCTGGATGAGAAATGCAGAAGACTTGTGACTGCAGAATCAGGAGACATAACTAATCGTGAATACTGGAGCATTCTGTCAGACTGTGTGTTAGACCATGAAGGAAACCAGACCCCTCCGAGCAGGGGTTGTTTTTAGGAAGCATCAGGAGCAATCTGTGATGAGGGCAGTGTGAAGGGGTGACCTCATAACAGCATTTGAACAATGAGAAAGTGTCCAGTAGTAACAGATCAGCAGCAAGCCTAAGGGGAATGGAAAATTGTAACATCACCTGATTCATGTATAAATAATAAAGTTATATTCTAGACAGAATGTAGGAGTATGCTCAATTATTTGCCCATAAGCTGGTCACACCAGCACAGTCACTGCCCAGAGTGGAGGTGAGATAACCCAGGTGGGAAGGTGGAATGAAGATGGGAGGTGATTTTCCCCTGCTGAAATTTGTGGCTCTCTGCAGCTCTCAGAGTCTGAGGCTGAACAAAACCTCAGAAACACCACGCTGATTTGCAGATGTCGTGTTCCCCGGTCGTGCACGCCTTGTGGTACTCTTTGAGAAATCTGTGGCTCAAAGGCGCATTTCACAGCTCCTTGCTCTCAGTCACTCATGCTATAAGCCTGTGACTTCAAAGGGACAGCTGAAAAGAAATGTTTGCAGGGAAAAAAAAGGGAAAAAGAAAAAAAGAGAAAAAAAGATTGTCTGCTTGTCCTTTTTTTTCTGTTCATGATATAACAGGCTTAAGATGTTTTGGTATAACTGCTTCTCAGTGGGTTATTTTTCCCTTCTTATTTTACAAAAAAAACAAGAAAAAAACCTGGCAGTGAGGAAGAAAACAGCTGTGTGATCCCAATCCAGATGCTTTCATCTTAGAGTGGGCTTGTCAAAGAGCAGGCAAATGACTTTCCATTCTCTAAGCAGGCCCCTTGGGTGAAGCTGGACTGATGTCTAAGATAGTGACCCTCAGTTTTTCATTTCAGGCTTTTCAGCAGTAGCACATGCTAAAGCACTACTGCTCCCTGCTGCAGACCCAGTTACAGAGTAAACAGAAAAATCTCTGTGGGCTGGTGCTGCCCTTTCAGGCTGTAGGCAAATCGCTAACATGACATTTTCTCGTTTCTTAGTGGGAATGAGGCTCTGTTCTAAATTCAATACTTTTTAAGGCTTTAAACATGTTATCTATGAAATCAATGTTCTCCACATATATAAAGTCCTGAATGTCTCTAATGAAATTCCTAAAGCAATTTTTTGGTTTGGGTTTGGTTTTTGGTTTTTTCTTAGTATGTATAAAACTATATTAAAGTAGGATTAGATTTTTTAAAAAAAAATTTAATTAGTTTGGATCTGTTTGGTGACCTATTCTTGATCTGTTGTGATATGCAATGCAATGCCATTGAAGGTTCAAGGCACTGAACAACACCAAATAATTAAAATGCAGACATTCTTACTTGTAGAAAGACATAGTGGATGGATTTACAGACAGGTTAATGTTTAACCTCTTAATCTTTCTAATGTTATGGTTGGAAAATGCCCTTTAAATTTAATTATCTGCTTCTGTACATTCTATAGTTTGCAAATAAGCATTTAAAAATGTAATTTTTCTTTACAGAGATCTTTCATAGTTTTGTGCCCACTCATAATGATTCTGGTCATCCTAAACAAGTGCTATCCAACCCACCTCGCCACTGACATAGGCATTTATTCTCTTCCTGACTGTGTAGAGTTTGTAGATTTCAGACCCTGTAGTTTCTCCTTAACCCCACCAAAAGCATTTCAATGATAGCACATGTGCATTGCATCACCTTTGCAGAGAGGATCAAGCATGCAAAAGATGGCATTCACAAATGTAAATTATATCTGGAAAGAATTAAAATGTCTTTTCTATCTACTCCTGCTGGATCTTGTGATTTACTAAATTCATCCCAAACCTCTGCACAGTCTGTTTATAATTGAGCATAAGAACACAGTTCATAGCTATTTTCAAATACAGGTATGGCAGAGAGATTAAGAGAGCTGAACTCTTACACTTTGTCTGGAGGAATCTCTTCTTGCTGCCTTGTAATCTTCACAGGTGAAGGGAGGCTGTTGCTCTACATCAGGCAGTGAGAATCTGATGCAATTTGTCTTGTGCTAAGCAGAGTCAATATGACTTCAACTCCCATGTAAATACACATGGACTTCAAACACAAACAGAAATATGTGTTTCAGGAATTCTAGTGAATTTGTCATGACAATGCAGGACACAACTTGTGATACTTCCTGTTCTTTCAATACTGGGAAACAGGGTAATACCTGAGAGCAAGTAAATAGTGATGCAGCTTGTTCTGGTATCTGGCTGGGAACAAAAATAATGTAGTAAAAAGAGGAAAAAAATCATACATTTCCTAGCTTCTCTTTTTAAAACTTGTGATGTGCATTGTTCTTCTGTGATCAGGAAGTGGTTCATTCTACCTTGGTTTGTTAGGGTCAGGATAAAAATAAAACTTATGTGGTGAATTTGGATAAGTGAGCCAGAAGTTTTGGTTTTGCAAGGCTCTATGCAAGGAGTGACAAGAGACATTGAGATTTTTCTCTGTCAGAAAAGAAAGTTCATGGAGTTGTTTTGAGACTTGCAAGCAAACTGACAAAGGTAGTACTATTAATGATGGTGAATGTCAAGAAGTTTAGTGCTTCACCTTAAATAATATTTTTTTTCCTTTTGTCCTCCTATTTTAATTTGAGAAGGTGTTATATGGCCAAGAGTGACTCTTGCAAACAGAGAAGTTTGTTAGAGCTAATCCCAAGTCAAGTAATCATTTTTTGTGCTTCCTTAAAATGGGTCGGTTCTGCAACAGATAGAAAATCAAAAGCTCATAATGCCTTCAAAGCATAATCTCTCTTTCTCCTTGTGTGTATGTATAGAATACATACGTTACCTCTATTGTGGTTCTGTTATTTCTTATCTTTTTCATTCTTTACTAATATATTTCTCAAAATGGTTGATCTGCATTACATTTTTTCCTCTTTATCTGTTTGTCATGTCATTGTGTACACAAGGGGTTTGGACAGAACTGTGAAGATTAGACAAAGAAAAATAAATCCAATATGATCAAAATTATATGTGCTAATCAACAATAACCAGTGTTTCTGTCAGAAAGTGCATACCCATTAAATGTACAGTGTGTTTATGTCTCTCCTCTATATTGTTTGGGTTTGAGATTCACAGAATTAATCTGAGCTCCCTCTGTAGCTAACAGAGCTATCTATTCGTGACAAAAATACACAGATAATATTTGCTTGTGCTAGATTCACTTCATCTGCTCTGCAAACAGGCTACTTTTGTGCAGGTTTAGAATTAATTAAATATCAGGCTGCTCATGAAAACAGCAATCACTGGGAGGATATTAGAGAATGTTGATGGATTGAGTTGTGAAATTCCACACATCAGCATTGGCCCTGGAAGCCTGACTTCAGAGAGTGCTGAGAGCAGGGCTCCACTGTACAAGCTACATTACTCATCCACACTCCAATTTCAGAGCCTGAAATCTCATGGTAAATTGCTCTGAAAAGAGATCAATAGGTCAAAAACCCTGTGTATGCCAATGGCAAAATTTCTGTTGCTTTTGGTAGGCTCATGACTTTCCTATGAAATGGGAGAAAAGCAGGATTGGTGTCTGGGGACTAGTCCTAGTTCATTGTTTTATTAGGTCCAGAATCATATTCTGCTCTTCCCTGCTGTAAACTGTCCTGGGATCACCCCTGCTATTCATCATTTAGGAGAAAACTCTGTCTTCAGTACCCACTTGTAACATTAAGAGTGCCCAACCAAGCGTTTCCTCTTTGTGAAGGACAATATTTCTCTTTTCTCTCCTTAGCACACGGTCACGCAGCACTACCTGGGGCTGTGACTGTTGCCAGGTTATTGGCATATATACATTGAAAAATAAAATAGAATCTGTGAAGTATGACATTGGGTTCAGGTTTGGAACCTAATGAGCTTCTGATATTCTGGAGCTGTAGACACTGCTCTGCAGGCTGGTTTTCCAGGTGTATTTACTGGGCAGTGCTCCCCTACTTTTAAGCACTTTAAAGAACCTGCTGCAGCTCACCCATCCTGTTTATGTCCAAATGGATCTCCATGCATATGACTATTATAAGTTTATAAAGTAACACAGAACCTTAACTGATAAAAGGACTTTGTAAATGGCAGAGACTAGCAGAATCATCATAAAAAAAGCATAGTAGCTGTCCTATGAAGATTGTGATAATCAGCAGAACAACTGAGGAATAAAATACCATCTTTTTCATTCACCTTTTCTATGGAGCAGATGTGGATAACAGGTTTCCTTTATAAATTGGAAATTAAAACTCTGGGCAAAGCTGCAGGGAGAAGAGCTACTGGGATGCCAGAGGATGGGATGAGTTGGAGGAAGCCCTGACAAAGACAAGGTCATCATAGTACAAAGAGGAGGAGAGGAAGGAAATTATATGACTGCCATGGGCAAGTGTTTGTCTGAAGAAAATAAAGATGACATAAGTCATCACCATTTTTACTCAGGTCTTGTCCCTTAAGTGAGTAAGACAAAGAAGCAAATACATAACAGCAAAACAAGTAGAGCTCCCCATTTGCCCTCCCACATCCTAAAAGAAATGTTTCCTGTAGCAGAAACATTATTACAAGACTCAGACTTGTTTTTAGCTCCTGTATGCCACTCCTGTGGTGTAAAGTAATGGAAAAGCTTCCAGGCAACTGAGTATTTTCCCCCTGCTGTAAAATCTCTGGGTGGTTTAGACCCAACATTTAAAAACACTTACAAATGTGAATAACCTCAAGATACCACAGGTGGCCACATCTAATAGTTTAATTCAAAGGCCACTAATTAAAGCTTTCTCTATGTAAAAGGAAAACAAAAAGCAAAGCTATATGTATGTCTCCCTCTCAAAAGAAAATCAATGGAGACTACAGGAAATTTCTTAGAGAACTGTTGGGTGGAAGACTGGTACTTTCAGTCCAGCCACTGAAGCCACATGGGGTGGCTGAAGTGATGCACTATTCCCTGGGACAGCTGGACTCTGCTTGCAAGCCTGGGGATACAAATCACCACTGGGGTAAACACTGTGTTTCCTCTTTCTACTGACATTGTTTTCCTGCCCTGATTCTCCTAAGTTTTACCACTGTGGTGGCAGTGGCTCTCATCCACCAGGCAATTGCTTTGGATATCTCCTTATTTCCCACCAGCCATGAAACAGAGGGTATGTCCAGGGACGACTCCGTCCAGCAGACCAGAAGTATCTCTAATACAGAGATTTCTAATTTTTTTAAAAAAATACTTTTGTCCAGTGACTGATGCATCTTGGAATGTATTTTGAGAGCAGAGCACATGTCCAAGGTCAATGACAAAGGATGCAGTGTCAGACAGAGTGAAGCACAGGAGCTGTGAGGGAAGGCTGAGGGCAGAGAGAGTGCTTAGCCTGAGAAAGAGATGGCTGTGGCAGCAGCCTGCCAATACCTACAGGGAAGCTAGTGAGAAAATGGAGCCAGTCTTTTTATAGTGGTGTGTAGTGGGAGGATGAAAGAAAGAAGACGAAAGGTTTTGATGACATTAAAGGGGAAAAAAATCATTACGAGGCCAGCAAAGCAGTAGACACACATTTGTGTACAGGCTCCATCCTTGGAAGTATATGAAGCTGCAACAGATAAAATCCTGAGCAACCTCAGCTAAACACTGACCCTACTTTGAGTATTAAATTGCAGTGGAGACTTCCTGGGGCTGAATTATTCTATATATCTGTGATTCTAGCATATGCCATGAGTTTGCAGGTGCTCTGGATCAGGAAAGCAGGAACACAAATATATCTGTTTAATATGGAGTCAGAGATGGCAAAAGCAACCCATGTGATTGTGCAGAAAGCAGTCTGTGAGAAAAGCACATTGGAGAGAAGGAGGAACCAGCATCATGCAGGTCCTTGGCTTCTTATCCAGTGTAGGTCAGCATCTGATCTGCACCAGAATCAACTGCCCTGAAGTTTGTCCAAGAGGAGTCACCTGCCTGCAGTTTGCAATCTGCTGCTTCCCAGGAACAGGGAATCTGAGAGAGCCCCTGTGCCCTGATTTCCACAGCTCTGACCTGTTGTTGACCACTAGGTAGCCTTTGCAGCCAGTCTGAAAGAGACCCTGAGGATGGACAGAAGGGCCCATAGAGAACAGCTTGACTCTTACAGTATGCCCTGATTACAGCATCTTCCTGGAGAAAGGTTTAATGTGAGCAAAGCTGTATGCTGGCAAAATCTCACCACAAGAGCAACTCCTCAGGTGCATACCTCAGCTCATTCCAAAGCAACATGCCTTTAAGCACAAGCTCCATGTTTAACCCTTATTGCTGTTCTTGCCCTACCACAAGTTCACACAGCTGTTGTAATGAATCACATGAGAAGATCCCAAGCTCTGCACTGTCTGCCAAACAAGAGTTACTTTGCTCTCTTGTTCATAAGCAGGAGAAATGTCTGTTTTAGCAGGCCCTGGCAGAACTGTGCAATAGCAGTGAACAGGATCACACAGCAGTAAGCCTTTCCATCTCCATTACATGATATGTGTCTTTTCCCTCCCCTCCAAATTGCTTGTACCAGTGGCAGTGACAGCTGTCCATCTCTGATCCCAAGCATGCAGGTCTTGAAGGAGCAGCTGCTTCCTCTCTGAGCATAATAGCCCTGACATGAATGGAGTCTGCAATGATGATGCAGCTGACATTCATTTTCTAGTGTAAAGGCTCAGCACAGAAGCATCAAAAGTGCCAGCCACAACCAGTTCAAACACAAAAGCTTGCAGAGAGGTAGCCAGACTCTTTGGGTTACCATTTCTGCTGTTAACTTGGAGGTTCTGTTCATCCATTGCTGAAGAGGATGAGGGAATAAAGATTGAGTCCATTTAAAGAATAATCAGTTCACTGATGCTCCATGAAGAGTTACCTCTATAATTAGTCTGGGTCTAATTACAACCCAGCCAGATCAGCGTTCTCAGTTTTTTTGACTGTCATTATAATGTAAGAAATATACTTTGCAAAATACTTGAGTATGAAAAAAAGAAAAAAAGTAGAAGGATGTGTTGTGGCAGAACTGTTACACTAGAAGTGATGATTGATATTGCACGTGATAACACAGAGCTTTTGAAAGGAAAAGGGTTTTGGCATAAAATCAATGAATTAGATTGAACTTTTCTGGAGTCAGTGTCTGTCCCTGAAAAATATGGGCACAGCACTTTATCCCTGACCTCAAAGGCAGGTCTGGCACCCAGAAGTGCTAATGCTTATGGCAGTCTATTTATCCATTTCAGTCTCCTGCCTGTCCATTTTTTTTCTCTTTTTCCTGCTCCAAGTTTATCTTGCAGCTCGGAGCTCAAAGATCTACAGGTCATGGGTGATGTCTCCCTCACCTCAGAGCGGTGCTGGGAACAAAAGGAAGGCCAAGACACCTGAGCTGGTCTGTGGCTTCATGGCTTGCCACGGCTCGAGGTTTGGAACAAGGTTTGTTCACCTTTTCATTCTCTTTTCTGTTTACAGGCAATGAAACAGGCATGCACTGAGGGATTTTGGCACAGGCTCTGTGGGCAGTGGTGGATTTTGGGGCACATCACTGACAGCAGGCATTTCCATGTAAACACACAGAGCTTTTGCTAAGGGAGAGCTACAACAATGCTCAAAGAGAAGGGAGAAATCAGGGTCTAAGAAAGGAAAAAGGGAAGATAAGAGGATTCATTTAAATGCAGTGGAGCTGAGCTAAAACCTGGATCAAAGCCTTGAAATGATAGCGTGAAGTTGGTGGAAGCCTGGTAGAGCTGGCCCAAATGAGACTACTAAATAATAGGTGACTCATGCTTATAATTCCCCCTCTCTTTCATCTTTTTGTGCTGAAGGTAAGTGAATCCTTATTCCATTCCTATGTTCAGTGAAACCATAAATAAGGAAGTTATTAGTATTTTACAGCTCCAGCTGTAATGATAAAACCTGGAAAGGGCCTGAAAGGTTTTCAGTAGTTTCACCAAAAATAGCAAGAACAAAACAAGTAGCCCATCACCTCCAACTCTTATCAAGTTCTTTTCATATTAAACTACTCTGGAAAGATATAATGCCAATTTTATATATCATTGCCTTGTGGATAGCAGATAGATTGTGTCGTCATAACCACCTCTCTTTTGCTTTAAAAGTTGTGTCAGTGAATCCAGTATCAGAAAAACTCCCTGGAATACCTATACATTCTGACTCATTAATTCATTCTTTTCCCTAACTGGTTCTCTGATGCCATTTGAAATGAAAGTGCTGAAAATATTCCGAACACATTTTTTTCCCTAAAGATTGTTTGATGCATAGCACAGTGTTTTCCATCATTTGTATCCACTAAGCTGTGGACTGCCTCTGTCTCTCTGTTCTGTCATTTGCTGTGCTCCCAGGAGATTAACAAAGATAAGTTATTTAAGTTTAGACGACTCTGCAGGGCTGCTTTCAAAGTGGCTTTTTTTTTTTATGCTAATTTTTTTCTACTTGGAGAAAAGTGTCTTTCCTTGTGGAGCAAACTTCTGAAAAACATTCTGCCTGGTATTTTCTTTTCCTGCTAATCTTTTATCTCCAGTGTGTAGACATTCAGGAAATAAAAGTGCCAGTTCTGAGACCTGAATGGTTGTGATGCTTAGAAGGTGTTGAAGAAAGGTCTTGTCAGAGGGTTACCCTTCTTTGGATTCAGAGCAAGTCCCCTACGTTTGGTTGCTGTTTCTGAAAACACTCCTGCAAACTTTCTAAAGGTTGTCTGAATTCAGAAAAAAATCTTCTTTATGACACTTATAAGATTTCATCCCTTCACAATATGGATTGTTGAAGTACCTCTTTAAAGTATACTTTAAATGGAGAAGCTCACAGCTTTAAAGAGTCACAGTTATCACATGCCTTGCAAGAAATTGTGCATTATGATAACGATTTTGAATCTTGTGAAGGAAGTCGAAGTATGGGTGTCCAGAGGGGTAAATTTTTTAATTATTATTGTTTGATTTCCTGGCATATCTTATCATATTCAATAGAAACCTGAGTAGCTTTCTGCAAAGAATATTTCAGTTACTATTAACACCACTGGGTAGGAATAGAAGCCATGCTGGTATCAAGAGCCATGTCATGTGTCAGCATGTAGTTCAATACCTGGCTTCTGGTTACAGATTTACTGATTAATTACTACAGAACAAATAGAGAGTGAAGGAGAGAGTTTTCATACCTACAGCAGCTGATGTTTAACAGTGGTACCTAAATCAGCAAACTCACCTTTAGCTCTTCAGTGAATGAGGACTGGGAGGTTTGTCACAGACATTTGGCTTTTCAGACCTCAGAATCAGGCACCCAAAATCTTCCACTCTGCTCCCTCTTAGGGTCCTAACCCAAGTATCTCAGCTGAGCCATTTATTCTCTCTTATCCAGTTTATTCTTAGGGAGTCTTTCAATATCTCATCTTTGTCTCATCTCTCCTCCACAAATTATTGTGCAACCTGATGTGGAGAAAACAACAATCAAATAGGTATGTTATAAATACCTTGCAAAGAGTGGAGTAAACAGCACGGTAATAAAGCTGACCAGCCCTCATGAGCTGCTTTTTATTGTGTTCTGCTGCTCTGTCATTCCCCTAATGCTGCCCATTCATCTTGTGCTGGGTTACAAGTCAAACCTGCCTACACTCATGTTCTCTTGGGGCTGGAGAGATCCAGCTGTGGCCTGCTCATGGCAAATAAACTGGATCATAAAAATACAAGGGTTCCCCCATAATTTTTTTTTGCTTGACTTTTTGTATTGTTGCTATGGAATAGATGATTGCAACTGGACAGCCCACAAATGCCTTCCTTGGCATATTTCAGCTAGGCATCATTTATTTGAGATGCTAGGGCAATATCAGAGGGATTTGAGGTGCAGAATAAGAGATATGGATCTAAGCAGTGTGTAGTGACACTACAATTGAGGGGAGGTACAGGGAAATGGAGTTTACCCATGAGTAAAGCAAGCAGTGTAAACCAAGCAGTGTAAATTTGCTGGTACTCCTCTGGTGTAACACTCACTGGGGAAGGAAAAAGCTGCTTTGTGAGGTGAGGGGGGAACAAAGAAAAGAGAAAAAATCAAGCACGCTGTTGTAGATTATAGTGGTAATTTATATGAAAACGCTGCTCAGTTTCTCACCCTGAGTCAAACTGAGACAAAAGGTCAGTGAATGCAATGATGGCAGTTCAGTATCTACTTCAATAAGCAGCAAAGTGACTTTGACCTCTGCAATTTTTCAACATGAAGAAAGATTGCCTTGGTTTTTTTTGTACTTAAAGAAAGTAAATCATATCCAGCTCTAGAAAGTTCAATAAACCCTTCTGGTTAACACATTTTAGAAACTCTATTCAAACCATGTAGTTAATCTGAAATCCTAAAGCAGATGCTTTGACAACTCTACAATATTTACATCTTCTAATCCTGTCACTACAGCAGGGAGAGGCTTTTTGTGCTTCACTATAGAAATAGATTTCCTGCTTCTTGTTTTTCTGTTGAGTCATAAAAAATTCCCTGCTAAAAAAGAACCAAAACCAATTTACATTATGTCTTTTCATATCCTGGTTCAATTATGGTATTTATTACCTCAAAAGTTACTTTAAATGCTTCATATTGTCCAAGAAGTAGGTAATTAAATAAGTAAACAATTAATTTAAAAGCTTCATTCTGATATTTACCACTAAGTCCTATAAGCAGCTGGTTCCAATCTGTATAATGACTATCCTGGGTTAAGATGCTTCCCTCTGAACATTTCAGATAGAAAGGTCTTTTATCTCTTCTGTCTCTACTAAGGTTAATTTAGCTGACCTGCTGAGACATCAGAGACTGACAGTGTCTAGCTTGAAGAGAAAAAGGAGAGGATGCAGTGATCACATGAAATGCACTCTGTGTCAGACAGAGATTGAACTCAATGCTTATTTTGCCCCATTCCTCTCAGCTAGGAGCTTTAGAGAAATTTGGAAGTCCACAGATGTGACTGTGATGGGGCTGGGTTTTCACTGCTGCACATATGGCTGCAGAGCACACTGCACCCAGTGGTTTGTGGTCTCACCATCATTTAAACAAGACTGAACGTGTGGCCTCACAAAAAGTACATGTGAAATGTTCATAATACAGGTCTGCAAGACTATATGCACAGGGAGATGGTGTTCTGGTTCTTGCTCACCTGTGGCTGGATCCCCAGGACAATTTCTAAGCACTACAACTTACAGAGACTTTTTTTTCCCCTTTTTTTTTGAGTTACAGCTATTCATCCTGTTGTTTGTTTAGGAGCTTCCTAAATAGCTGATAAGATTTGAAGCAATAATGGACACAGAGGGAGGATTAGAAACTTACTGGGCAAGTCCTGTATTCTCGTGGTCCAACACTATTTGGCTATCACAAGGCGTGCTGAGATCAACCCTGACCATGCACATCTTTCAGCCTTTGTTAGACATTTAGATCTCCCAAATATGGTGGTTTTTTGAAAAAAAAAGTGCTCCCTCTCTGTGCTCTCGTGTGTTCCAGGGACCTTAGCTCAGTCCTGCTCTGAGGATGAGGTGGAAGGCTTGGAGAAGATAATGTAATGGCTTTTGTATCTGAAGGTACTTACACTGACATAATTGCAATTATTAATACTGCTGACAGGATGTGCCCAATCTATAATTTGAGGTAATGTTTGGCAACTTGAGCAATACGAATCATGAATCATTCATTAAGTGAGCAATGCATTTAATGAGTTAGAATTAATTTTTAGATGTCCTCTGTCGTTTTGTTGTGTAACTTAAGGTCACCAGCAGTATTTTTTGTATATCATCATTCCATCGAAGCTTATATGCAGTCTCTACACTGCAAATATATTATTTGCTTTAGTTGAACCTTTTTTTTTGCTAATGGGAAAGACCTTGGGAATGGTGCCTGCTCTATATTTCACATCCTCTTTGGCTCTACATTAATGTTACCTGCCACTCAAAAAATAACCAGAAGGTGACAATGTGGCTTGGAGCAGGGATCTGTTTCATAGTCAACAGGTTTCCACACTGCCTACCATTCAGCCAGACACCAATACATTCAAATTTATTACAGTCTTTTTGATTGCTTCACCAAAAATCCTCAAAGGTTTGTGACCTCAGGACGTGGTTGCACCATTGCATTGTGTCAGCCCAAAATGGAGTGGCTTAGGCAGAGAAGCACATCTTTTCTGAGATATAAGTAAGACATCTTTTTCTGCACTGACTTGGGCTCCATTTTTCTTGCAGTACATCCTAATAAATAACTGAGAAAATCCCCTCTTTTCTGCACAGTTCTGCAGCTTACAGGACTGTGCAGAAGGAACATGTTCATTTTAGTTGTACATGTTCTGTCTCTGGAGACAGCCAACCCTACACTCCATCACCAGAGGAATGAAGACAAAACGTCAGCTTCCTGAGAGATCTCTGAAATGTCTTTAGCTGCATAATAATTGATGTTTTTTATGGAGTTCCAGATCATTTACTGATATTGAACACTTCACTGGCTTAATCCTTTCTCACACAATGTGTAGACAAATAATAGCTTGATAGACTTCATCATTCATGAAAGGCAGACAGAGCAGGCAAGCCAGCATGAAAATATTTTAATTATACTTTGTCAGAAGTATATAACAGGAGATAAGAACGCTCTTCTTTCACCATTTTCATTTGGAGAATTTTCCCAAGTCTAAATTTATTTGCTATTAATTGCACTTGGGTTCAGGTGCTGTTTCCAGAAGGCAAGAAGAAAGTGAGACAAGATAAGAACAAATAGTAGCAGAATGCTACAGAACTTAGGACAGCAATTTCTTGCTTGAGGCAAGGCTTGGAAAAAAAAAAAAAATCTTCCTAGAAAACAGCACAGAATAGGACAAATCCTCTTTCATTGACTCTTTGTTTAATGCAAGTTTGATATGGGACAATGCTACCACTGGACACAAGTCAGCAGAGCTAACTCACTGCAGAAAATCTTCCCTTTGGTAGATGTTCTCCAGCATAGCATGTGATCTCCAGGAATTTCTCCCTAGCTTCCCAAACTATATGTATAAAGTATAATTATCTAGAATCATAAATGAATGGCATCTGGGGCTGATGAGGAACATGGTAAACTGGATTTCTGATCAAATAAAAAAGTTATGTCATAATTTTTTATTTTTTTTTTCTGGAGCTGGATCCAAGCATACTAAGCTAGAGGGGAATTTTTTTAACTATGTTTCAATAGTTTTGGGATTGAGCCCCCGTGAAGCCCTGCAAGACAAAACAGGGCTGTTGATCATTAAATTGCTCAGCTTCTGCTTATGTGGGTATTATTATTTTCATGTTGTATCAAATAGTGCTTGATAAAGGTTGTTGAAATTATTTTGTCTCCTGTGCAAATGTAGTATTGCTTTTACATGTGACTGCTGTTATGTTACTGATGGTTTATCTTCTAATAATATGACACAGTAGGAAATACATGAGAGAATTCAAGATAACAAAATGGGGCAAAACCACATAAACAATTCTATTTTCTTTCTTGTCAGAGTTATCCTAGCATCATGGACATCTGAGTCCCCATAGTGCTGAGGCAGATTGTATTGGAGGACTAAAGATAAGACATAAAGTATTTACCTGGCCTTTGGTGAATGCAGAAAATGGTGAAAAACTTTTCTGTCACCTCACTTGCCACTTGAATGTCTTAGAGCAAGAACTAAAGAAAGGATTTCCAAGAACTAAGATTTCTAGAATTTTCTCTATTCTGCTACCATTTAAAGTCAATAACAAAGTGCTCTTGACAGTCACGGTGGTGAGGTCATAGCAGGACAGGGAATTGAAATTCTTCCCATCCTAAAGCTCTACATCTACTCTCAAGGAAATGGGATCAAGCCTGAGGTTTCCAGCCAAGCACCTTGTTCAACAGAAACTCCAAAACACAGGCATGTTTCCAACATGTAACTCATACAAACACCAACTGCTTTTTTTATCTTGCCAAGCTTTTAGTGTCAGTAAAATTTCCCTGCAGTGAGAAACAACAATTCAATTAAATGTTGCATGAAACGATTTCCCCTGCTGTTCATTTGCTGACTATTAATGCATCCTGTGCTATTCAACTCAAGGTAGGCAGACGTCTCTATTTAGCTCTATTTAGCTTTCTCAATGCAATTAATTTAATTTTTATGACTTTGTCGTGATTGATATTATTTTCTTTGCCAAAAAAATTCCCTAGCATCTTCAATTCCTTCTTACACTGAATGAAGTAAGATGTCTCCCTCAGTGGGAGGAGGGAAGATGTTCCCTCAGTGTCTTTAGACCTTCACATTTCTGGTTTTTTATTTCTTAAAGAGAAGATAATTGAAACAAAAGACAAGAGGGCTGAAACCACTGTGGATGAGACACTTAACTCTTCATTTTATTCACTTTCTTCCTCTTCAGTTTTATGTTTCTCATTAACAAGAAGCCCTTCATTGTTGTTTTTTATTTCTTTCCCTAAAAAGGTTGCTTTGATTTCAAAGCTGATGTTTGTACATGGATGCACCTGAGACTGCCCATTGCATTTATCAACTTTGTACGTGATGTAATTATTTAGGAGTGCATTAGAGCCTTACATATTCTATCTTGGCTAACCTAACCACTTCCATCATCTAATTTTGCCAACTCTATATTTCCCTTTAGCCCATTGACTTCATTAGGGTGGTAATAATTGCAGCTAATTAAGAGTAACTATTGCAGACAGCAGCCCATTTATCTGCTTGACCTTACACTGAAGTTTGACAGTTATTATTTCAGTTGCTGTACTATCTCTTTGGGAAAGCTTTTTCCTTAAAAGTGTGCACTCTGAGGAGAGCTGAAGGATGGAGGTGAAGAGTCTTAAAGAACATAAACCAAGTCTTAATAGGACTTGTGGGTATTCAGGTACTTCAAAGCTCTCATGCTATAAAAACTCGCCTTGGTCTGAATAGCTTCTCGGCCAGAGAAATGTGGAAAATTGAATTGTCTCCCTGTAGGAAATATCACTAATTTGTTTTCAGCCCACACTGATGAAATTTTGACATCTCAACTATTTGCACATAAAAGAAAGTGGAAAACAATCTTAGTGTGGAAATATTGGACTGCAAAATGTTTTCTCTCTTGACCAAAGAGAAGATCATTAATCTCAAAAGGCTGATGTATTTGGCATTCAAAAATTTGTACAATACTTCTGACAACTGGATATATTAGTGTTGGGATTGGTTTTTTTTGATTGAAACATTTTTTTATGAAATGTTCTATTTGAAATATTATATAACTAATATTACAGTGAAAACATCCTGTTTTGTTTCGTGGTGGTGTATTTTTTTAATTTTTTATATTCTAGATTTTTAAGAAAAAGATTCATTCAAAAGATTTTAGATAGCTTCTCTCCTAGTATCTATTTTCCAGCAAAAAACAACAAAAGGAAGAGGTATCTTTGAGAGAACACTCTCTTGGTGGAATGAAGACATAGAGAGCATTCATGCAAGTGCATCCATAAAAATGGATATCCATGAACGTGCCAGAGAAGGGTCTTTTTGAAGAGATGTCCATTTTAAAAAGACACCACATGTTTCTGCATGAACTCAGAAATTCACTTGTTTTCATTTGATTATTTTGGGCCATGGATTATTTTTGACACGACGGTTAACACATTTTCTTAATGGTTTCTAGTTTTCATTTTCATGAAAACATTTTTGATAAATTATGTGCTCTCTTTATTTGCTGTAGTTGTTAACACAATATGGGAGGAAATAGAGGAGAAAAGTTTGTTTCAGTATGGAAAAGGAACCTAAACCCAGTAGAAGGAAAATCCTAGTTTTGATTTCAAGTAAACCTCTGTGCAACTGGAATATTTTTTTATTTTTTTTTTTTTTTTTACAGCTGTCACCAAAACAGAAATTTGATGTAACTAAATGTTCAAGTTACCTTGTTTTATTTGAATTACCTTGGCTGATTTGGATGAGAGAGCTCTGTGGCAAAATGCATGCCACCTTTCAGATTTCACCTCTGCCACCCCAGGCAGGGAGCCCGCGGTGTTCTCATCCTCACTGGGCTCACAGGAGTCATTAGGAAGAAAAGTCAGCAGTGTTAGACATAAATGCTTCTTTTGGATTTTTGTGACGACATGAAATGGGAACCAGGGTTTTGGAAGACATTGTCATATGTATTTTATCTGCCAGCAAACAATAGGTTTAGCCCCTACAAGTTGATGTCTGATGCCAGCAGAGGCTACATATCTATGCATTTACAGATTCTCATTGAATCACACTGACCTTTTGCATATGACACAAATTGAATATTTTAATTGAACTTTTTCTACCTCCACCTCAATTTTTTTCCTCCCTAAATTTGGCCTCCACGAATCCCTGAATTGCTTCATGCTGTCAGGCAACTCTCTACTGGAAGTGACAAGTTTGTGCTGATAACAGTGGTACTGGCAGCAGGTGAACTACAGGAATATGGGTACCACGGTGTTGCACTCCAACAGAGGCATCTGAGACAGGGGAAATGGATTTTGTGTTTTTAGTGATTAAATACGAGGATCAGGGAAGCTACATCAGCAGTGATTGAAGAATGTGGCCAAAGAGTAAGCTACAATCAGTATTTTGTTTTTCATTTACTCCAGACTCAGGCTGGAGCTATTGCACTTTCAGGAGTCACCAAACTGCACAGAGAAATAACATCAAGAAGACATTTTATATTTTAAATTAACATTGACCTTCCATTCACCTTTAAATCCTCTTGGGTTACTCAACTTCATATTAGAAGTGTTCATCTGCCTTGCTTCTGCCCCCCTTCATTGGCTGTGTAATTGGAAAAAGTCAGTACAAGTGCACTTCTGTGGTTTGGTTTTAGTTGCTCATACTGACAACACTGTGGAATATTGCAATATTCAGTGTAGAAAATCACTTGTATGCGATGGACTTTCCTAAATATCAATTTTGAAACCTCTTCTAAAACTGCCTGGGGTAGATGGGCTTAAATTGAGCTATTTTGCAGTCAAGCTAAGGGAACTGGTGAAGGCAATGGTAACCCATAATGGATTAGAGGAATTTCAACAACTGTAGTGTAAACACTTCTCTGCTAAGCTCTACTCAAGCACCATGACTTTGTATTTCAAAACATATTGAATGCTTGATTCCTACTCATTGTCTCTCATATTTTGTTTTGGGAAAATATGGAGCATTTTTCAAGCAAATTAGACTTTTCAGTGAAAACTGGGTGAAATATAAGGCTGCAGTTTGATTTTCTGAGATATTTAACTGTTACATTTTAAATGAAAGCAATGAGAAATAGAAATGAAGAGATCTGCCATAGGTTACAAGCAAAAAACTCACACTTTCACAGTTCAAGTCCTGGTACCTCACTTCTTTCTGTCTCTATGTGAAAAGCAAATATATGTCTGGATGCTTTGCCACTTGAGGAATGTAAGTTTTATCAGAATTAATTAAAATCTATAGATACTTAGGAGACCAGTAATGTCCCTCTTCCCTCAAAATCAGAAATGAATTCACAAATCTCTTTTTATTATGGTTCAAACTCAAGCTAAACTCTCCTCTGTGGAGATTTACTTGAAGAAAACATTGTAAATTGGCCATCTGTTGGACTAGACATCCACAATCCCAGACCCAGAGTCCCTCATCGTCTCCTTCTCTCTTGCCTTCCTCCTGTTCAGCACAGCACGTTTCAAAGGCTAAGAAAGCAGCTCTGAAGCCTTACCCCAATAAAATGCCCTGAGGAGACAGATTCTCCTTTGAGGGCAAGTCCCTTTGATTCTAATTCCCATGCAGGCTTGTTTTCCTTCTCTTCTCCTATACTGGGGCCAGATATGGGCATCCCCTGTGTCTCTCCAGGGCTTGTCATTGCTTCACTTTTAAAACCTCGAGTGCTCTTCAGCAGTTGTGAGAGCTTTGGGCTCGCTTGTTCTCTGAGCCACAGAGAGATCCTGAGTATACAGAACATATATTGTGTGTCAACAACAGGCACTGTAGGGTGGAGGTGTGTGTTTAACAATCAGCTACTAAACCTGTAAAGGCTTCTAATTGAATTGCTAAAACCACGCAAGGGAGGGTTGGCCTCTGCAACAAAGTTCCCACCAAAGCTGTTCTTCTGCTCCTAGGGCTTCTCTTTTGAAATGTTTTCATTTTCCTGGCAGCAGTTCTATTCTCTATTACTGCAGTTTCTCTTCAGTGGTTACTCAGATTAAGCAGTTTGAAATTCTCTGCTGTTGAGCTCTGGAGTTTTCAGGTGTGCACATGGTGGGGGATATTGAGAGAAGAGGAAAGTCTGGAGTCCCTGAAGAAGTGTTTCCTCCCTCAACATCCTGATACAGAGACCAATTCAGATCCTTTTCTACAAAGCAGCACACTTCAACAATTGAACTGACTTTTTTCAGAGACCATACTGGAAATAAATGTCTGCTGCTCCCATTTTCTCCAGCCTGTGACTACAGTGACTGCGAGGCCCCAGCTCTGAGTGCTGCTCTGCTCTGGGCTCTGGGTACCTGCAGTGCCAGCAGGGCTCTCGTGGTGCCAATCACCTCTGTGCTTTTGACTCAGAACTCAGGTGCTCAGATACTCTTCCAGTCTGGATACTTGACCAGGTAAATTTAGGACAGTCTCATCACAAAGCACAAATATTTGTGATTCTCCTGTGCATCCACTTGTTTGAGCTAGGCCTATAAGGCTTCCCCCCCCACTTTCCTTCTGGCTTAGGATGAGAGGCATTTGGTTCATAAATGACAGTTTAAAGAAACTCTTAAAACAAGAGTGCAGTGGGAGCACTAAAAACTGTCAGTTATCAGAAAATCCACAGACAAAACTCCAGCAAATGTTTAACAGCAGAGTTCAGGTAGGTGTCATCTAAATTATCCTATGAAAATTAGCGTTACTCTGCAAGAACATCGAAGGATGGCTTCTTATACACTTGCTGCTAATACTTTGACTGCTGAAATCTGATTTTTTGTCTTTGTTTTAATTAGGTGATGTTGTCTGCTGTCTAGGAGTGAAAAGTTGCACAATTGTAACTGTTACAGCCATACCGGGGAATTCAGACACTTCTCCATCCTCTCACTTGGGGCAGGGATGAGGGTGGAGTAGGACACACCATTTTATTTGGTATTGCAGAAGATCATCTAAAATCCAAATTCTGTCATACATTTGCTTGTATCAGAAGAGAGAAGGGCTTTATATTGCATTTATCAATAACATTCCCTGAGCCACTTTCACACCTGCTTTGACCCATCTGAGATATACTTTATCTGCTGAGCTCTGGCTTTTGAGATCTGCAGCAGAAAATGCTGCTGAAGAGTCATGCAAATGACATGCAAATATGCCATCAGACATGGCATATTTGGAGCTGTACCAAGGGATAACATAAATTCTGTTCCTCAGCCATTCACTGCTGCCATGACTTGGACATTTTTCCAGCTCTACTGGTGAATAAAGCTGTGCTCAAACTCTATGAGCACACAGAGTAAGCACACACCAGCTTAACCTTCAAAATCATGGCACATAGTAATGCATCACCAGCAAAGGTGCCAGACAACTGAATGACAGCCTCTTTGGTTTTCAGTGCTGATACTTGAAGTAAAAAATAAAAAAAAGAGTAAATATTGCACCTTTTTTGAAGACCAAACTGAGATTACAGTAACAAATTTAAACAATTAATCACAGAATCACAGAATGGTTAAAGATTAGAAGGGACCTCTGGAGGTCATCTTGTCTACCATCCCACTCAAGTGGGGTAACATAGAACAGGGGACCTTTATACACCTTTAATCAATTTTTTAAAAAGATTTTTGGTTGCATTTTCAGTAAATGACCCTCCAAGTGCTTAATTGAATTTAGATAAGTATACAAGACCTCAAAATTCTCACTGAAGATAAATTGAATTTTTCTGAAACTTGGTAAACAAACCCTACTGAAAAATCACATGAAAATCACTTATTTTATCACTCTGAAATATAATGGAGTAGCAATTAATTTTCTGGATAGATTTCCATTTGTTTACCAGAATTTGACACCTAGCTGGCTTCATTCTTTAAACTATTGATCACCTCTTTATTTGTTATTTCTAAGAGCTCCTATTTCTTCTGGTTTTGAACTAATTTGATTACAATAGTCTTTATTTTGCTGCCTTGGCATTTTCAAGTTTGGATAAATAACAAAAGGAAAAAAAATCCCATGTGAACCCAATCTTTTCATAATTGCAAGTCGAGCTCGTGCTATTGAGAAGGTGTTGCAGTTCATTAGTGTTCTCCTGTATTCACAACCACAACTTTCTTCAAGTTTCAATTACTTTCAGGTACCAGAGTTCATGGCCAAACAGTGATTGCAATAGAGAGATTAATCTGAGTCTCCAATGTATGTAGACAGCACCCCTGCTCCAAATGTGACATGGGGGTAGGAAAAGCCCAGAAACTCCACACCCTGGCTGATAAGTGCATGATTTAGTGTTATTAACACTTCAGAACCTAACAGGAACCAATGAGGTGAGGAGCAGAGGGTGCCTATAGAACATGATATTAAACACGTGAAAGACCAAAAGGGTGTAGAGTTTTCAACACTCTGTCTGAACTGACGGCAGCACTTTTTAAATCTGTTTCAGGACAGAACAGACACCTTTCTTGCTTTGGGATCAGGGACACAGCACTCCTGGAGTGTGTTCCTTTAAAATTTTCAGGGGAAAGTCACCAGCTCAGATAAAGCAGTAAAACTGCATTGTGGCTTTAATTCAATTATGTCAGTCCCTGAGCATCTTGCCCTTGAATAGTTGAAGAAGGAAGCTTTTCCCTCTCAATGACTTTATAAACTAGATAGATAGGCTGGAAGAAAGCAAATATTACTGTCTGAATTAAAACTTAACTTATTATAGGCAGGTAATTAAGGGATAAAATCATAGAGCACTACATTTTCTTTCTCACCAAGAAATCTCTGCAGCAGAGTAAGGGAAGACATCAGAACCTTACTGATGGCTGCAGCATTTTAATTTACATGGTCAGCCACAGACAAGTGGTGTCTTAGAATAGCTCTTGTGCTTGGTGTCCCCTCAGAGGACTTTCCATGGCTGGCAGGCTGGTATAAAAGAGATTTGTTGTCTGTGCTTCCTCCTTGAGGAGGAGAAGAAAGGTGACAGATGCAGGCTTCCATTACAGATAATTTGCATTGAGAAACTCCCTTTCAGTATAAACAGTGAGGACACCAATCTTTTTCACAAGTGGTGTGAATTAAAATAAAAATAAAGAAATTTTGTGCATAACTTTTTCCAAAGGAAAGCCTAGGAAATCTACAGCAGAATACAGCTTGGAACCCAGGTTTGAGCATGTTTGTAGCTTTCCTGTTTCTGAAATTGCCCTCCCTACATATTTCATTTCTTCTATCTTTATTTCTGGTTAAGGGAATACCCTGTCAACCTCTTTAGGTAATAATATGTTTCAAGAATAATCCCATGACACATTTAGAGATTTCTTAGCCACTGCTGTATTTGTGCCCTAATATTCTTCAATGCGGCTTCCCTTTGATTTAGACCACAGGAAAATAAATTTTGATCTCCACTCCATGATCTTTTGGTTTGTTTGTATCTGCTTATACTTAAACTCTTTTAAATTTCCTCTTCACTTATTTTTTACCTTCTACTTCCAGTCCTTGGCTCTGTTATCAAGGTTACTTTGTGCACTGATAAAGGCATTCTTTACAGCTATCTGAAATGCCTCCCTAGAACCAAGTTATATTTTGCCTATCTCACTTCTTGTACTTGATCCTGCACTTAATCACGTGCTTAAAGGATAGGAACCCATCTAAAAAGGATAAAACTTCCTGAGTTTCAGTTCACCTGCATGCATTTTTTGTACACAGGGCCTTTATCTGGCATAATATATCCCACTTCTCAGAAGGAAACCTTTCTGTCTGGGGGCAGCTTTGATATTCTTTTTACTGACTTTTATTCTGTGCTAACACTGAACTAGAACCCTTCAAATGTTTCTACAAGAGTGAAACTCTGCCAAATGGGCCATGATGCCTTTGATTCAGGAACCCTGCTATGTATGCTGTTTTCCCTCTATGATTCTAGCTGCTGACATTATGGAGCTATTATGTGACTCTGTGGAGTCACAGAAAAGAAGCATGGTGAATCACAAGGAATTACTCCTTTTCAAATGTGATCTGGTATGAGAACCATCCTACCAGAACCCCTCACTGCAGTTTGCATGGAAAATGTTGGTAACAACATCCCTGCCAGCATTCCTTGTCCAAGAAGGTAGTTTGTCTTGCTATGAATTGCATGTAGTCTTTACCTAACAGTAAATTTCAAAATATTTTGAATCTGATCATTGCAAAAATGAATCAGCAGTGAAGTAACCCAAAGTCAGGTGTTAGTGGTTTGAGAGTGTCACAGCTGCTTGAGCACCCCTGCTGTATAAGAAACTCACTTTTTAAATGACCACACCGTCTAAAACAGTAAAGGAGAGGAGGATGGGAAGGAAAGCCTCTTTCCCACAGCAAAGCAATACCAGCTAAGCACAAGGATAAAATACCATGAGTCTGCCAGTGACCTAATGTGTCAGGAACTGGGTCTGAATTGGAACGGAGTGAAGCAAGAGTACTTTTGTGTGCCACCTCATGCTGACAGCTCCTGCTGCAGGAAGGGGAGAGAATGCACTCATCAAAATGTGTAGGAATCTTGTAAAAATTGAGGTTTGGACTCGTGGAATTCTCTGCCATCTGCTGTCAGGGATTTGGAAATTTTAAAGCCAAAGCCCAGTGGGGCAGCCATGGATGGCTGATACTCCTGGATAAGCTGAGGCATCCCTCTGGTGCCTTCTGCCAGCTGTTGGGTGCTCTGGACTGTTGCTGCTGGACTCTCTGGAGGCTGGGTGGATACACCAGAGGAACCACAGAGTGGGCCTTGACACGTGAAACTCTCTGTCCAAATTTGTCTGTACAAAATTCTGTTTTGTATTTGCAGGGAAGGGACCCGCTTTATCAACTCTCCCAGGTGGTCTATGATGGAAGAAGAATTCTTCCTGAAACAAATATGACACCTGACTGCAGTGGTTGCCATGAGAGAGAAATCATGTGGTCAGCAAGATAACTCATTGCCTCGTTTAACCACTTATGTCACTGGAAATGCCTGCTAAACTGCCCCCTTGGCCATTCCTTGGGGGGAAATGAATAGCTGAGAAGGAAAATGGCCAAGCTCAACAGCACAAATGATATAATTGCAGAGCATGTTAAAGAGGCATTATTAAGTGAAGTGGGCTGGATGATTTACTTCGAATCTGCTCAGTGAAAATTTTACACTGGGGGACATGGGACAGTGCCAAGGTTAATCATCTGCATGGCTTGTCCACAGCAAACACTCTCTGCACAGACATCTATCTGCTCTTCAGAACTGAGAAACCACAGAGTGTAATCCGAGGAGAAGAATGAAAGATCAAACCCTCTGTATCATATATTGAATACAAAAATATATTATTTTACATTACACATGGTATTAATGAAACCACGAAGATAACAGAGCATAAGGAGAACAGCACACCATCTCCCACATGGAGTTTGCATTTTAAAGCACCCTGGGGTATATCTTTACATGTAAGAAAATTTGTAGAACATAACTAAGAGGAGTTTTATAAGTCAAAAGTGTTTCTGCATGATTACACTGCTTATTAAAGATGCAAAAGATTGAGCTGTTCTCACAGACTATTTGATTTCTTAAGATAATTTGGCATCACTTTTTATGGCTGGTTTCATGCTTGTCGGGGAAAATACAATCAATACTTGCAAAAGTTTCTTGAATAATAAAATTCTGTACAATGCCAGAGATTCCATCTGGTCAAGAAGACAAAATTTATTAGCTGGATTCTTGACAGTGTTTGGGAAACAGAAGAGTCATGCAGCCAATTTCACAGAGGCATACATGTTAATTCCACTGTTTATAGCAATTGTCAAATTTGGTTCTGCTTTATGAAGGCTTAAGCAGTTATTAAGTGTCTGCAAGAGTTAAGGTGTATTTTTCAGGTTATCTTGTCTTCAGAAAAAATAATTGTATTAGTCACATTTCCACATAATTGATATTCATACTATAAGAAATGTTATCTTACAATAAATGGCTGCTTTTGAAATATTCATTGCTCATGAAGAACAGAAGAATGCAAGAAGAGACAAAGACCTTGGATATTTCTGTTACAGAATTATTGTGTACATTCAAAAAGTATTTTGAAGTAATTTTAAGTTAAGAGTCATTGGAGAGTTTATTTTAATGTTCTAGACATATATAAGATTTTTTTTTTTTAATTAATGTGATTTTATTGTTTACAAGGGCAAGAAATACAGTTCTGTTTTAAAATATATTTGAAAAACAAATGACCAGACAAAGCAAAGCTTTGGAGGAAAATAACCCACCAAATTGGATTGAAAATACCTCTATTTCTGTTCCTTCTGAAATCTTCACCAAGATGCAGAATTTAGGATTTTGATAATGCAAATTATGGAGTTTGCTTATCATGTTAGGCCTGCATATTTGAAATTCCCTTCCAGACAATACAAGGGTGAAAGAGAACTGTGAAGAAGGAATGCCTTGCCTGTGGAAAACCATGTGGAAAACTCTGTGGAGCCTGTTTTTTCCAAAAGAAATGATTCTCAGCTATCAAAGCTTAAACACACCTGGGCTGCTCAGGCAGGGAGAAACTACACACAAAAAGCAAGGAAACACTTGGGAATGATTTGTTCTTTCAGCCTTTTGCTACAGAGGATGGTAAAGAATAGATGAATCTGGGGACATTTAATGGTTAGGCATCCTTGAGTATGTAATACACAGTTAGAGACACATCTGAACCCTGTTTAATGCATTTCTAGCAGTGGAGATCTTGTCCCAAACACTTTACCTTTGTGAAATCCTCTCAGTTGCCAGTTTTTCCCTAAAATCATGGTGGGTAGCAGGGTTGGCATACTTCAAGCAGGTTTCTGCTTGCAATTTCTACCATAATTTTGTCTTTTTCCTTCCATATGAATTATACAGAGGGGCTTCCTCCAGAATGTGGAACCCTGCTGCCTTCACACATGATTGCCACCTCTGCCCAAAGCCCTGCCCTGTGGTGCTCTGGTGAGACAACTGCATTTGAGCGTCAGGGTCATACTTTATATAAAGCTGAGGAAATGATTTTATAGAGGTAGGCTTCATTATAAGCAAACTGTTGATTCCTTTGTCCCCTTATGTGTCCCCAAAAGTCATCAAAGAAAATGTGGCTGCAACCAACACCAGCTCCAAAGAGGAAAGCTATTTCCTTTCCAATAAGCAGTGATGCCTGGAAGAGGCACTCTTAAGCCATGCCCTAAGAGGATGTGTGGTGCCCAAACATAACTGAGCTTAGTGTTTCTGGTCACAGACCCCTTCCTCTGGAAACCTGTGTGATTAAAGACCTAATTACATTGTTTTCCCTATCCTTAGTCTGTATGCCCTGACCTGACGTTAGAAGTCTCATTTGTTTAAGCAAATGAAACATGTCTGTCCCAGCTAATTAAGATTTGGCAACACTGCAGTAGAAATTTTTCAAAGAAAACATAGCTCTTGTCTTCTTGCCAGAGGCAGGTAAATGTGATGTGAGTGACAACCTGACTGCTGATTCTGGCTTAAGAATTAAGAGTGAGGCTGAGCCCCTAGTGTGGAAGCACAGGAGACAAAATATCTTGGCAGTGACAAGCTTGTTGCAAACTCTCTGCACTAGCAATGCCAATGTTTCAAGGCTGCACAAAATTCAAGAAAAAAGGTCACTGAGGAACAGTTGATTACTGAATTTGAATGATGCTATTCTGGGAAACCGAATCTCATATAAAAGTTTATGTTTCTGTTTGAGATTGTGAGTGATATTATAGTTGGCCATTTTTCTTCTCTTCTCTTGTCTAATAATAAATAAAATGAAATTCTGTTAAATTCCATTATGATTTCCCTACCAGTTGTGGCAACCTTGCTCTCTGCCAAGTCTGTTGGCAAAATTCCAGAAAGCAACTGGGGAAATCCATCAGTTATAGGAGCAGAAATCTTGGTAATGCCCGGTCATAAATAAATGCAGCTGCAATTGCTGAGGTTTGCTCAAGGTGAGGATGGTTATCAAAGTGCAGCACTAGAAACAGTATATTTATTTTAGATGGGAGTTTAATATCTTTTGTCCAGTCAAACCTAGCAGGAGCAGATAAATAGGTAGATTTTTGAAATTCAGGAGCAAAAACAAAGGGACAATCCTTCTGTTTCATGAAGTTGCACAAGACAAGGAAATCTTTTGAAAGGGAGAGGAAAGGAAATGTTTATTATTAAGTGAACTGTGAATTTCTCCTCTTAAGAATAGAAAAGTGGCATGTCTGAGAAAGAAATCCTTTCAGAAGGTACACACATGTTGAAGTATAGAATTTAGTTACAGGTTAATGTCCAGATATGTTTCAAAATTATACAGTATTAAGAATGAAATAAAAACATCACTGAAGAAGAATGAAAGGAAAATGATCCAAAAAGCCATCAGACACTAAATTGTCCCTGTTATTTGCACTGGTAGAATAGTTCAGTAAAAAAAACATCTAGATTTGGAAAGGAAAAACCAACCAACCAACCAACCAAAGAAAAAAACCCAGAGACTGAACAGTGAGGGTAAATCAGAATTTAGGTTTCTGAAACTAAAAAGTGTTGTTAACTGGGAATGGGAGAAAGCTGCAAATGAGAATGAAGAAACAGAAGACAGATGGGTGTCTGTTTTGTACAGGCTCCATGCCACTGTTACCTGAACACTTCACAGCCTCACCATGAGATGAATTAGTTCCCCATCACACTCCTGAAAACTGAATAATGAAAACTTTCCTGGACAGTGGAAATGAAAAAAAAACAAACAAAAAACAAACAAACAAACAACAACAAAAAGACCCCAACCAAAACAAAAACAGAACAAACAAACAAACAAAAAGCACTAAAGCAAGGAAAGATAGTATAGTAAATTATTTATTGTCTTATTAGTCTTTAGGTAATTAAATTTTGACATTATAGTGAATGGCTTAAATAAGCAGTTGGATGACTATTTACACTTGGTATTTTCTGTTGGGCTGTGTTCTACTGAGCTCAGTCTCCTGTGGAAGAATCAGTAAAGAATTTTTCTGCTCTGCTTTCTAGCCTTTTTTTCCTAATTCTCTGCCACTTAATAACACTCAGATTCCAGGTTTGGTCTCATTTGATATTTGGTTGATATTTCTGAGGGCACAGCTTGTGAAGGCAGAGTGGAGGTGCTGCTGTCTCTAGCAAAAGCATGTGAGGGCTGGCTGCCCTGGCCTTTCCTCCTGAGCCCCACAACGTGGGCACCCTCCTGCAGCACCAGCTTCTCCTGTGCCTGCTCCTGCATCTCAAGTGAGTGACATCCACAACATCCAGGCAGGAGACAAGAGTGTCCCTTCCTCTCTGGTGACAGGGGCACACTGTGCCGTGAAGAGGAGGCTCCCAGAAATAATTCAGCTCTCTCTCAGCTCACTCCACTCCCAGTTCTGAAATCTCTTAGGAGTAAATCTCTGGTTATCTGCTGCAATGGTCACGCCTGGCCCAAAGGAGGTTACAGACTGAAGGATATGCAGCTGAGGTGGTATTGGTTCCTATCCCAGCTGGAATAGGAGAACTGGAAGTCATATTAAAGCTGACTCTGAGGGCTGTCCCTGCATGCAGGTTTGATCCTTGCTGGTCATGTAGTGCTGCTAACTAGGTGATATTTTCCTGCACTGACAATGCCTGTGCTGTGAAGCAGAGGACTTTGTTTCTCAGAGTCATCAGTCCAATAACTTTCATCAGTCCTGACCAACCTTGAAGAAGTGCAATTTCTTTAACTTTTTTTAAAAAAAGACTGTCACCTTAAGGTTGTTAGAAGACAATCAGTGTCTGACTATTGTAATCATCTATTGCAGGAGAAATGACACGTCCCAATCAGACATCCTTTGGGGACAAGACCTCTTTTATCAGCACACTTATTAGAGTGGGCTGCTGCTCTTAGAGGCCACCTGATGAATACAAATCTCCTTGCAAAGTGAAAACATTCCTGTTGAAAGCTTCTGCAGTGCCTGGTGGGTTTGAACACAGGTTTGCCCTCCTGCAGCAAGTGGAACTTTACTCTGCATTTACACCTCTGGAGGTTTCTCTTTGTTGGTTACCAAAAACCCCACATCAGCATCCTGGGGTCCCTGGCTTGTACCTTGCTGGGTGCCCATTAGGGAGAGAGGCTGGAGGCTCTGGGAGTCTCTGGGGTCTCAGAACTGAATTGCAGTGAGCAGCTGCCCAGTCCTGGCTGAGCACTGGCAGCTGAGAGAGTCTCCCATCCAGCATGCTGGGTGTTTCCAATCTGTGTGTAGAACTTTCTGTGTGAACATCTGCTCCTTCCACTGCACAGGACTGAAACCTTGGCAGAAAAGATTGAGGGCAATGGGAACTGTCTGAAAATAGAGGAGTAGAAAGAGGGACAGCAGAAAGAAGACCAAGGGAAAAGGGAGAAAAATGAATGGGGAGAAGGAAAGGCATAAGGAAAAGCAAATGAGATGTTCTGAAGCTTTTACAGAGAAATGTCACAGATTTTCCCTGCAGGATGTGTACAGGTGTTGAAGTTGGTGAAGAATGACCCAATGTTTGAAGCTTCAGAAGTTTCAGTTGGTTTCTGGACACACAATAGTTGGAAGCAGCCTAAGACTAGTGAATATCCTTGTTATTTTCATATATAACAAGAAAAGTTTGAGTCTGTTGATAAAGACCACAGATTTTTTCTTCAAACTTTTTTCAAGCTAACAAAAATTAAAGATAAAAAACTGATGTTGCAGACACATAATTAAATACCAGAGCTCTGTCATCTATCTGCTTTCTTCAGATCACCATAAATTCTACCTTGGGGGAGGTATACAGCCAGCCTTGATAGAGAATATTGAGGGAACCATTAAAAACCTGCTTTCTCACTGCGCCTCAGGATGCTTCTGCTCATCCTAATGCTTTTAGGCAAAACTGAGTGTAGTAGTGTAAGAATATCAGGCAGTAGCTCATAAGAGGAGAGTGCACACTGCCCCCAGAGCACTTAGCAGTGCTGTGCTGTCTGTGTGTAAGTGATGTGAGCCGTGGCATGGAAACACTGTGTTATTGCTCCGTGTTACAGCAACACCACCACCACCACGAGCTGCAGCCCCACGGGGTTATCACACTTGGTCCTGAAAATAAACTCTCTAAAGGTTGCAGTTATAAATAGACCTGGCACCCTGCCTTATCACCTCCACAGCCTGAGCTGAGGGGTGGTGGCTGGTGTTGGCAGTGAAACGGGGTTGACTGCACGTCCCCAGGGTGCCAGAGCCCATCACAGCAGAGCCACCATGGGCCTGTGTTTTGCCACCTGTGTGCAAAGTTGGATGTTTCCTCTGCTGGAATCTGGCTGGGTCCCTGTCTACACGAAGGAGTGGCATTGTTTTAACCAGCTCAGTAGAGATCTAACAATCCTTTGGTCACAGTAGTCTTGGGGACAAGTCCTGGGACGGGCAGATCCCCCCGCTGTGGGCAGTGTCAGAGGAGCAGGCACAGCTCAGGTGCTGCTGCCTGGCTTTTGCCAACCCCCCAGCTTTGGCAATGCCCCCTCTGCTCTCAGCAGGCACCTCAGAGCAGGCACTGCTGCAGGGATGGCTCCTGAGCAAACCAGCAGCTGCTTTCCCCAGGCTCTCACCCTCTGGCTCCCTCTCCTTATTCCTGTTTGCTCCACTTCTCCTGCCTCTGTGCTAGAGGCAGCAGGATTTGGTCACAACCGAGAAGCTTTCACCCAGCTCTGAGTGATGTGCATCAACATCCTGTGGTTTCACTGGAAGGTCACTGGGTGTTTTTTGAGTACCAGAGCCCTCAGTTCTACAGGTACTAAAAATAAAAATGTGTAATAGACAGATTTTTTTAAAATTTGCATCCCTGTCATATGTTCTATCTGCATATTAATTTTGCAGATAATGCTCTAGGAGACAGAATATCAAATAGTTTTCTAAAATGATGTAATATTATATTAAAGTATGTAATGTAGATTTCCATGAAATGTTGCTTTCCCCAGAACCCCCATCTGACTTAAATAGGAACACTACTGTCTGTGAACTAAGAAAAAACAAGAGACTGGAAATAAAGATAACAGTTCTGTGATATGTCTGATCTGGAGGGTGATATCCTCTAATGTGGCTACTGGGAGAGCTGCTTGATTTAATTTTATTTAACATATTCATTAATTCAAGAACATAAACAGCTTAGAAATGAAACAATATGAATATATTATAAGAAATAATGGAGCAGATGGAAAATAATACAAATTAGCTTGAGCTCTGATTTGGGAAAGCATTAAGCAGGCACTTACTCAGGGAAAATCTTAGGATGAAATGTCAGATTTTAGGAATATTTCTGTATTATCAGTGGCCAGAATGTTGATGGAAGACATTGCACAGTGACTCTTTTTGTCATATGTCCTTGTGAGTGCAGGAATGAGAGGAGGGGAAGGGATTTTTCCTCTTAGCTGTGAAATATGATGCTGCAATTTTGAATTGAAACTCATGATCAGTCTTAAATGTATTTTTAATCTTTTTGTTCAAGAAGATATTTTTTGTGAATTGAGTGCTCAGGAGATTTGGAAGCAGAGCAGGAGTAAAGCTCTATCAATTGTGACATTTGAAGAAAAATTGTCAGAGTATTAATTTACAATGAAATTGAGAAAAAATAATATATTTAGAGAGGTTTCAGGAATAAGGAAAAATGACTAGGTAGTGTGTTACACCGCTAGATGGATATCAAGGAACAGTATTAATGAAAACTTTCTTTAGAAAGCTGATTTACCAACCCAAAAGCAGCAGCTGTGCTGATATCACACCACGGGTGAGCACATTTCCCTCAATGGGCCAGGTGCAGACAAACCACACAAGTTTGTGCAGTTCCACAAGACTGATAATCTAATTTAAAAAAAAATCCTGCTCACCCACAAACTTTGCCAATGGTAATGTGTGGGTATGAATGATAAGCAACCAGCATAAGAATGAGAATCTCAAGTGATGTGGTACACTGGGAAAAAAATTAAATCGGAAATTAAAATTTGGTAAAGGCAAGAACAAAATCCTGCATGGAGGAAGTGGAAATTAGGTAGGCAAACACAAAATAGAGACTATTCTTCTTGTGGAAAAGATCTTCATATCACTAAGATCCAATATGCAGTGTTGCTATGAAAAGATAAATATGATTATGGAATGTGCAAATCTGCAAGTTGAGGAAAATAATTATTTTGGCACCTTATAATAATGAGTACTCAGCTGGAATGCTACATTCTATTTAGTACACCACTTTCAGAAATTCACAAATGTATTATCAGGGGTCCAGGGCAGTAGAATTAAACTGATCAGAGGTCAAGAACTCCTGCAATAGACTCAAAATTGGGAAACTGAATTTTTTTCATTTTAGAGAAGTTTGAATTTCAGAAGGCTGTTTCAAAGGATGAGAAACTGTTCTCCACCCTCATAAGCAATAGCACAAGGAATAATTACTTTGGCCTGCAGAAAAAAGAGATTTTGATTCCTAATTAGGTAAAGGTTCTAGCTAAAAATAGAGTTAAATGCTGGATCAGTGTACCAACAGAATTTTACATCATCTCCATCTGTGAGGGTCTTTAATATCAGGTTATACAGATACCTATCAAGGATAATCAAGATATCCTCAGTACTGCTTCCATGGACTAAGGGTAAAACATCACAGACCCCCTTCTAGCACTTTCTGGTGTCAATTTTAAAATGTCTAATCATCACACCATTACAAGGCTTGCAGAAAAACCCTGAAGAGAGGGCATACACCAGTGGGTGGTTTGATAGCTCTTTTCCATTTTTACTCTCTGCTGTTTTCACCTTTACCTTATTGAGCTTGTTTGGCTTTCTGAAGGATGGCTGGCAAAGTGACACATGATTTTAGTGAAGGGAATGTCTATGAGTGCACAGAACAGCACTCTGTATCATTTTATAAGTTATATAAAATAAATAGTAATTCTTCCTTATGAGGAAGGGGATCCTGTCATACAACACCTGAACCTGTGGGAAGAAGCAAAGAGATCTCTTTCATAATTTCAGTGTAGCTATGTAACATGACCTGCATGCACCTCTCTGTCTTGAAAATTCTGGAATGAGCTCAGAAAGAATAAATTGGAGCAATTAGTGGTAAAAGACCCTCAGATGGAGTGGTGGTGGTTTTGGCTGTAAAAGTAAGGAAAGAGGGGAAAAAAACCACATTCCTGCATGGGTACAATTGAATTTTTTTATCCATATTGGCACAATTTGAGGAAGTTACTTGCACGCACCTTCTAAAAGGTAGGCTAAATAACCTGCATTCAAATGGAAGAAGAATTCTCTGCACAGGGCAGAGAATTTCTGAGCTGTGGGAAATATTATGGCTATACCAAATTGTCCTTCTACTGACTGTAATGAAGCTGTGTCACGTAACACTTGCTGAGGCGCTGACATTAGAGCTTACTAAAGATAAAATGCCTTTTGACTTAATGTGATTTCTATTTACAGTCATTTGTCTTTACATACAATCTAAAAATGCAAGCATTTATCTATGTATGTTTTCTAAATCAAGTCACTTCATACTTCTGTTGGGCTCCCTTAATAATTCTGCCAAGATCAAATGAAGAATTAAATGGGTCAAAGAATAAAAAAAAAAAAAAAAAAAGTGGGGTAAAACTTCCTGCACAGATCTTTGGAATCTGAAATCAGATTCCAGCTTCCAATATTTATAAAATGCTACAGGATAGGGCAACAGAGGTGAGTGACCTCAGAGCAAAACAAACCTGCTCAGTACTTTCATTTTGTAGGATTTAGTTCTTTTCTGACAGAACATCTGAAAACATATTCAACTGGGCATTACTTTCAAATGTATGTCCATTTTGGAAAGGCTATCAGGAGAATTAGCAGTTCACAGCAATCCTTCACAGCAGGACAGAAGTTGTTAGTCCCAGTAATTCTTAGGGTGTACATTAAGAAAGTGCATGGAACTTAACTACACTATAATTTAAAATCTGTCTGGCTTTGCCACATGCAGCTCCCCTGTTCTGGGCTATGCAGAAGAACTAATTTTGTAAGATTTAGTGATTGTGCAGTGTTTTATATTACAGCAATTTAATTTTGAGATAACCTAAAACTACAGAGAGAAATCTGAAATCTTAATACTGATGCAAGTTGTGTCTGATTCAAGAAAATACATAGATGAAAAGGAAACTACACAATGGTGTTTTGAAAACTGTACACTGCAAAAGGGAGAGCATTATTCACTCCCTGGCTGTGTTGCCTGCCATCAGAAAAAATAAATAAATCTAAAAATCCAAATTTCATTGCCAGAAATCTTGCTTGGATGGATTTTTTAAAACTGATATGCGACCAAAATAAAACATTCATATGGAATTCAGTAATTTGGAATTAAATTTCTCTGCTGGGAAAATCAGTTGTTTGACACATCAGAGAGTTTTATATGTTGGTAAATATAATAATAATTGATAAAAAGTGCAGCATGTTGTAGTTTTAGAAAGTAGTATGAATTCGAAAAAAGAAGAAAAAACCCACAAAAGAGCTAGAACAACAAAAACATCAAAATATTTTTTCCACTCCAGAAGCCAGGTTTTCACATTAAAAATTGCAGAGACACAAATAATATAATGTTGGAAAGAAGGACTGAGATCACTGATAGCAGTAACTTTGTGGAGCCATGGTTATCTACTTTTTCCTGAAAATAATTTATTTATGGAACTTCAAGAATCAAGCTGTCTGGAGCTAAGTCTGAACTCACTGTTTATTCAGTATCTAGTACAAGGGGAATTTTCATGGGACCTTGGAATCCTTCTCCCCTGGCACCATGAATTAAATAGGAATTAGGTATGGCAACTTTACCTTTATTTGTTAGAAAACTCCCTAGTCTACAGAAGTAGCTTGCTCTGTACCTTACAACTAAAGCAGAGCCTTACAAATATTGTGCTGGGGGTTAGGGTATGTTCAAGGCTCAGGGTCCCAGGTCACAGACACCTTCTTTTTCAAAAGCAGAGGCTACTGAAATGATTGGCATTGTGTAAATGCACAACAAGCTGATCACAGACACACCTGCTGATAAAAATCCTGTTGAAATCAATGGATCTGCTCCCAATAACCACAGAAAAAATCTGAAGTCTCTACAAAGTAGGTGGAAAGGGAGAAGGGCAAGCGAAATCTCTTCTTTCAGGTACCAAGGGAAAGGGGCACCAGGTCTCTGTCACTGGGGTATTTCACCCTTTGTTCTTTGTTCTTCATATTTAATCAGAAGCTTTATATCAAAGGCTGTAGGAAGGTACCCCTTTCTGGTTGAAACAAAGGTTCATTGGGTTTTGAGGCTGGAAATAAGATACAACAAGCAAAACAGACTTCAGAAGTGATTTTCCTTCTCCTTCCATGGGATGCTCTTTGCCTAATTTTAGTTCTCTGAAAGTTAGGTACCTTAACACAGCTATCTAGGGTCCTTCTACAGCAAAGAACATCACAGAGAAGGGAATCCAGAAAGGAGTCTTCCCCCTCCTCCTTGTTCTCATGGTAGAACTTTACTGCACAGGAGCACTAGTCAGACCTGGTAGACAAGAAGGCCAGGTTGTAACTGGGTTTTGAAACCTAACTGGGAGGAATCCCACCCCCAGTACTGAACTGGAGTAAATTTCACTTGTGAAGCATCCCACTTCAAGAAAAGAAATGTCATCACAAATGTGCCATGGAATTCTCAGTGCTTACTAAGTAGTAAAGCTATTATTCATTTTCCTTGGCATAAGAAAGGGCTCTTAAAGCACATAGACCTCTTTGGCTATTGTTAGGTAAAATGTCAGTCCTCTAGCCTGTGATTAGAAAGCTTTCAAGCTAAAGGTATTATTTCCTTCTCTCCATTATGTGTGTGAGACAGAGCTCACAGTTGGTGGAAATGAGCTGGAAGGGAGTTCTGAAAACAAAAAAGGGTAATAATGGGATTTTTTACCCTCAGTGCAAAGATTGGTGGTAACCACAAAAGCCACACTGTGAAAGTACCAAGAAGGGTTCTAGTTCATGTTTGCTGCCTCATGTAGATCTCTCTGTCACATTAGCTCAGTGCACAAATAAAGAGTCAATCTGATGTCTACAAGGCCTGCAAACCCAGCCTTGTGCCTAGACCCTCCTGTAATAAAAGTGCAGTGACTAAGGCAGAGCTGACAATTCTGCTGACGGTGCACACTTCAGATCAGAGCACAGCTCATTCTTCCAGATTGTAATGGCTGTGCAATGCTAACAATAGAAAATCTTGGTCAGGAAACTAAGCAGAAATCTTCAAGGACACATACATAATGTGGATCAAGAAATCTTTTTCACACTTTAGGCTGAGGCTACATTAGCTGTGTAGATTTGAGCTCTGCTGTTCCTTTCATTAATGGCATTGTTCCACCACAGCCCATCAAAAGCACCTGCTGAGGAGTGCCTCATAATGAAGATCTTTGATGCAGAAAACAAGAAAGCTCATCCTGTTGCCTTCAAGAGGACGAGAGGCAATGTTGACACATGCAGCCTGATATTAGCTGGGAATTTGGTGCAGCATCTCTCCTGTCACTGAGCCCTCAAAGAAGTAATCTGTGCCACAGGTGCTGTAAGTAGGGGTAGGAAGGTACAAGCAGGATGGCCACAGTTTCTGTTCTCTGAGCAGAAAACAAAGCAATGAGATGGCTACATCCTTCAAGCAACTATAAAAAGAAAAGGAGAGCAATAATCCAACCCATGAACAGGTTCTGTTCATATTTAAAACTGGCTTTCATCTTACTGAAATCCTTCAATTGTTAATTTCCTTGTCCAATAAAATAATATTGATTAACAAGATGAAATTCTGATCTGTAGTTTTTGGTTGCTGTGTTTTGTTTTGTGGATTTGTTCTTTAATTTTGGTTGTTTTTTGGGTTTTGTTTTGTTTTTATAAAAAATGACAATAATAATGTACCAGGAAGACCCCTCCCAAAAATACCAAAATAACAACCTAAAAGTCTTTATAAATCAGATGCAAAATCTAGTACTGACAGATCTTGTAATTTAAATACCTCATGTGTTTGGGGCCTTTTGTATTTTGTTTGTCTCCCTTAAAATACAGTTCTCTTAATCAGGTTATGATAGAATCTAATATTTTGAAAGCAAGTAAGCTTTGAGTCCTCAAAACATTCCAGCATCTGGAAGGAACTGAGAACAACCCAAATATTTCGTTTTAAAAGACGCTTGTTGAGGAATGATCTTCGTAAGACTGATCGGCGGAGATTTACGGGGTTGAGGAGAAGATAATTCCATGTCTGTTGTTTGTAGAAAGGAATCACAAAGGAGCCCAATGAAACCTTAACACTAAAATAAAGGTTGTTGCTGTCTAGTGTCCTATATATGTCCTATATATGAAGTGGCTTGTGCTACTAGTGAGGGAAGACAGAAACCCTTGCTGTGCTGAAGGTGGCACAACTCAGAACCTACACTCTCTTAGCTTATGTGTTAGAAGATGAGAATTCCTCCACTTGTCCCTACTCCCTTTTCTTTCCATGTGTGAATGTCCAAAGAAGGGAAAGGGAAAGGCAAATTCCAACTCATACTGAGGTGCACTACGCTGAATAGATTTAGAAACCCTGCCCGGTGCAATATTAAACTGGATTAGTCTGATGGATTGTTTTTGCAGCTTGTGGTACCCAGATTCAAATAGCTGCTACATTGTTTATCCAGCCACACCAGAATGGGAAGGATGGATTTATAACTCTTATGAAATCAGCAGGTTGAAAAGGACAACTTGATTAGCCAGTTTGCAGTACACTTTACACTTTGCAAACTAAACACACCAGCTGGGATTAGTTACCCTGCTAGCAAACATCCATATGCCATGAAATTTCATAAACAAAGAAAACTGGGCTTGTTTTTTCACTTTGGTTCAAAATATAATCTACTTTTTTAAGCATGTTTGCATTTTTAAGAGATGTTGCAATGAGACAGGGAGCGATTGAAGTCAAAGCTACAGCTACAAACATGTGAATAAACAGCTGTCATGGTGTATTGTAATTCAGCACCAGTCACAGTCTAAAAATAAGAGCCATAAACGTGGGGACAAAAGCCCTAAACACATAAAAAATGGTCCAGAGTTGCTTAAGGGAACCTGAGGGAAAAGGAACATATTTTATTTTTCAGAAGACAAGGGATAACAGTGACAATGACTACATCCTGCTCTCTAAGGGCACGTCCAGACAGATCAGTATAGACAGCTCAGAGCCCCTCAGCCCCAGCAAGGTCCCACTCTACCCCAGGAGTTGTTTGAGGACAATGAAAGATTCATTACTGGGCGACCATTGTTTTCAAAAACATCACTGGTCTGCTTGAGTATAATCCACTCACACAGCCAAAATTTAACATGCTACATCGCAGAACCCTTTTGAATAAGCGGCAGCATTCATTTGTTCCTGATTCAAATCGGTTTTGCTTAGTAACATCTGGTGACTCCTGGCCACTCTGGAGTCCAAAAAGTTTCTTTGATGACATTAGATAACAGTACAGAAGTCACACCCTGTGTGCTCTCTTGCTCTCTGTCTGCTGGAGGCAAATGGCACTACTGCAGATTGCTGTGGAGAGGGCTGTGTCCCCCGAGCCAGCTCAGCAGTGTGATAATAGGGCACTGAGAAGTGAGTAATACACTGCCTCCACTCTCCCTGGTTATCTGTTCCCCCCTGTTCTCAGCCATTAGCAGCAGCTCTAAGGGCTCAGGGGAAAGGGTGAAACAAACAGCCCCTCAGCTGTGGGTCCTGTATCGATTTATACAGGTGAAACAGCCCTGGTGAACACAGAGAGCAAGGGAACTCGTAATGCCATGTAACTCACAGCCACACGGTCACAATCTATACTGTATAATACAGGTGCATTGTTTGTTTCTGAAAGTCATTTTATCTCCCAAAGAACTCTTTCACTCTCTTTATCTCTTTTCCTTTCTTTTTCCCCAAGGAAAAGAGAAATGATTCACGGAAAGCAAAAGAGCTCTCTGAAAATCCCATCACTTTTAGATCACTCGTCAGTGGCAGACCAGATATATTTAAATCACATTTCAGTGAAGCATGCATAAGGATGATCCCCCATTACAGAGCTCTTGCTCATGTCCAACCTCCTATTCTACTTTCAATTAGAAATCCTGTATACTAAACACAAAATGTAAGTCCAGTAAGAAGTGGAAGCTTCTTACTGGAAAAAGGTTTAACACTGACAATTCCTGAGAGCAAAAAATTCCTGGTTTGCAACAATTCATTGCCAATATCCTTGAAGAGCCTTGCAAAAAGTGAGTGTCCCAACAGCCACAAGGTCTTCAACCTGAGCAGCTGTCTTCTGCTCCAAGGTAATTTCCCTCTCCCAGAATGTTGGGCTTGTCTTTACCCAAGTGAACCCCAGAGGTCTCGATACTGAATTACATCAATGTACATAAACACATTCTATCATGCAGAAGACATGATCCTCTACAGGTATGTCTACACTTCCAAGTGTAAAGTGGGCTCAAAAATAGATGTAAGGGTGCCGTTCTCCATGTCTTCAAAGCTTTCCACCTCACTGGTATTAATAGCTCAAATTTCCAGGAAAAAGGAAAAAACTGTCCCTATGTGCTGATGCAGCGGCAGAGTTACATGCTCTGTCTGGAATACTGCACAGCCTGCTCTGCCTAGAATACTTAAATAAGATTTGGGTTCATACAGAGGTTGGGAATGGGCTCAGGCTGTCCTCTCTCAGAAGAATCATAAACAAACTGAATTCAGAACTGCTACCAGCACTGCAGGTTTTCACTGAGGGTGGAAGGCATCCATCCACACGTGTTGGAGAATGGTCTCATACCCATACATTTTTGACAGTGTAGTCATACCCCTTCAGAACATGCCTGATTTCTTTCCTTTAGATATTGACCCACTTACTATTTTAATGGTTTCACAGAGAACATCATCTGCTCATTCACCTCTCCCTGTGACAAAAAAAAAATGAATTTTGCAGCATTTACAGCAAGATGGAAGAAAATCCACTTCAGACATGTGCACGCACATGCACTTGCTTGGTAACAGCCTGGAAACCTCTTTAGCTGTGCATCAGTATTGACTGTGCTTTAGTCCCCAACAGAGAGATGGTTTGCTCCGTCTCCTCAGTTGTGGAAGGTTTTGGGTTTTCTCCACGGGTAATTTCCTCCAAAGTGAGCACAAACAATGCAGTCAGAAGAGCTCCAGAGGCAGACAGGGAAAATAACCTGGTAGTTGAGAGGAGTTTATTGGCTTCCGCTGCTTATGAACAGCTCAACAGCATGGAGTCCTCCAGGTTGGTGTATCTCTATAATCTTGACCCACCTGGAGATCCATGGTGTCGAACCATGAACTCATGAAGACAGCACTGCTTCCAGTGTTCCTCTTCATCCTCAGAGCGCAGAACAGCGAGTTGCTGAATCCTTTACCATTTCCTTTATGACAGGAAAAGTCCTTTCCTCCTTTTTAGTACCCCTTTTCAGTACCCCTTTTCCACCATTGCACACTTTAATACACATGGGTAAGAGGCCCACACACACGCCTTTCCTTCCAGCATCTGGTAAATCAGTCACTCCACACCTTCCATACTCAGCACCTTCTGTATCAGAGTATCAAGGTGGAGACCTCCATCAGGAGTTAGAAAATCTGTGATTTTTTTCAGGTCCTAACAATCTTTTTTTGGTAGCTGCTTTGTTTTGCCATGATGATGAGGAAAGTGAGTAATGATGTGAGAAATGTATTCTGGTTGGCCAAGAAAGATTTCTAGAAGGTGATTCCTCAGTATTTCTCAAAGATGAGCAGAATCTGGCTTGTCTTTCTGCCCTCAAATCACATGCTGGTGTCCAAGGAAGAGTGTATCTATGGTGATCATGGTGATATTAGAAATTTTTCTAACATTTCCAAGCAGAGTGCAAATGTGCAGGCACAGTGTCATAGACTGTTCTTTCTTTCCTTGGTAATTCACTTTGGTGCCTCTAATGAGACCTCTCTTGCAACCTATTATTTTCAAGCTTTCTGGTCTGCCCATTATTCTCCTTCACTTTGGGTTTGATGTATAAATAATAAATGGTCAGCGTGATGGCTATAGGACCTTTAGGGAAAAGTATTAAGAAATCTTCTTTCTATGAAGGTTCAGATAAATTAATTTAGCTTAAAGAGCAAATTTCAGCTGACTGCTTGACACTAATTAGCCTAGCCTTACAAAACTCCTCCAAGGTATTATATGAATTTTACAGCATGCTATATATTTTACAGACAGGTTCACAGAAAAACTAAATGCCACATTATTATTTTATGCAAACAGCTGACCAGTGTGGTGATTAAAATGTGTGGTGATGTATTCTTGACAAGAGTTTTAAGCTGGCTTCACTGGGGAGTGATAGCAGGACATTTTGAACAAATAGGCATCTCTTTTGGAACTCATCTCCCCTACTGATTTGTAACCTAGCTTTCTTAATTTTTCAGTGCCTGTGCAAAGGCAATCTGTTTAAGCTGTGCTTGTACATTTTTTTTTCCTTTATTTTTGACTGAATGATAATTACAAGAAAAAAAAAAAAAAAGGAAAAAAGTCACTCCAAGGGACAGGATAATTTCTGGAGACTTCATACTTGCAAATATCTCTGAGGTTATGGATATGTGAATGGAGAAGCAGACCTTCAGAGGCAGACTTAGGATAAATTGTGCAGCTGTACATGGGAAAGTGAAGTACACATGGAAAAGCAGGAACTAGAAAACCTCAATATCTGTAAGCTGGCAGGTAGGTTTGCAAATCATTTTTCTGCCACCCCAATTTTATTTTTTCCTTTTCAGGGGGAAGAAGCAGTAATTATTCACTACTGATATACAATGACAATACATGACAGCATTTCCTGGCTAGAGAAGACACAGGGACAAGATTCGTGCATGCCCCACCACTCTGTCACAGGGGAAAAGCACACACAGCCACCTCACTCTGTAAAAGCCTGAATAACCTGGGAACAGCAGAAGAAGAGATCTTACACATATTTAGGCTCCTGTTCAACAGAACAGTAAAAGCCACTCACTAATCTTTTTCTCTAGAATTGTAGAAATGGAACAAGAAAGCAGATCTAACATTTAGTATTGATAGATATGAAATGTTCCTAAAAACATGTAAAGAGATGCCAATGACAATTCAGTTTTGAAAACTACACTGTATAAAGGATGTACTACTTAAAGCAAAGAAAGTATTGCTGAATCTTGCAGTTCATCCCTATAAAGATATCTCATATAACTGTCGTGAAAGTATGTGGATTAAAGAGGTTTTTAGTTTCTACAATGATGTGTTTGGTGCTTATTTTCTTCTGCACTGTAATGGGATGATTTTTTGTTCAGAGTCAAAACACATGTGCTAGAGCTGGGGGTTTTAGGGAATGTGGGGTTTAGGGATGTGCATCTGCTCCTGCTGCTTTATCTTTATTTGAAATTACAAGGCTGTTTGTGCCATTAACTTTAGCTGCAGCAGAGATGCTGCTGATGTCACAGCAGGGACAAACAACGAGTATAAGCAGAAAGGACAAATAAAATCTTAGTCTTTGTTTTCATGCACTTACCAGCAGTCATTTCAAGTAGATATATGCAGAGTAATTAAAATTATGTTGATGACATATACTTAGTTTATGGTGAACAGTACATTACTCTCTGGATTGCTGTGGGGAAATACATGGGATTCCTGCTTAGTAAGACATTATCCTTCAAATAGCCCAGTTGGAATACGTGAACTGCTGCTGAGTAAACCCACAGAAATGTGCAAGACTGATAGGAAAACTAGCTCTTCTCAGAATGAAATAATGTTTCAAGCTCTAGCTGTAAGAGTAAAGTAAGTAAAAGACACAGAATCTGATACATAACTAAATCACAAGACTGTGTTTCAGCAAGTTTTCTACAACTGATCAGCAGCCCTTTGACCACTTTACTGTGTAATGGCACTGTAGATTTGTTGTTTCCTGTTTCATTTCCATCAAACATGAATCTGAATAAAGTTTTATAAAATCAATTGTCATGAGAAAATCTTTAAAGGATAGGGGTAAAGAGCTGCCAAAAAGAAGGTACTAAGGAAGATGAAAGACAAATTAAGCGTATAGTCTGACCTTCCAGTGCTCTTTTCACTTTCATTTACCTCTCCTGCCTCCTTCCTTGCTCAGGTAGGACTGTAAGCCCCTGCTTCAAATATGCTGCAGTGATAGCTGACAGCAATGATGCCAGTGTACTGTGGAAAGATAATTGATGTTGCATTCTGTCAGTCTCCCTTATGATATTATCACTGTAACAGCAAATTCCGCTGCACCACCAGAGACAGTTTCTTAAGAACTTCCTGACTGTCAGCAGCAGAGCAGACTGATAAATGTGAAAAAAAAAAAAAAAAAAGGAAAAAAAAAAAAGTTGCAAATGTTCTTGCTTCTACTTCTGTGAAAGTTCCTGGCTGGGTGTCTGCTCCAAGGTTTCTTTAACATGCCCAGTGATCTGTAGTGCCTGCTGACTGACTGATCACTGTCCAGATCCCACATCAATCTCTTTTGCAGGTTTTAAAAGATGACCATCTCTGTGATTTCCTCTATCCTCAGAAAGCAAAGAGTTTAAAGAGAGTCAATTCCTCCCAAAAGCCATGAATATTGTTAGATGTTTTCAGTTTGGAGCTCAAATTTGTTGTTGCAATACTACAAAATAATATTAAAATATTATTAATGTAAAATACGTAAAATATTACATATCAGCTGTGTGTTATTGCAAAGTCTTTCAGTGATTGATTTAAAGGCATGTGAAAGGCATTCCTCAAAGATGATTTTCTTTTATTCCTAACTTTTTTCCTTTAAGCAGTTCTGGTTTGGGGCCTTTCTCTTTCAACATTACAGGGGCTGGATAAAACTACCTCTAGAGACCATTGGTATCACCAGCAGCAAATTACCAGCAATTGTGCTATTCTCTGAAACGATAATGAGCTGGATTGAAGCAGATAGAGGACTGCTATCCTAATACAACTTGGGTAATTAAATTCCAATATGTAAAATTCTATCTGGCGTTGCAATGGGATACCATACTCTATTTCCTACCCTTTGATAAGGCGTAATTCTGCTAAATGCTTTGAAGCAGCTGGCATGCTTCAGCCCAGAAGTGTGCTGAATATGATGCAGTGGAGAGTTTTTAGTGTACTGGAGCTGAATCAGTTGGTAATATATTTTATTATTCCCTTAAGGTGATAGATAACAGGAAAATGCAAACCATTTCCAGTAGCATTTGATTATGGAGAATCTAGCATGATTTTTGGTAGTGCTGAGCTCTAGCACCTCCAGCTGAAGGCTATGAAAGCAAAGAGATTCCCAAAATCTCAGTAAATCAGCCTCAAGGGCTTCCCTAAAATGCTACAGAAGACTTTCCTGTAATTACTGCTAGTAACATGAAGGAACGAAGCAGGGACAAGATGAAAGCTCTGGATGGTAATTTTTATAATCATCATAGAAGTGAAAGTTCCTGGGTAGAAGTTATAAGATGAAAGTTCTGCCAAGTCAAGGCTTTTCCTGCCTGTGTAAAGTTCCAAGGGAAGTGTAAAAGTCCAAGGAAAGTGTCAAAGAAATTTATTATTAGTATTCGTATAAAATTTATTTCAGGATAAAATCTTTACAAAGTGAATTTCAGTCAAAAATTTCCACTAATTTCTGTGGAGGACTTGATCAAGACAGATAGCTGTTTTATAATGTTGCAGGCTTCTCACAAGATTAAAAATTTTCATATCTCTGAGGATCTCTGGGGAAGAGATCATTCATTTTAATTTGGAGAAAAACATTGTCTAATACTACCTGGTCACAAAGGTGTAAGATGAAATTTTGTCACAACCAGGTGAGAAAGAAGATCTACTTTGACCGCTGTGGAAACAAGATTTCTCCCAATCCAAGTTTTTGTGAACTGAGATTTCTAGATTTCTACCTAATGGGCAGGATTAATTTGATGTGAGCTGTGTGTTGTGTACTATTGAACTAATGAAGAGTTGCTGATGGATATGGTATCTGCAGGGCATTTCACTCTGTTGAGTCACGCAGTTTTTGCAGGATGTCAAAAATGAAATGATTCTTCTAAGGGCCAGCATTTTTATGAAGACAAATAAAGACCAACATGCAGCTGAAATCTTTTTAAGGGACAGCACAATCCATCATTTCAGAGATGATTTTGACAGTATCCAATATCTTAGTACTGACCATGCAAACTGCCTGTCCCCAAATACTGCCACTTGCCCTCTTTCATCCAAGAGCTATAACCAATACTGAAATGATGAATGGTTTACTATAATTGTTTTAATTGTCTTATAAAACCCAGCAGCTCTCTGATAAGTACAGGAGGTGACTGTCCTGCTTTACTCCAAGCTGTGCAGCCTCACCTCCTGTCCTGTGTGCAGTTTTGCACGCTGCAGAAGAAATGAAGCTGTTAAAGAGCATCCAAAGGAGAGCAGCAAAGATGATGAAGGGCATTGAGGGGAAGCTGCACATGAGGAGGAACTGAGGCCTCTCGGTGTGCTCGGCCTGGAGGAGACTGAGGGGAGACCTCAGTGCAGTTCCAGCTTCCTGTGAGGGGAAGAGGAGGGGCAGGCACTGATGTCTGCTCTCTGTGGTGACTGCATCCCCTGGAGGGAGGGACCTTAAGTTGGGTCAGTGGAGGCTTAAGTTGGATATTAGAAAAAGGTTCTTCACCCAGAGGGTGGTTGGGCACTGGAACAGGCTCCCCAGAGAAGTGGTCACAGCAAGAGTTCAAAAGGTGCTTGGACAATGCTCTCGTACACGTGGGGTGATTCTTGGGGTGCCCTGTGCAGGGCCAAGAGTTGGAATTTGGTGATCTTTGTGAGTCCCTTCCAACTCACAGATATTTTAGGATTCTGTGATAACACCATGGCAGAAGCCGAGAGAAAACACACAATTCTGAAAAAATTTCATCTACTCCAATTCAGTAAAGAGATCATTTTGAAACACTTGCTCATGAGATGTATCCGTAAAAAAGGAGAAGAGAATTTGAGTCCTGAAGAGTGTTGCATAGGACAGCATGCTAAACTATTACCAAAATTATCCACAGGAATATCAGAGGTTTCAGTCATTGGAGAAATTTGCTTGAAAACTAAGAGAGCACCACTTTTTTCACCTAAGAGATAATCTTACCCCAGTCCATGGGTGTCCATTCCCATCAGGGATTTAAATCAGACAGCTCTTTGAAGAAGACTCCTACTAGCTGTACCATTATACATTGAAAACAAACACCCTGCTGAGCATTGCCTACAAAACCTTGCCTCTTTGATGAGTTCAGCTTCTGCTGTGAGGAACATGGGATCTTTAATCTTGATCAAATGGGACAAGCAACACCTTGATGTCCCTGGCGTTTTCAAAAGAGATTATCTTTCACATTCAGATTTTTAACTCCTTGCCATCTAACTCCTCAGTGTGCTAGTCATTTGCTTAATGCCAAAGAGAGAGCCATCTAAGCACTGAAAAATCTCCAGCACATCACCAGCCATTTCTTGCACTAAAAGGCTGAGCTTCAACTCAAGATAGTCATGTGGTATTTAAACAAATTGCACTCTATCTCTTACCCTATTAAAAAAATTAGCCTGGCAAAAGTAGTCCTTTTCCATACTGCTGTTTTATAATTGGGCTTTAGGTAGGAAATCAATCCTCACCAGTAGAGGACAATTTTTCACAGGAGTTTAACTCCGGTGTCAGAAAATCCAGTATTTTCACGAGGGTTCTGATCCATTAAGAACTGAGCACAAGCTTTAATAGAAAGCTACATCTTGCCTGAGGAGTAAGTGGCTTTAACAAGGCTTTGGTGTTTTATTTCTCATGTTCCTTTTGGTGTTTGTTCATTTGTCAGCTTGTTTGTGTCACGGGTTTATGCGATTTGTGTGTATGTGCAAAACTCACGATGCCAGCAAGGAACTGAAGAGAGTGAGAGGCAAGAGAGCACTTCTCATTCCCTTGTGTCCCAGCCTTGTGTTCCTGCTGCAATGCCAAGCTCAGGAAATCAGGTTAATTTTCAGAGAGACACTCTGCTTTGCCAGCATCTGAAAGCTCCTAAATTCTGTAAGTCTGCTACACATCACTCATGACAGGCCACAAGGAGAAAGAAAAGAGCACTCACCTAAGAAAAAGAACAATCTTAGGAGCAGCAGTATTACCCAATAAAACTCAAATGCTGCTTACTACATAATGCATTACATGTAAAACGGATATACAGAGTAGGATGATCTCTTCTCCTGCCAATGACACTGACCAAACTAAACAAAAAAGTAGACATTTATCTTAAAGGAAGGATTCTCTTCCAAAACAGAAATATCCCCAGCAGGATGTTCTCGTTTTGAGATGGTCTTGTTTAGAGACTTAACTGGAAATCCAACTTTTTGGTTTGGTCTGTTTTTCTTTTGGTTTTCCTACTTTGTAATAATTTTGTCTAAAAGCTAAAGGGAAAAGACAGGCAGGCAGAGAAATCTTGTAGTTAAAAGATAAACTGATTAAAATGGAGAAAACAAAATTACATTAAAGGGCTGTGATGTGTTGCAGGACAAAAAGAAAAAAAACACCACCAGCAGAACAAAACCCTGGAAGATGAGAGGCTTATTACTTTTTGCTTTCAGAAAATGATGATTGCTCTTTTGACCAGTTGAAACATTGTTTTAGAAGAACTGATTTTTTTCTCAAGTAAATGGAGTGAAATCTGATTTTCTCTTACTACTGAAGCTCACAAGAAATATGGTATTTTTGGAACAGGCTGCTGTGCATATCAGAGGTAACTGGATAGAACAGCTCAGTAAAGTACACAAAATCAGGAAAAAATTTTGAATTCAACTCAAGTCAGTGTGCACCAACATAAAAACCAGAGCAGATATTAATTATTTCTGCTATTTCATGTTAATTCTTTGAAGAACTGTACTGCACAGAATTAGTTAAGTGATACCAAGAAATACTTTGCATCTTGTCAGAAAGCAAAGGTAGTAATTGACAGTAAGCATCCTCATGGTAATACCCTGGAAAAAGAGACTCTTTAAAGATATTTTAATTTTCCCTGCTTTTTTGGGGCTTTTAGCTATCCCAGGCTTTAAGTAATTTTCCAGACTTCTTGCTTTAACAAAAGTAGAACAATGTGTCATATAGAAGTGATATTTACCAGCTGTCAGATAATTTCCCAGCATAACTCAAAGCTGTTCTCCACGGCAGAAGGCTTCCTGTAATTCTACATGGTTTTTCATATCGCCCACAAACTCCAGTTATCTTGTGAAATATTTTCCTTCAACAACCAATAGACTGAACTACTTCCTAAACAGTTTCAGGGTAAAGTGTAAGACCTGCTCCCACTGCTCCTGGATAAATGGATGCCAGCTGCAAGCAGCCACAGATGACAAAGAGATTTTTGTTCAAACATTAGCATTAACAAGGAAAATTCTCCTTCTGAAGAATGCTACTGAGTTGGAACAGCAAGCAGATTTCCAATTAAGTTTTTTACTTCTTCTAAGCCTTTCAGGAGCTTTATCAGTAACACTTCAAGAAAATCCACACAGACATGTAGAACGAAAATAAGAAGAGAATAATAATATTAGTAATAGGGAGAAAGAAAAGATAATAAGATGGTTTATTTCTGCATTTTTTTCATTTATTTTGTTTATAAATCTGCATATAAATTATCTTCTAGTGTAGAAAAAAATGAAAATTACAATTGTTAAAAAGAACAGAACTGCCTTCTTTTTTTTGTTTCCAGAGTAGCTTGGGCTTTGCGAATAATTTCTCTTCCATCTTTACAGCTGAAAGATGCTTCTTTTCATCTCAGGGGACTGTGACAAAAACCACCCTCTGCCAGCTCTGCTGAGGCACATTCTGAGCAGTCAGGTCATTGAGCTGAGCAGGCTAACACAGAGATGCTCAGAGAGGCAGCATCAGGTGTGTGTTTTACAGCCAGGCAGTCTGGAAACACCCTGGGCTCCAAGCTAAGGTAACCTGGCACGAATGAAGCAGGCACATGTATGCTCATTTCTGCTCCAGGCACAGGCTGCCCTTCAGGGCTCATTACTGAGTGCCTACTCTAGGAGGCCTTTGAAGTCTCTCTGGCCTGCAATTGCCAGTCTCTCTTAATTTAGTGTTCCTTACATTATTGCATTTGTGGGCTCTGCTGGCAGTTAACAGTGCAGGTGTGAGGGTGCTGGGAGCAGGCAGACAAAGGCTGCTGTCTGCTCTTTATCTCTTGCCTCTGAAATAATTGCTGTTACTGGCAGCATGAAGGAGATACTGCTTTTACCCTCTTATCCTGCTGTTTTTACAAGGAATACACATGCAAGGGCTCTGACAGTAGCTGCCACAGCAGCACTGTGGAGGTGAGAAATACCTTAGGTCTGAGGCTGGACTCTCTCAGCCAGCATCTACCTGTGGATGTGATGGAAGGCCACAGTAAAATGCACTGAGCTGGTGCAGCTTTGCTGGCAAGCAAGTTTTAAATTATCCTGGGATAGTTTAATGTTGTCACCCCACCCTGTGTGACAGGAGCTGGAGAACCAAACCCCTCCGTGCTGGTAGAAAAAAAGGAGAGGCAGAAAATGGAAATGAAGTTTGTACTGTACTTTCAAGAGAATGCATTAAAAGTAATGTAAAAATCGAGCTTCACATTTGTGAACCAAATTCCAGCTACTTTACTTGGTTTTAGGGGTCCCTCTGTGACACTCAGAGCCTGCAAAGGATCGGAGGATAGGATTGTGCCATCTAACTTACTCTGCAAAAATCTCCACAGGTGAACATATAAGGAATAAGATATCAGGTAGGGAGGTGGAAAAGAGAAAGCAGAGGGAGGAGAAAAGTGGGGAAATCCTTATGTATGAGTATAAAACAAGCTCCTGAAACATGGAAAGAAAGAATGGAAAAAGATCATACACCAGAAACATAACAGAAAATAACCCCCAAAAAAAACCAAATCAAACCAAAACAAAAAAATGGACAAAACCCACCAGAAAATAAAAAAAAACCCAAATGAGTGAATTAGGTAACAAAATCAAGCTCCTTCTGAACTCCAACCAGAAATGCAATCTAGTTTAAAAAACCCAAACGGGTAAGGAGGAAGGCAGCTGGAGAAGAAATGACTGACAGCTGAACAGAGTTTAAGAGACAAACAGGAGTCTGGCTTAAAGCAGTGGGATGTATTCATCCCTAATCTATTTATCTAAAACAACTATCTTCATTTGCTAACACTGTTCATTTCTCAGCCAACTGATCTGTCTGTGTTTTCCTGCAAAGGTACAGTGGTTACCTCAAGTTGTCTTCTAAATCCATTTCTTCATCTTTAAATTATGTTCTCCATGGGACAGATATTGGGAAGTATTGTGATGTTTTTATTTATTTTTCTGTACATTTTCCATGCAATAAAGACAAGACACACATTAGAGCTCACTTTAGCTCAGAACAGAGAGGCAAAATAAATTAGTTTGGAATCATGTTTTAAAAATTGTGTAAGCTAGATAATTTTACTGAGGTAGATTTTTTTTATATATCTAGACAAAACAGTATTTCCTCAGAATTATTCCCTCCAGCCCTGTGGTCTCTCCTGTCCATGAATTGTCCATGCTCCTCCAAATCTTCCTGTGGTAAAAGAAATGAACCAGATGACAATTTGAAGAAATTGCCTGCTATTCAAAACCCTGCCACAGTCAAGCAGTGGCAAACAACTGTGATCATATTTCATCCTAAACAAGCATTGATGTTTTGTGGTGATTTTGGTAGAAGACAAGAAAATATCAAACAAGGGTTACTTTCAATCTCATACCTGCCTACTTTGCCCAAATACATGAAGAGCCCACAGCAGGCACAAAAAAAAAGTATTTCTGTTCAAAGTAGCAAATGAAGTCTGTCCTAAGAAATTCTCTTAGTGGCCCAGTCACAAAAAAGAAAAACAAAACCAAACCAATCAACCAACAACAAAAAAAAAAAACATTCCAAATTTAAATGGATCCAACCTGATCAAATACATATTTTACTCTCCTGTAGGAAAATAACAATTTTTTAGGTCACAAACTTATCATGGGCTATATCATTGTAGTAAAAAGTATATTTTTATAAAATTATCATTATCTCTTAAGGCTTAGATCATCTCATTCTCCTTTTGTCCACTAAATAGAATTGTCATTGCATTTGGTTTCTTCACATACACCTTGCACACTGCTGAGCTGGTACTTTGTTCCCTCAAAACAATAAGGAAAAGCAAAGTTCAGCAAGGTTTTTAAAACTTTGTTTTAAAATGAAAGAAATTAAAGTCAAAGAGCTTCAACAAGCTGTTGGAACCTGAGAAAATAGATTTGCATTTGTTTTGCATTTCTAATGAAGCAATTAGTAGTTTTTGTTGTTTTGATTCTTTTTAATCTAGACAGATGTTTTCCACTAGAATTTTTAGCTAATATGAAATTAAATATTTTACTAAGGAAACTTCTTTAACAAATTTATTAAAGCAATAACTTTCTTGAGCTTCTGTAATTTTTGGCAGTTATTGCTTTTTAATACAAATAAATGACAGGGACTGGCAGTTGGAGCTGTTCTCTTTTTTTATCTTCCTCTCATGATAGGTCTTTTCTTGTTCTTAAGCAGAGGAAATTTCTGAATCTGAAAAGAAATAAACCCCCTCTGCTCTAAAATACTGTTTTTCATTAGAGAGAGCAATAATTCTATAATATATATACTAGTAAGGAAGTTTAATACATAAAGAGATACTATAAAGACTGAAAATTAAATAGTAAGACTGTTTAAAAAATAAGAAGACTCAGTCAGAAATGGAAAGCTCTTTGCAAATATGGTGTCAGCTCTGAATCTTAAAAATTAATTAAGGAGTGTAAAGAGAAAGGGTGAAAAAAATCACTAAAATAGTAATACTTCATTCCAAGTCTGGACATTCAGTAGAGATAAGCTGAAATCTTACTCTTCAATTCCACTTAGACACTGAAAATACATCTCTGGTGAGAAAGAGTTCATGAAACAAACCTGATGGTTTTTTTGTTCCCATTATTGCAACAAGTCTTCAACTTCACCTGGTCCATTCAGAACAATTACCCAGCCAATGGCACATTAACCTAAAGCAGCACTGGGACACTTCATTAAAGTACCAAAATCAGATCATTTTGGTGTCAAACAACTTATTGTAAAAAACGGAGAGAACATTTTGTCTTCCAAGTCCGGCTGTGTGTTAAAAACCTGGCTGATGGGACTGGGGCACAAAACTTCAGCAGTGAAGTGCAGTGCCACTGCATAACCACAAACCCAGCCAGACTGCTCACTGCCAGCTCTCACAGTGAGCCAAGACTGAATACCAGCAGATTTCCTCCTGCTGGGAAGGTACACTGACAGCCTGCATGTCTCACAAGTCCTGTGCCGTGTCAGTAGCAGCCTTCCCACGCAGATTTGCAATACACAGGTGGGAAATCAGAGCTGGATCTCTCCCTCACTGCTTGGAGACAATGAGAGCTCCTCATTCCCAGTTCAGGACTCAGATCCTGCAGTTCTGGCTCAAACAAATGCCTGTTACTCAACCAATCTCCTAACTTCTTCTGAGGGACCACTTGTGAGGGTGACAGCGTCCAAAGTGCCAGCAGGAGAAGAACACCCACTCAGCCTCAGGCTAAGGACACAGAGGCTGCTTTAGGGATGGCAGCTACTCAAAAATTACAACCCCAAAGCACTTTGCTGTTTGCAGAGCAAGGGGAGAATAAGCCAGCCCATGAATTTGTGAGCAATACTGCAAATGTTACTCAAGTTCCCTCCAAACACAACTTCTGTAAAAGAAACCTGGGCATACTGTGCTGGCTGTGTAAATAGGAGGTCTAACAATTATAGGTGCTGCTAACAAAAAGGCCAGTCATTGTTTTACATGTAAATCTTAAAATAAAAATAAATTCTTTATTCTAAAGAGATGATTTCCACCCACCACTCCCCCACCCTCCACCAGAAAAGTCAGTATGGAGATCTGCTTTCAACAAAAAAACACCTAGCAAAGAAAGATCCATGGTTCAGGCAGAAACCATCTTTACTTCTTTCTGCTCCAGGTATTTTTTTCTCTGTTCTCTTGAAATCTGAAACTCCCAATGACATGCTGTTGAAACCCTTAGGTTTCAACCTGGTGTTACAGAATTGCTGGGAATAAGATTTTATTTTATTTTTGATGGTTAATTGGTTGTTTTTGTTTTGTTGTATTAACTGGTAAGTAAATTAATGAAAGAAAGCTTTAAAAATTGAATATTGCAGTATTTTGACCACTTGTATGATTAATGTCCAGACCTGACTAAGGAAGCAGTTTATATTGAGTGCAGAGTGTGGAAGACCCGTCACAGTTTATCCTGAATTTTGATCTGCCTGAGTTTTTTCCCTCTCAGCCCCACTGCAGCATGGACCTGTAAGAGCCCCTCTGTAATTCTCAACCTCTCTGCCGCTGCTTTACAATAAAGATACAAAAAGTATAAAATCAGATTTTACTTGAAGAACGTGACAGCAAGTTAATATTAAATGTGAGCAGGGCAAGGAGATTTATAAAGTGGATAGCTGGCATGTATTTCAGATCAAGATCTTCACCAGTCAGGAGCTGGAAAATAAAAACAGTTTGTGACAGGCAATAAGCTGTAGTGCTGGTAGCACGGCCCTTGTAATGAAGCTGCAATCACTCTTCTGATCTCCTGCCGTCTTGTTTCACTCTTTTCCTTCTTCAGGAACTGGCACTTCCAATCTGTTATAATTCTCTTGATTCTAGGCTTTGGTTTATACTGCTCTGGCTATTGTACCTCCTGTCAGAGGAAGGAGGAGTTAAGCCTTCGAGGTGGAAAGAGAGGCAGCAGTGACACGAGGGTGAGTAAGAACAGAGAATAATACCAGCGATTAGACAATGCTGGTGGGTGACGTATGAGCCTGCCTAGCTCTGTAATTATGCATAATATTTTTTCTTCAGTCTTGGCTGATGTGAACAAATACAATGTACCACCCCCCAACACCCTGGGTTAAAAAATAAAAGAAAAAGAAAGTAAGCTCCATGTAAAATTATAGTCCAATAACAAGAGCATGGTACTGAACTCAGGGTTAGGACATCTGGGTTCTGGCCCCTTGGCATCAGCATGAGACTAGACAGAACACATTTATTCTTCCTGCTGCCTTTGTTTACTCTGATGCATTGAAATAGATTTCTAGAAGCTCTGCTTTGCTAACAAAGTGCAACAAATGAAGAACAGGCTCTTTAGAAGTGACGTCTCAAATAGAATTTATCTAACCCTGCCAGTTATCACACTTGTCTGTCTATTTACAGGTCCCTGGGGCCCTGTGAGGCTCCCATGCTCTCTTTGGTCATTCTTTTATGGCTCTGAGACATTCTTGAAACGTTAGAACCTCCATGGAGGCAGACACCACTGATGCCCCTGTTCAAGGGTACAGCAATCACAAGCTGACATATAAGAATATATATATATATTTATATATATAAAAATATTATGTACTAAATAAATAATATAATAAAATAATATAATCATTATTTATATTTAATTCTTTGAAAATCATGTGCTGTCCTCAATAATCAGCAGCTTTTACTAAGTGGAAATATAACTCTCTGAACTCAGTAATCAATGTAAAACCAGGCACATAAGGTCTGATACCACTAGTAATTTTAATCATACTTGAGAGTGATGTCTATTTCCACATATTGACCAATACTTCTTAAAAATCCATTACATTTCTTAGTTCAGCAAATGTCTATATTCTGCTGCCTAACAGTAGGGAAATCACTGAGTAAAATATACCTTGCAAACACTTTCAAATGTGCTGCCCTGTATTTTCAGCATGTATGAACAGGTTCTACGTGTAAAAGAGGAGATGCTAACAAATGTGGGTGAAAAAGCTAATGAAAGATTTTGCAGTCTTTGCTCAGACTAGATACTATTTCATTCCTTTAGTATTTTGTGCCAGATCCAGGGGTTATCACTCACAGTATGGAGCAGCTGACGTGACAAACATTTCTGGGGTGTTTGTTCACTAGTGAAATACTTCCCAAAGTGAATAAAAGAGCAGTTGCCTCAATCCTAAAGTGATCTGAACTGACAGCAGGTAGTATAAAAAAAGGCAGTGCTAAAGCAGCAGAAATGTCACAAGACAGGAATCCCTTTGCTTGCAAGTTTTTGTGAAGTTTTCGAGAAAGTTTTCAAGATGGAGCAGCCAATGCTGAAGTGAAGGAGACCCTGAGACAGAAATGAAATCTTCAGAGAAGCCAAGTCTATCTTAAGTTCACAGATTTTACCTTGGGACACAGAATGCCAACCAGGATTACACTTTTGGAGTGGACTGAGCTCTGCCACTTCCAGGATGGAGGAGATGCAGCACAGTTTTGCCGTGTGGGGGAGCAGTCCTGGTGTACTCAGGCAAAACGTGCCCAAAACGAGCTTCTCCTAATACCCACAGTATACACCTGCAGTTTAATACCTCTTGTCCTTAAACAGACAGGTGGATGATGCTAAATAATGCTAAACCATAACATATCAGTTATGGTTTAACATATCAATTCACAGGTATTGAACCAAAAGATCCTCCTGCAAGATGTGATCAAGTAGAGGCTGAGGTATGGAGTCAGCCACCAGTGATTTGCAATAATTATATGATATGGGGAAAGGAGCAATAAAAACAGCCCCTGCTGAACAGCCCATGCCTTTGGTTTTGTCTTTTCTCCAAGATATTTCTGGTTTGCCATCTCTTCTTTCAGCTGTGCTGCTCTTGAGCCCTTGTTAGAGCAAAAGGGAACAGCTGTTGTCCAGCCTGCCTAGAGCACCTTCAGCTTCTGCCTATAGAGATCAGGTCATTAATTTAGAGGTGGGAAGCTGGTTCACGTGTGTTGAGTGAGCAGTCACACACAAAAAGTACCAAGTTCTCAATACTGAATGTGAAAAGCTTAAAAGAATCTCTTGGCCTTGACATAATAATCAAAGCTATTAATCAGACTGTGAAGCTTAGCCAGCACACTTGCAGATGTACAATTTAAAATATAGGGGGGAAATATCCAGTGGACAAATTAATGACAATTAACAGATTGTTCAGCATAGGTCATTTTATTTTCAGTGATCTGAAAGCAAAAGGAAGTGTCAGCTGTCTGATGAGACCAGTGACTGATGAGACCCAGGACTGAGGGAATGTTCTCAGAAAAGCCCATCTTCACACAACCCTGTTTGAGGCTATTTGGGAAGACCAAATTTTTCTCACAAGCCTAACAACATTTTGTGTCCTGCCCTCTCTTCCTTAGGCTGAGGGCAGAGGTAACAGCCAGACAGGCCCACAGAAGGCACAGACTGCAAACTGCTCAGAACAGCGACGTGCTCCTGCAGTGAATGTGCAAAACCAGGAAAATCAGCAGCTCTGTGTGCGAATGGGGCTGGATAGGTGATCATAACTCATTGACTCAAAGGCTCAAATAGCAGATGAAGTAATTTTGTGACTGACGAGGCTGTGTCTTTGAAAAGAATGGTGAGAAGTGCATGGTGGAAGGAAGAGGAGTATGGAGGGTGGAAGAGTAAAAAGGAAACTGAGCAGAAGAGTTCTGTGTTTTCAATCTGCTGGATGTAGACCAAAGAAAGAAAGTTTCATCCCTCTTCCCCTATCCAAAACAGAGCACTGCTTTCCACATAATAATAAATCTTTAACTTGTTTTTGTAAAAATGTTGCTCTCTTCAGTTAGATGTTTAATTAGAGTAACAATAAATTATTAAAAAAATAAATAAATGTGGGACAGCTTTGGCAAAATCTATCCTTTTAAAAAACATCAAGGAAAGAAGTATTTGATTTTCAGATTATTTCCCCAATTAATCCTTTCATTCCTCACTGTGTGAAAGATAGCATAATCATCTATGTATAAATAGATAAGAGCAACTGCCTGTACTCTGTTGTGTATGGAGGGCTTTTTTCAGAATTTTTTTTTCTTTTGTCCTTGAGGGACTATAGGTAGTCATTTCAGCAAGCAGCAAGAGAAAAAAAAAAATATATAGGTATTGTACCAAATCCCAGGTATTCCTGAGCTGAGGGAGCTGCTTCAGCTCCTGCACCATTCAGTGCCCAGGACTGCACCTAGCTGGGATGATGTGTACATAATTTCCCATAGGATCACAAATAGCTCTATCATTGTTTGGTTAATTTGCTTGAGAATGCTTATCTAAGCAAAGATCAGCTCTCCTTTTCCTCACTGTGTGATTGAATTCGGAGTTGAAGGAATGGTGGGAGATCAGAAAACACGCAGCCCTTCTCCCCTCTCTCTAGTGGGATGTAGCCACCACTTGAAAGCACAGACAGTGATGTTCTCACTTTCCAGCTGATCGATTCCCCCCTAAAAAGAACTGACATCACAGCAGCAGCAGCACTGAGGGGGAGCTGGAAACACACTTTGGCTCCTACCAGAACAAAGCAGTGCATCTGACCTCTCCAAGGTGCTGTCTTCTTCTAGCACCTCTCCTCCTGCTTTCATGCCTGTCTCATAAACACCCATGGAGCCCCAGCTTGTCAAGCCCTGGTGGCAGAGGAAACATGCTGCCAGCTGACAGGCCTGGGTTAGGCTCCTTCTGAGGCTGCACTGTAAGCACCCAGAGAGCTTGGCTGCAGAGCAGCAAGAGGTCTGGCACTCAGCACACAAGCTAATCCTCTCCCATCATGGCAGGGAGCACAGCCTGTTAAATCCCTGTGTCTGTACTCACTCGGTGAGCCTGTGTGTGTGCCCTTTCAGCATCCAGGGTGCTGTGGAGTCAGGGTGGGCTGTGCACAGCCTGCATGCAGCCCCACATCCCACCTGTGCCTAGCACCGCAGCAGAGGAGTGGGTTAAAGGAGACTGGGGGAGAGAGTTGGCATGGTGACCACAGAAGGCTTCTAGGTGGCCTGTATAATAACTATTCATTACAGAAGAAAGAGTGATAATTACTCCTTAACTCTGCACTGCAGGAACTGGCTTCATGGCAGAGAACAAGAGGTTGAAGAGATGAGGGTGTTTGTCAGCAAAAAAATGTTGGTGTGATCCCTAACAATGAGATCTAAGTACACCTTCAAAATGAAGAAATGATTCCTCTTTATTTATTATCATCTCTTCTCTGTCTGTGTTCAGCTGCAAAAAAACTTCTTCCTTTCTGGTTGTTGTGCTTTTAATTTAGTTCCTTCATTTAAGAAGCAATAGTGTGCAATGGATAAAAAGTTGATCTGGAGCTATTCTTGAGAAATAAACAAATTATGAAAGGAAAAAAAAAAAGAAAAAGTGAGAGCTCTCCTGAGCTTTTCTCCTTGTTCTTTTTGTTGTATTGCATTAACACCACTGCCAGAGGGTTAGGAAATACGTTTAAGCAGAGCTTCCTCATGCCTTGAAGGAAAGGGCTGAAGACTTTTTTGTTTGCTCCATCTACTCAAACTGGAATAAAAGTTAAATTGAGAGCTCTTCACCTGCTAAGATGTGCAATCACAAGTCTCCGAGCCTCCCAGCTGACTCAAACTGAACATAGCATCCAAAGAATATCAGAAAATGCAGAGGATGCATTTTTCCTTTGCTGTTGTGCTGTAGGCATTTGTTATGCTGTCATGCTCAGCACAAAATCAAGGCACCTTCAGAAGGTCCTGTCTACTGACCTGCACTGAGGAAACTTGATGTTTCAACTCTTAAACATGGGGAAAAGAAAGGTGTAGGGAGAGCCAGGGGCTCATTCTCATTCAAGTCATAGCATCACAGAATTTGCTGATTGCCAGAAGATCCCCTTTGAGAGAGAATGACCAGCCTGCCTGTGTGCCAGGAAAAGGTGATTCAGTCAGTCTTCAGTGGGACTGAGTCTTTAGAAACTGCACCTTTTGTCCACAGCAGCCAGATCCAATGACTCTCCTGGAAGAGCAGCACATTTGATTTCTAGGCTGCCACTATATCACCTTGTCACATCTCCCCAAACTGGGTAAATATGCTGTCACTGGTTTGTGGGGCTAAGTGCTTTCTCTCTGCAGCTTTGTACCTGCCTTTCCCTCAGGGCAACTTCCCAAAATGTCTTACAGTAGCTTTAGTTTTAGTAAGAACTTAGCCAAGAAGGACAAAAAAATTCTGCTGAGCAGAAAAAGTAAAGCAGGCTGAGCATTGTCCAAAGAAGAGGGCTCACCTGGTGACTCTGAGTGCAAAAGCAACTCTCCCTAAGGCAGCTCTCCCACTTTCCTCTCTCAGAAGTGTGGCAGGCAAAGGGAACAGGCAAAGGGAGCAGGCAAAGGGAGCAGGCAAAGGGAGCAGGCAAAGGGAGCAGGCAAAGGGAGCAGGCAAAGGGAGCAGGCACACAGTGGTAGCACCCGAGCATAAACCGGGATACCATGTACCTGTGCCAGTGACACCAGGGGCCAGTGGAGAGGCTCCTACTCTCCAAAGGCCCATGTTATTAAGTAATTTGTACATGGAATAAAAAGTAGCTGAATACTGGGAAGATAATATATCCTGCATTTCTTTCTATGGATGCCCAAATTTAGGTAAGTTTAAGGGTAACTTAGTGCTGACTGCTCAAAAAATGCTGCCAAACAATTTAAAATCTAAACAGGAAGAGCAGACAAAGCTTGTGAGAATTAAAATGTTATTTTATACTATTTCCATGTTAGAAGCTGAGGAGGTAACTGAGTTTGTCCAAGGCCCTGTCAGCAACCTGTGGTGAAACCAGGAATTCAGCCTTTGTCACTACTTTCTGAAAGTACTAACAAGACAATTACTGATCTTTTTAGCTATGTGTCATTTCCACACCCCACTTTGATTTTTAAGAGGAATTAAAGACAATAATGTGGAATATTAATTGTCAAATATGTCATTCAGAAAGGATGGCAGTGCTTGACTTATCTGGGCTTTTTTAAACCTGATATTTTACCTACCTCTGTGTTTCAAAGTAGGAGATAAACAGTGTCACTCTTGGCTAAAGAAAGGGAGAGAGATAGTTACAGGCTTTCTTCAGACAAAACATAACAAATGCTTTTGTTCATATTCTTTCTTTTTTCTTTCCTTACTTTTTTTTTTTTCTAATTGTATATTTTTGGGTTTTTTCCCCTTTACTGAACCACATAGCAAAAGAATTAATAACAGTAGGACATTCCTTGCAGGAAACTGCTTCTGATGTCGAAACCTTTCAGAAAAAATCCCTACATTTACTCCCAGTGGATCAGATTGTGAAAATGACTAGCAGACATCAAACAGACATTTTAAATGAGAATTTAACAGTGATCCCTTCATGTATTCTTTCCTTCTAGTGGCAGTAAAGTGTGCAGGCTATCACAAATGTCCAAAGCAGTAGGGTAACTTATTTTACCTTCCTTCTTCCCTGCTTTTCCTCATATTTAAGAGCCTTCTGTGTCTGGCTAAAGGAAGAAGCTTCACAACCAAGATTCCCTGTTTAAATTGTCACTGCTGGGGCTCAAGGTCATTCTGAGAAGGCATGACATTGCCAGGTTAAATATAGAGCTTTGGTGATGGCCTCTCCTCTCATGTCACTCGTGCTCTGACAGCTTCCATCAGCTGAATACACACTGCTGGAAAAGTGAAATTAGTGTGGGTTAAGGATGCCAGTAATGGATCAGGGCATCAGTTTAAGTTTAGCTTAATCATGGAAAAGCAACAGCAGAGGAAACATCTCTTCTCACCAAGATCCAGAGCAGCTGCAGCTTCAGTATTTTTTTGTCTGAGGGATACTAAACATTTTATCTTACCCTCCTTTTCTGAACAGAGACTTTCTCAGTAAGCATCTCCAAAATGCTCAATTTTCCAACACCCTAGTGTGAAGAAAAACCCTGTGGATGGAGTCTGTTCTTTTTTTCATTTGGCAGCACCACAGGTGAACCTCACTATCTGACAATCTGCAGGAAGCAAATCCCAAGAGCACTGTCATGGGACCAGGAAGAATTATTGTCCCTGCCTCAGGATGCCAAGCCAAAGCCTACCCAAGGTAACAAGAGTTGGTCTCTGACCTCAGCAGACTTTGTGTCAGGCCATAAGAATGTGTCAAAAATCAGGTAGCAGGTTGATGGCATGGTCAGGAGCTTATCTGTGATCAACTTGGTCTCAGTCCAGTGTGCTAAGTGAAAAAATATCCTCTCCAATTCAAGCCTGATGCTTGCACAAAGCACCAGCACCCTTAGTCCAGGAAATGTCTGGGATACTCAATGGGTTATTACAGAGAGATCAAAGAGATATGAAAGTCTATGAAATGGTAAGTGTTGGTGAGTTCACCCACCTGTGTGTTGGAAAGTCAGCTGCTACAAGCAGGTTAAAAAACCACATCAATTCCTAAGTAATTTCTAGAATATGTGGAGAACATAAGAGTAGGTGCTCTTAACCAAATAGCTGAAGATGTGATACAGACAAAACACTGAAAAATAATAAACTTATTACTACGTTAAGAACTTGAGACAAACTGATTATAATTAGTGAACTGCTTAAAAAGTACTGAAGGCAGAAATAAAATAAATTAAATGACAAAACAAAACAAATGCCAAAGAACAAAAGAGAAAGAAAGTAAAATCCATGGATTCAAAACTACAGGTGTTTCAACAGACAGTTTCTGATTCAGTGAAGCCATGTGGAAAGCAAACTGGAAGGCAAGACAGGAAAAAAGTTGTGAAATGTTAAAATCCAAGAAGTTGTTTGAACCAAGCCACCAGGTTTGAGGAAATGACACTTGGTCTCTGGTGAAGCCCATGGCTAAGGGAGGGAGTTAAAATAAAACACAGACAAAATGTCATTGGTAAGTGAAGAGGGCCAAGGATGCACAAACTGACAGGAGCTTGTGGGGCGGTGTACAGAGGGGGAACTGCAGGACATCTCTCAAAGGTCTTAAAATCACTCAGGGTAGGAGGAAACCAGCGGGATCTGCTGCACATCAAGGGGCTATTAGGAATAATTAATGAGGAAAAGGACTTTGCAGATGTTCTGAATTATATTTTTGGCTAAATCTTCTCTGCAAAGGATGATGTGCCGATATCCACGTTAGACCTATTTTTTTCAAGACAAGAAAGCACGTGAGCTGTCAGAATGTGAAACACTGAAAGGGGAAACACTGGAACAAACTGATAAACTAACCAGCAGCATATCAAAAGGACTCATGGTTATATATGCAAGGGTTTGGAAAGCATTTGAAATTGAAGTGTCTGTGCTGATAGCAAAAATAGGCAGGTTGTCGCTGAAGTCAGATACTCTGCAGAGGGACAGGAGGGTAGCAACAAGCATTCCTATCTTTAGGACAAGTACAGGATTAATCTCAGGTATTATACACCAAAAAGCCTTGTTTCTCTTCCACCTTAATTGATTGAAACTAACAAAAACTAGATTTACATATAGGAGGGGATAAAAAAGAATCATAGCTTACTTAAAAAAAATGTTGTCTGTCATACATTCTTTGAAGCATCAAGCTAAAAGACCAGGAAAAACAACCTGTCAAGTCTACATATATAGGTATTTATACATTGTATTAAATTATTTGACAAATTTAAGTTGTGATAGAATAGGTAGATTATTATTACAAGCTGGAACACGGTTAAGAAAGAGAAAACAGAAGCTAAACATAAATGATCCTTTTTCACAGTGCAAGATTAACAGCTGGGTTGTCCAAGGACTTAGAGCTTCTTTGCTGAAAATATTGCTCTTAGAAAAAGAGAATTAGGATTGAAGTACCTCATAGTATGTTAATTAAGTTGGGAGAAGCTAACATTTGGATCCTCAATGGAAATTAACATTGGCTGAGGCAGAACAATCAGAGGTGGAGTGAAATATTTGGTAGCCTTTCTCTATTCTAAGCCACCTGTGGCCACTCATTATGACATTACAGTGAACAACTCTATTCTTCTCTATTACAGCAGTGGTCAGAAATAAGAAAAAAGCCCAAACCAAACAGAAAAACCAAAACTTTCATTAGCATGGGAAGAGTAAGAGGTGCTAAAATGTAAATTATTTTGTTGTCCTTTTCTTCTGTCATGCTGGAGTAAATGAATGGCACTTTTACAATGAACTGGCTGTTCCAGTTGGTCTTTTCCTGTCACATAACAGAGAGGTATCAATAATGCTGAAAGACAACTAATTTAAATAGATCAAAGGTTGTCTGAAATCTGATTTTCCACAGAAAATATTTAACCTGCTGAATTCCCTGCTACATGCAATCACTAAGGTACTGAACTTACTGGGAGGAAAAACAGCATTAGTTTCTTCTCTGACCAGTGAGTACATCTGCAGCTTTTCTGAAACCACTAGAGGTTTCCATCTGGGGAGGGAGGTGAGTAGATCTTTTTGTCATTTGGAAAAGATCTCTGGGTGGTGAGCAAACCCAAGATGAAAACCTTTTACCCGAGGGCAGTGCAGATATCTAGGGCAGCACTCACTACACCTGTCTTTTTGGTAACCAACATTGATAGAAACACTCTACAGGATGAGACAAAACACCTGTCTGATCCAATGCTGTAATCATTATGTTCTAATGCTCTGTAAGTGGATGACTGATGCCTTTTTGAATAGGAAAATAATGAGCAATGAGAACAAATAACACAAATTCTGTTAATAATTCATGCTAACATTCATGAAACTTTTGAAATGTGTGAATATTTTCATGAATAAATCATTGGTCACTGGCTCACTTTAAAAGATTTCAGAAATAATAGAGGAATAAGTTTGTTGCCATTACTCATGAACAAAGTTATGAATAATTTTCAATATATGACTGCTCTTCTTTCTAATTGACTGAACATGAGATAGATGAGTTTAAAATAGACATTAGTAATTCATTGCAAAGCTGAGAGAAAATTTCTCAGGAATCTATGAAAATGCTATGATCTATATCAGAAAACAGATTTTTCCCTATATATAGGTTTTACTAATTTTTTTTCTCTCATGGTGGAATGGATTACAGAAGAGAAGGATCTAATCTTCATGCCTGAAGATCATCCTATCTGCACAGAAATAAAGAGATCTTTATATATTCAGGCTACCTGAAAATCCTGAGCCAGAGAAATCACTAAGCAAGAAAATTCTGTTAAATTACTAGGTTTATTTTATCACCTTGGTTTCCAACACTAATTTTGACAATGAATCAGAAGACAGACCTATGGAGATATTTTTGTCTCATTACACCTCTCTCAAAAAAACCCAAAAAAACCCAAAGAAAACCAAACACCAAACCAAAAAACACAAGCAACCAACAAAACTAAGAAAACCCACACATGCCCACAGTTTACTCAGAGCTTTTCTAAGAGCTTGAGGGAAACCCTGGGAAATGCTGATTTACAGAATTTCTCGCCTATTTATGTTGTGGCTGCTGACAGAGATCTTTATTGCCATCGCTGCGAGAGGTGCCCGTGCTATTCCCAATGCCCATTATCACACTGCATTTCCCTTTCAGCAGAGCCTGATGAAACAGAGCTGTTCCATGAACAGTTGTCAAAACACTGGCGTATTCTAATTACAACACTTACTATGTTTCTGTGAAAGTCAGATTCTGAGCTCAATTGCACCAGAATAAACCAGACGCAATTAAAATCACTGGAGGCACCCCTGATTTGGAAGAAGATAATTAAGATCAGAACCTAGCCCATGGAGTCTCAAGAAATACTGGAATGACGGGAATCAGAGAATCAGCTTATCAAATAGAAAACATGCAGAAGACTTTGAGCAAAGTAGCTGGCCCTAAATGTGTTCTCTTTCATTTAAACTGCATCATAATCTTAAAAACTGATACATGGAGCACGTGCACTGCTGAAACCCCATTGCATTTCTTAGTGGCATTGGCAAGCATTCTTTAGGAATGAGATCACTCACTTCACCCTATCCTGTCCTCTTGGGACTTCAGATTGTGTTACATGAGAGATATTCTTTTGTAGATGAGAGATTTTCTTTGTAGGACCTGCTGATATATAACCCTGTCTGTGGGGAATAGATGGTGTTAGACACAGGTAACAATACAGCTTATAAGGTAGGACAGGCAGCCCCACAGCCTGAAGCATTTTTACACAGCAGAAAGCTCAGGGTGCATGGGAAAAGGAGGCAGCCCTTTAATGCAACTTCAGGAGTGGTCTCAACTTTTAATGCTGCCCACTTCAATCAGGGAAGTGTAGGAAGGCGGTGGGATAAGCCAGCAAGGGATCCCTCCTCGATTTAATATGGAGAGCTAGGGAATGCAATCTGCTAGGCACAGGTGTTTGGCAGTCAGCTGGTGGGATGAGGACAAGCAAGTAGGGAATACAAAATACAAAACTGTATTTTTTGGGCAGTTCTGACACAGGAAAAGCCGTGGAGACCCTGGCAAAACTGGAAGCTGCCTTTGCCAAAATATGGAAACTGGAAAAGGTGGGTGGGTGGTGTGCATGGAGTCTCGCTTAGCTGCAGCAGTTCTCAGTGCTTGGTTCTTTCTACAGCCTGGTTCTTAGAGATGGGAATCTCTAAGATGGGTTTAACAGGGCTTGAAATGCTACCACACAATTTAATGCTACCATACGTTAAATACCAGCATACAATTTAAGCTTTTTAAGATTTAAGGCTACAAGCATTTGTGAAAAAGTTATCCCTGTCATTCATATGAGATGGATCTAAGCTCCTTCAGCTTTTCTTAGCTTGATTACTGTTGCCTATCCCATCCACCCACCTAAACAGCCAGTAGAAGGTCAGGGCAGCAGTTTCACAAGTGAGTAATCCTCTTCTGTGCCATCAAATCTCTCAGAATTAGCTGCGAGTTGCTTCAAGCTGCGAAGCTCAAAGCCAGAGAGATCCACAATTTCCAAAAAAACCGATCAGACATAGTCTGGGCCTCCCAGCTCCAATTTCTTCCCACTTTTTATTCCACAGCTTAACCCACCCAAGCGATAATCTCCGAGTGACCAAACCAGGATCAGTTGAATCAGCTGATTCAAGCTTTCAGCTTGGAAGAGGGAAGATCTGATTGGCAACAGACACTGGGAAGGATGGAAGAATGCCCTTTACTCATACCACTTGCTTCTCCCCCTCTGCAGTAGCTGGCTATGAAGCCTCCCATTCCTTGTGCCCGGGGATGCTCTTCCTCGCCTGCCTCTGGCACTAGAGGGCGCGGAGATCTGGGCTTCGGGCTGGAAATCCAACTCCCCGCGGCCCCCTGCTTCGCCTTAAACTGAACTCAACTTTCAAAGAGGTCTTGATTTCACAGAAAGGGAGTTGGCTTCATTATTACTGGCTTGTCTGAGTTCCCCATGCTGCATTGCTATGGAAACAGGACCAGAAAATACGTCTTTTGCATGTAGGTCATGATATTAGCGGAAAAGGGAAAGCCGGGTGAACGGGTGAGTGGGTTACAGAAGTGAAGTGGGACAGAGAAACCTCCTGGGATTATATTTACAACATTGAGGGATTTCATAGTAGGTGTCCTCAAAAGGCTTTTGAATGAGACACCAAACGGGCTGAAAGAGCCAAGCATTTTGAGTAGCTGTCACACACACACACACACACACACACACACACACAGGGATTCAGCCCAGAGGTGACAACCAAAGTGACAGTGGGCACTGGGCTGAACGTCTAGGAGGAAAAAAAGTAGTTTTGTTTATAGATTCAGTTTTTAACTGATGGCCTCAGTTTCCCCCTTTCAGTGTCTGGGTCTCCATCATGTATGGTGACAGAGCACAGCCAGACTGCTGCCCCTTCCATCTCGTCAGGATATTTGTGGTCACATGTGGTCCAGGTCTCCTGAGCTCTGCCCAGATGCAGGGTTACAACCATTCGGGTAGAGGACGCTACTCAAAATCCTGGGTTTGGATGGGAGAAAAGCAGGACCTCTCCTTCTTATAATTTTGACCTCCATCCAAAGCAAGCTGGGGACATCCTAAACCCCCCCTTCCCATATCCTGTGCCTTGTTCCCAAGGGGACTGCAATGCAGAAATCAGAGTGCTGAGGGAAGGAACAGAGAGGGCAGCTCAGTGGGGCACACGCTCAACAAACCAGTGAGATTACTGCACTTCTCACTCTCCTGGCGCAAAAGCAAACAGTCTGGGGGTCCTGCAGGGAGGGAAGTTCAACCAAACTTATACTCAAAAGATCCCAAAGGAGGGAGGAAGTGTATTCTGTGTAGCTTAGAGAGGTTTATAGATGAGTCACCAAGAGCGGCTGGTGTCATAAACCACACAATCAAAGCTGGTGTGTATTCAGACAGGGGCTGTGATTGCAAGTGATGCAATACCATAGAAGACAGCATGCATGCCTCTGCTCTCCTGTATTCACCTTCCTTATTGTTTTCTATAGTTTATGGATTTGGTATATCCCCCAAACAGCTGCAAGAACTGTCTGTCTGTCAGTTGGGCTGTCAGGCAGAGGTTAGACCTTTTTTTGTCCTTGCCTTTTTCCTTCTGCAAAGAGAATATCTTCCTTAAGGGACAAGGACAAGCCAGTGTGTGCCAACACACTAGTTGATACATCAAAATGGGAACAGATGTCACTCTGGCTAGATTTGCAGCAAGAATTTCCAGTTGGAAATAAAGCCACCTCCTTGCCCTGGAAGGAACTTTAAGAAATGAAAATAGTAGGAATAAACAATCTTGCAGGGCTGGGAAGAAGCATCCCTTGTTCTTCACCCAGCAAAGGGGTAAGGACTCACCCGTGGGCTAGTGGGGGTGAGTTGTGAGCCCCGAGAGCCTCCCCTCGGCTCTGGCAGTGGGCACAGCCATCCTCCAGGAGCGCCTGGCACCAGGGCCCTGCGGCTGGGCTGTCCCGCAGGGGGACGAGCAGAGCAGCTCCCAGCCTGCCTCCCCCATCACCCCCCTGCTGGGGCAGCCGCCAAGCACCGCACGGGGCAGACTGGTGGGAAGGCACAAAGCCAGGAGAAGTGCCCTAGCTGGAGGGATGGCCAGATCGCCTTTTGCCCGAGAAGAAGCAGAAAGCACTTTGTCCCTTCGGAGCCGCCGATACAGCTTCGCTGTGGGGCTGCACCCAGACCTCGACGCCCCAGGGCTGTTTCTGGGAGGCAATTTTTCATCCACAGATTGATCTGAGCTCCCTCCCAAAGTATCAGCTCGCTCCTTCTGGCCCTGAGCACCCCTCGGTGGCGGCACAGGCGAGAGGAAAGGGAGCCCGGAGGCACGGCCGGGACCGACACAGCCCTGCCGGGGTCTCAGCGGGACCGGGGCAGAGACCCGGAGCATCCCTTCCCGCAGCACCCTGCTGCCTGCTCCTGGGAGCGAGCCCCGGGGCAGGGATGGGGGCGAGGGGAGCCGGGAATGAGCCGGGGGAAGCCCAAGACCCTTCCCACCCCCGGCGGCGCCCCCAGCCCGAGCTCCCCTCCCCTGGGCAGGACGGGAGAGAGCGGGCAGCGGGAGCTGCTCCCGGGCACAGCAGCGATTCTGGGGACGAGGGACAGACCTGGCACGGCGACAACCCTCTCCCCGGCACCCCACATCGCTCCTGTCCCGCAGGGCAGGGATCCCCCCCGCCCCGTCCCTTCCTGCCCTCCCGACAGCGAGCGCACACCGCGGGCGGGCAGGCTCCGCTCCCCGCTCCCGGGGACATCTTGCGGGAGTCGTGGACAAACATGTCACAGAGGCATTTGGGAAGGGTAGCCCGGCAGATAAACCTGTGTCGGAATGTAGCATTTGTAATAAAACTCCCTGTGTATAGCTCTTGAAAAATGTGAAGGTTTCTCTATATCAGGCTATGTGTCGCTCCCGCTACACCACGCTGGGCTCGGTTCTGGGATTAATATCGCAACTGAAACTCGACAGAGAAGGGCTCTGTGCTGGGAACAATCGCTTTGCTAATCTCCTCTCGCTGCTATTCACCGGTGGCCCGCTCAGCTGTGACCCATTCAGCAAAAGTTTCCCTATGGTCTGTTCTGCTTCTTCTGCCAGGAAACAAAAGCTCGTTTCTTAGACATTATTTCCTTGGCGGGAGCTTTCCTATGACAGCAGGGGATGAAATCCTAGGTGCGGCGAAGAAGGGGCGGAGGGTAGAGGAAGCGAAAGAAAAGCCAAGAGAAAAAAAAAAAGAAAAAAAAAAAAAAAAAAAAAAAATGGAAAGAAAAATGAAAAAGAGGGAGAGAGAAAGAGAGAGAGAG
>NC_031773.1:55884447-55897898 GCF_001522545.3 Parus major | reverse complement strand
AGAGAGAGAGAGGAAACGTCAGTAAAAACCAAAGCTTTCCTACCTGTGATCCAATTAGCAGAAGTTGCATCTCATCCCGCTGCAAGCGGCTGGCTGGAGCGGCCCCGGCCGTGGCGGCAGAGGCATGCGGGCTGAGCGCCGTCAGCGCCCGCAGCCAGCGCCTTTATCGTCCTCTTCCATATCTTCCACCAGCAGGGAGGGGGGCTGGGCCGGGGGAAATACAGAGCACTTGGTACCGTGATAGTGGGGGCAAGGAATAACAGGTTGGAAGCTTTAAACGAGGGGTGGCATTGTCCGGGCTGATGGAGTTTTTGTCTCCCGCTCCCCTCTCGCCCTCCCACACCCACAGGCACACACTTTACACACACACAGCCCCTCGGTGGCTCTAACCCTCGGAAGTCGCTGCTGCAGTTCAGCCAAGCTGAGCTCTCTTTAAAAAAATAAAAATAAAAAAATAAAATATATAGAGCAATAATGCTATTAAACCTGGCTTAAAGGTTTAGACAAAACTGGAGTAATTAAAACCAGGTGAAGCCGGGACTCGTGAGTGAGCCGGTAATAATTCCTACTTCCCCCAGAGCTGGTGGGGAAGTGAGGCTAAGCTGGCGGCGAGCGAGGGAAGCGGGGTGCCTAGGTGAGCATCTCGGCTGGCTGAGTGTCCTTGCTGCGGCTCTGGGTGCGCTCGCTGACCGCCCGGAGCGTGTGCGGGGGTGTGTGATGTGTGTGAGTGCGAAGTGGGCTCGATTAGCTGCAATGGCAAGGCAATTTCTGCAGAGAACATTTACAATTTTCTTTCAATATGACAGGATTAGTTGCTGTTGAAGGCTCTCCTCCAATAAGATCGCGCTGCTCTCTGATTTGGTGGCTTTGCTGAATAGAAATTACTGGTTCTTGTTATCTCTCAACACACTCTCCAGTCTTCCTCATCAGGCACTCCCCTCTTTCTCATCACAAGTCTTTATCTACAATTTGCACATCAGAACCACTTTTTTTTGCTTTTTTGGTTTTTTTTCCCAATTACCTCCTCCCCATCTTTCCCTGTAATACTGTCCTCTTTATTTCTGGTTTTTTTGTTATTATTTTTATTTAATTTTATTTTTTTTTGCAACTCCTTGATAGCTGTAAGTCTAAAGCAATGTATGGGAGAGAAGAAAGAGAGAAAGAGATCTTGTTTTTAGATTATTGCAGTCATTGGAGGCTCTGCACATTGTGGAAAAATGGTGTTACACTAAATCCAGTTTCTTAAACTGATTATTGTCCTGAAATTTTCATGGGGAGAGGCTTCCTTCGCACTATGACAAATAAATTAGGGAAAACAGATACATTCTGAGAACAAGAGTTAGTTCTCATCGGGTGTAAAGAATTCCTCTTTAACTAATAGTCTTTAACTAGCCTAAGAAGTATTCACCTTGCTTAAGGAAACTTGACAGTTCTATGGACATAATCTAGATATAAAAATCTTTAGGTTTTCTTTGTTTTATTTGCCTCTCTCCTGGACCAGAACTGATTTGTGGTCTGAAGTTTGTTTTTTCCCTTGGGATAGGGCCTGTTGGAGTGGGAAGCAGGAGAGCAGAACCCATCTCATCTATTGTCCAAAGACTAGTAGGGGGGAAGTGCTCAGTGCAGAAAAGAGAAATGGAGGCATTTCTTTATGAAGGCAGTCCAGGCTTTTGGCTGCTGCCTCCCCTGCCCCATCTCTTGTCTTGAAAGGCTGAAGGAGCCACAGCCCTCCTCTCCACTCTAACCACTACTTCTCCAAATATTCCAAATATTGGCCTGAGATTGCTCCAGGAAGAGAGTTGTCTACATGACTCAAATACAAGTAGCTGCGGCTCCTGGAAGGTTCTTTGGGGTGGATTTTCCCCAAAGAGGGTGATGTGCCTTCCAAGTAGGGCTGCTGCCTGGAAGGGCTCAAGGCCAGGCTGGATGGGGCTTGCAGCAACCAGATCTAGTGGAAGATGTCCCTGCCCATGGCAGTGGGGTTGGAATTAAATGGTCTTTTATGTTCCTCACTACCAGCTAATTTGGAGATGGGGAGCTCTGAGTTTTGGAGGTGCTTGTCCTTCAGTGTTACTCAAGGCTGTGTTTCTCTACCTGAAGGTGCTTTCTCATGATTTAAGGGCTGGATTACTTGCAGCTCTTCAGGAGCATCAAAGCACCTGGGACCTGACTTCTGCTCCTGGGTTTCTCAGCTTTCACAGAAAATTTTGCCTGGACTTCACAGCAGGTTGGAAGACAGCTATCCAGGCAACTCAGATGATATTTGTTATCGGGAGGTTGGAAGTATTCCATCAGCACACTTCAGCTCCATGTGATTGCTCCATCCCAAGTGCCAGGGCAGGGGACAGGCACTTCCACAGGCTGGGTGCCCTTTCCTTTGCCAGACAGAGCCTCAGCCCCGGCCGGCTCCTGCACCTCCCATGGGTTGTCTCTCAGACCTTGGCACTTAACACACTTTAACATTCACTAATCAGGATGATCAGCAGCCTCAAAAGTCACAACGCCTGCTTCTTCTTCCCCTTGTTATTATCATTAGCGTCATTTTTTTCCCCCCTCCCAGCGAGTGTTTGATTGTGCGCGTTGATTTCTGGAGATTTAATTAGAGTTCAGTCACTGCGAGCACGAGTCAGCCCTTCCCACCGTGGGGAGCAGGGAGTGGGTGGCGGCCCTGCCCTGGGATGACCCCGGCAGCACACGGCAGTCCTGGGGACTCCCCAGGCTCCCCTGCAGACAAGGACAGAGCCCCGGGGATGGTTTCCAGCAGCACGGCTGCTCTGAAGGCAGGAGGTAGCTCCGAGCTGGCGCTGCACAGCTGCAGGGGGCTCCCCAGTGCCACGCTGCTCGGCGCTGGAGGGACATCCTCTGCCGCGCCGGCCTCGGCCGAGCGGGGAGCGCCGTCATCTCCCAGGGAAATAAAAGTCCTGAAAACCCCTGGAGTGTGACCCTCACCTCCTCCGTGCCTTGTCTGCAGCCCGCCCGGGGAGAGCGGAGATTCCCCGCACCGCCACTCGTGTGAGCGGCGCTGCCTTCCCGAGCCCGGCTCTCCATCAGCCTCGGCAGATACATCCTGATGGCACCGGGGACTCCGCGGTAACTGGCACCTTTTACGTCTGACAGAGCATCCGTCATTACCGGCTCTCCTCTTGATAGATCTACGTGCTAGATACGCCTCCTGAGGGAAACAATGCCGCTTCTGAGCTTAAAACGTTTAAATCCCATCCCCCGACCCTCCCACTCCCCAGCCGCCCCAAAGTCCCCTCGTCCCCGGCTCGTGAAAGAAGAGGGAGGGCGAGAGAGCTGAGTCCTTTACAGCGCGCTGACTGTGGAGTTAAATTCCTCGTAGAACCACAGAACAAAACACTCAGCCCTTCGCTGGGAGGGGAAATAAAAAAGGTTGGTAAAAAAAGAGAGTATTTGCTCATGCTGAACTTCCCCTCCCGCAGAGGGACCGGGAGTCGCTCCCGGGGAGCGCAAGCAAAGACATCAACTTTTAGCGAGGCTATTTCCAAAGGAAACCGCATCCCTACCCAGAGATGCCGAGTGATCTCTAGTGTAACTTTGCTGGGGGCTCTCCTTGTTTTTGGCTACACGTCCCCCAAATGGCTCCTTCTCCCGGCGTGGAGCTGCCTCGTTGGGGTGTGCTCTGGCAGGATGAGTCCCCTGTCCCCATGGATTTATAGCCTGGGGGGAGGGAGGAGCAGTGTCCCCGGGAGCCACTTCCAAAGGGAGCTTTTTATTCTATTTGTAGGGATGAGCTCCTTCTCCGATTCAGCTCTCATCTGCACCTGGGGGTCACAGAGATATCTGCAAAAACTCAAGATTCTCTCAAGGCTACCAAGGGGCTGGGTGGGTGATCCCCATACTCCCACGGCTCTTATTTCCTCTTATTTCCTCTTATTTCCTCTTATTTCCTCTTATTTCCTCTTTCTCAGCCTCCCTCCACACCTGTTTCATCCCATTGCCGCAGGATTAGTGCTAGAAAGTGGAATGGGAAAAGGACAGGCTGTGACATCTCTCTCACAGCCAGAGGTCCTCACATTCACCTGGAGTCAGGGCAGATGAGAGCTTCTCTCCTGGTAGCCTCTTCCTATCCCCAGATGGATGAGGATGGAGCAGGAGTAGCCCAGCTCCTGTCGATTGTTGTTTCCTGCTTGCCAAATTTCCTAGGAGGAGGGAAACAGGGAGGGTGCACGCTTAGATGTGCAAATGCCCAGTAGATGGGGATCTGATCGATCAGCTCCCTCCCAAACTGCTCTCCATGGCTTAGGTGACTGGCTTCCCAGCCAGCACACAGCTTTCTTGGGAGACTGAGAGAGAAAGCCCAAGAACAGCTGGCTCTGCTAACCAAAATGCTTGATTTTCCTTCAGAAGGTGTGGTCCTCTCCCCGGTGCCTGCTGGAAGTGGACATGCCACCTCTCCGGGGAAAGAAGTGGGTCTGAGAACCGTGTTTATTGAGAGCACCTCTTCCCTGTGAGGTTTTACCAGCAGTTTTAGGCAAACGGGACTGGGAAGAGCAGGACAAAGCCGTAATTTCTCTGTGGAAGAAAACACCAGGAAAACAGGTTCTTAGTGCAAATAATGAAAGGCCCTTGGACTTGTACATTTATTTACCCCCATCCGTGCAATAGATAGCTGAGTTTAATGTACAGGGGAGGCAGGTGCCTGAGAGATGATGGGAAAATGCTGGTCAGAGTGGGACAATGGAACTGCAAATCATCCTGACAGTGTGGAACACAGAGAGCAAGAAGAAAGAAAGGAACAAATCCAAACTGAGACAAAGGCAGGCCAGAATCTGTGCAAATAAATTCCTAACAGATGCAAATATGAGGAAATTAAATGAGTTCAATAAACTGATGGTCAAACTTTTAACAGAAAATTATGTGTAATCCCTCAGCTCTGTCCAGGGTAGTGCATTTCTAGGAGTGTTACAAACCACAGTTAGGTCTGCCAGGGTAGGCAGTGCAATGTTGACACGTGGTAGCTTGGATCTCACTAGTGCCAGGGGACTAAGAACATCTTGTGTTTTTCTTCTCAGTTCAAGCTTTAAAGTCCTCCAGAACAGCTGGCAAGGAGGGGCGTTGCTTTCACCCACCAGCTACATTAAACCTCTTTGTTAATACAAAATCATCAAGTTTTCTTTTCCGTTTCCCCTGAATGATGATGCACTTTTCATGTCCCCTTTGAGTCTCAAAGCCCAACATACCCGGAATTATTCAAATCAGATGAAAATGGATGCAGTGGAAATTCCCAGCAGGCTTAGATGGGGCTCAGGGTCTAATTTTAAGAGCCAAACTGATCCTCTCTCTCGTGGAGCAGCTAGGTGGTGAACTGGAAAATCAAATCTACTCTTTTATTAAGGATAAACACAGTATCTGGAGAGCATTCTGCTATGCACAGCAAAGCTGATGGAGCACTTTTTAATACAAGCATGCACGTAGTTATCATCCTAGCAATAAACCCCTATCAACTGCAGATCTTCACTGCAGTTTTTGTTGGGGTTTGTTTGTTTTGTGTAGGAATTGTTATTCTTTGCAAATGCTGCAGTGTCCCAGGTGGGCAGATCTGAAACGAGCTGCAGAACAATCTGAAAAATATATCTGCTGAGAATCAGTGTCAACTTTGTTCAGATTTGGGAAGACAGTGACTGATAATCACAATATAGCATGTGTTCAAGGTTGTGAGATACTTCAGAGTACAGACAGGAGAGTGTGTTTCAGAAAAAAAGAAAGCAAGGAAGAAGTATGTCACCTCAATTTATGTGATATAGGAGTTTAAAAAAACCCCAACACATTAACGAGGGGGTCAACAGAGATATGGTTTTGTTTTTTACATGGTGTTTTATAGCTGTTGACACAAAGCTCTTAAAAGGCAAAGAGTTAAATAAAATACTCACTAATTGTGTACAAGTGTGTGGAGTGGCTTATCTGCCTCATAAAACTTTACTTGTCATTGACCGTAGAAAAACAGGTTCTCCTCGACTTGAATCTCAGGGGTTCATATCCTGAAGTGTCTCTGTTGAGGGGAAATGGGGAAACCCTGAAACGGATGGAACCGCCGGAGGACTTTAGAGCCTCCTTCTGCAGCACCTTGGAGAGCGGCCTGCCCGAAACCGGCTTGCCCGATTCCTTGTGTCCGTGTGTCCCTGTGTCCGTGTGTCCCTGTGTCTGTGTGTCCCTGTGTCCGTGTGTCCCTGTGTATATGTATCCCTGTGTCCCTGTATCCCTGTGTCCGTGTGACTGCGTGTCCCTGTGTCCCTGTGTCCCTGTGTCCGTGTGTCCCTGTGTCCCTGTATCCCTGTGTCCGTGTGTCCCTGTGTCTGTGTGTCCCTGTGTCCGTGTGTCCCTGTGTATATGTATCCCTGTGTCCCTGTGTCCCTGTGTCCGTGTGTCCCTGTGTATATGTATCCGTGTGTCCCTGTATCCCTGTGTCCGTGTGTCTGCGTGTCCCTGTGTCCCTGTGTCACTGTGTCCCTGTGTCCGTGTGTCCCTGTGTCCCTGTATCCCTGTGTCCGTGTGTCCCTGTGTCCGTGTGTCCCTGTGTCCGTGCACACACACACAGACACAGACACATCCTCCTTTGCACTCCCCTTGTTCGTAGCTGCGCTTGCAGCTGCTCAGGCAAACACAAGGCAATAATCGTGTGTGTGTCCCTTGAGGTCACACCTCCAGTTATGAGTGCCACATCACTTGGAAGATGAGCCCCGCAGGAAGCTGGAGAAGGCTGTTTCTGTGTCTTTCACGTGAGCTGCAGTCAGTGGATAGAGATGAGGAAGAGCTCATGGTGCCTTTGAGAGCGTCACAGAACCCCAGAACCCCAGAATGGGAAGGGTTGGAAGGAAGCAGCAGAGGACACCTGGCCCAACCTCCCAGTGTCCCCTGGAGCATGTTAGTCAGGACTGCATTCAGATGGCTTCTGAATATTTCAAGAGAAGCTCAAACACACAGAAGAACACCGTAACCTGAAGCTCAGCACCAGGAAAACTCCTTTCAGTATGGGCTTAAGCAAATAGTGGTGTTATTGCAAAAGAGGAATTTTTCTGCAGAGAGCCTCAGTTACTGGAAACCTGCCCACTTCACTCATGTTGTACACAAGGATGATGTGTGGACATCGGAAAGCAGGTGTTAGACAGGCCGTGCCCTTCTTTTAATTTTAATTAGCTGGGAAAAAGACCAAGAGGTATTTCAAACCCAATTTTTTCTCAGAGCAGCCAGACTGTTGGCAGCTTTATGTGTGCTCCAGTGACTCCAAAGAGGCACCAAGGACTGTTTGTTTGATGAAGAGATTTAAAGAGGGTCACAGTTCAGGGGGAAAGTTTTCCCCCAAATATTACTTTACGAACAGACTCAATAGTTCCTCTTCCCTGGGCATGAAGTCAAGGGTTCTGTCTGCTCTTTAAACACTCAAGCCCACATAGGAAGCTCTCCAGCAGTGTAACTCTGGAGCTACTTCTTCTTTGAGCTTTTGATTCTGCCACAGGGTTTATGCAAAATCTGATACTGATACTGCTCACCCAAGCACACAGAAAGAATGAATTGCCTGGGTGAAGCACATAAATCCAGAAACAGATTCCCTATAATAGGAGAACCTGAAAAGTTTTTTAGTAAACTACTTCAGCAAGCAGCTTAAATTCATCCTAAAAAAATACAAAGTGGAAAATTAATTCAGTTTCTTTTGGGGAGAGGGCGTTGGAAACTATACCTTTTATTTTCTTTACTCCTAAAAATGCTGTGTTTTGTGCCTTTTGTCACTTACTGGAGCACTGATGCCTGCAGAAGAAAGGCATTGCCTGATTAAATGGCTTAACTTCATGTTGGTCACAAATACACTCAGCTGGGATGAGAATTCAAGCAATAATAGCAAAACTGACAACCATTTCATTTTAAACCCAGCATTAACAACAACATTCCATGAGCAGTGCTGGATAGCACCTTCTCCTTAGTGTCCAGTGAGCTTAGTGTCAGAGTGAGAGTAGTTCTATTTGTCCTGTGTTCTGGGGCAGACATCACTCATCGTGCTCAGAAATAATAGGACATTATTTTAGCCTTTTCCTCTCTCCCACTGGTAGTGATGGGAGTGGCACACTCACCAAGGGGTTTGCACCACGCACTGCCAGGAGTCCTGAGATGCCAGAGGTGTTTCTGCAATGAGGCACAATGTTTTATAAGTATCTCTTCCATGGATCAGGGCTTATGGGCTCAGATAAAACTCCATGTAGTTGTGTCTGCTCTGTTTACAGCACCTGAACCATTACCCTCCAGTGTCTTCTGTAGATGGCCTTAAAAACACATCTTTCATTTGTTTATCTTACTCTTTAACCTGAGTTTCAGGTTCATTTTTTTCTACATTTTTCACTTCTTCTCCTTCACAGCTTGAATTTCTCTTGAAGTTTTTTATCTTTGTCTCAGGCTCACAGCATGAGGAAAGGAAAGAATTTCCAATCTGTAGGCTAGCAAATTTAACAGCTTGGCCAGATTCTGTAGAAAGAGCCAAGCAGTTTAACCCTTAGACACAACAAATTCTGTTTCCTCCTAGAATACTCCTCCAAATCATGGAGAATTATATTTGCATAAATTCTCCTGTGTGTTTTTTGTTCTCCCTTCTCCTGTTTATCTCAGTATTATGTTCTGTAACTTAGGATATTGATGATATGTCTAGAAACACCCCATTCTTTGAACCTTGAGAAGTTTTCACACCCAAGGTCATCCTTGGCTTTGAGAACTACAGTTTAAATACATGTTATACGATTCAAAAGTCTGTGAAAAATAGTATTTTCTTATATGAGTTTTGAATTTGATACCTAGTACCTCAATTGATGGCCCCACAATGTTTTGGTTTTCTGTCTGAAGTGGCAAAACCAATGATTTCCTGTCTTATAAAAGCAAATTCCCAGACTGGAATTATTAATTTTATCTTTATTTTTTTCTATTTTTTTTCCTATGTCCCTACTCTCTAAGGGTAAGAATTCCAGGGTTTTTTTCTTCATCCTCTGTTCAGCCAAGCGTCTCTGTTTTTTCTTTCTTCATGGCAATTATTTTTCCCCCTTTCTGCTCCCCTTTTACAGCATCTTTCTTGAGATAAGTTAATTTTATTGCAGATACTATTCTGGATGAAACCACACCACTTAGATAGATGGTCTGTATAATGTCGGTATAATGTTCTAATATGATTGCCCAATATTATGTCATAAATCAGCATAAACCTTGTTGCTTAACATCCTTCTGCCTTATTTACTTAGCTAATCTCTGAACACATCTATGCTAATCTGTTTTGATTTATACTTTTGTCACTGGTATGTTTAACTGAAAAATTTCAGTAAAATACAACATATTTTTTATTTTTCTTCAACATCTACTGCTTTGTATTTTCCAGCACTGAGATTTGTAAACTGTGCTTGTTCAGCCACCGTATTTTTTAAATGCATTCAACTGTTCACTTTCTCTGTTGCTTCCAGCCCAGCACAAAACCCATTCTCAATTCACTGCACTCTTCTGAATGGCTACTGGTGTCCCTTTGTCACAACCAATTCTCAAACTCATTAATTACTAATGTCTGAGTGCTAAATTCCTGCTCTTCCTTCCTTTATTACATCATTCCTATCTTATCTGCTTATTCTTTGAAAGAGAATAAAACGCCACCAAATGGAGTTGCTTGGACTTCCCGTCCTTTCTACTTCTAGCTTTTGCACTCAGGTTGTACTGACTCACTTCATCTGTGTACCTACAGCTTCTCCACCTCAGCTTGCAAATCAAGATAAGGTTAGTAACAGTTACCATCACATATCCCATTACTCAATTTTTTTACTCTTAAATACTTTTTTTTTTCTTGTGCACCTTTGAACTGTAACCAGCGTTCTCTTTCCATACAAGTTAAAAATCCTACCATGTTTTTTATCTCCTCACCTTCATTATCAACACAGAAAGAACTTCACAATATTCCTAAGCATCCTGGAGAATTTACTTGTGTATTTTGCTGAAAGGTACTCCCACCTAGATAGGGTGAAATGTGCCTATGAAACATGACAATAAGCAGCCATTCTTTTCCTCTTCTATGATTTTAGGTTACTTCTTGTCAACGGGATATATTTAATTGTGACAATACTAATAAAAACATTAACAAAATTTTCTGATTCAGTTTGACTCAACAAACATAACATTTATAGACCCTCTGTCAGGATTTCCATATTGTACAGCTTAAAATTACCTGTTTTCACATTCCTCTGTATTAAGTTTTTGGTTGAATTGATTTACACTGGAAGGAGCAGACTCTCATGAGGAAAGACATGACAATAGTTTTGTAGCTCAAGCTGGTATTAAATCAAATATAAGCAGCCTTTCTAATAAGCTTTTAAATTAGAAGGAGAAAGCTCTCAGATGAAGTTCCACATTGCTGTGGTGATTATTAAGAGCAATGAATCATGTGGGGTCAAGTTCAGCCAGCAAACTAAATTAGTTTTGGAGCACTTTTAGACTGTGTCTTGCAGTCACACTTTTAATACTCTTTGGTGATCCAGCAAGACTGTAGATCACAGCATGTGGCAATCTTACACAGGAACAGAGATTTGTATCCATGTCTGTCTGATCCTCTTGTGAATCCTTAGAATGAAAAATAGCTAAAAATCTCCTTCCTTTCAGATATTTTTTTCACATTCCAAGTTATCAGTGGGGACTTCTGCTAGGTCAAATACTATTTAATGAAACAGTACCTTCATCAAACCATCTTTTCTATCAGAAATACCAAATTTGGATTTTTACTCTTCCTCACTGTACCACACATTTCAACAACTGAATATCATTTGTTAATTAATTAACAAGTTTCTTCTAGTATCACTAGCAGAGACAACAGATGATGCAGTAAAACCCTGTATACGTCTTCTAAGAAGAAGAAAGTATGTGTTTTCTTCCAGAGTAAGTATATAGACCCTTTTTGACATTAATAAAAAACATGGTGAGTAAAGTTAATTGCATGCAATTATGAGCCACTTGGAATATTAGCACGTCAATGTATTTTAGAACCTTTAGAAGAAGTCACTCTCTGGTGCAAACTTAATAAGCTGCTGAGACTGTTAATATTCTGATCTTGATTTGTCTCTTCAAGGAAAGATATTCCTGAGTACCTGAACTGCCAAGCCCAGTGTAGTGTATTTTTAAAGATTATACTTAGCATTACAGCTGAATTTGTGCACAGAAACAGGCCCAAGTAAAAAGAGTTCTGTAAGCCATAGAGAGACTTTTCCTGCCTATTTCAACATGCAAGATAAACCCAGATATTGGTATTTTTCTAAAATGATGTCATCAGAATTATTATTCTGACAGTTCATGAAAATAATTGATGAGAATGCCTATGTGAGTGCTCAGTGTTCAGCACAAAAATGTTGGTTTAAAGGACCTGAATGTGGATGTTATGCTCTCACATGGACCTCAGGGAGTATAGAATAAGCTCAGGAGTCAGAGTTATTACTTTAATACTCACTTGAGTACCAGTTCTCAAAACAGTTCCTTCAAGTGCAGGTTATGCAGAACTTGTGCTCCAAACACAAGGCTGCTCTGACAGAACTGCTGAATATCTACTGTGTGTGTGGCTGTTGAGCAGAGCAGCTCTTACTGAGAACCAGGGCTTTTCTTGGTCATGTTAGTTGTTTAAAACCTGAAGAACTTAGTGAAAATATAGGCTACAATCTGTCTTGGCTTCCTTTTCTCATTTCTCATTCTCAAAGGAGTTTTGTGAGGCACTGCTAACTGAAGTCTCACATGGGGAAAGTGCACGTGGCAAAGATGTTATTGCACAAATTAAGAGAGGAGCAGAGAAGCACATATCTGTTTCATGTAATGGGTGGGTTATTCTTTCCTCCTTCTCATGACTCTGGTTCAACAAGGTTATAATTTACACTCCCAAATACTCATAAAATAACATTATATTCATGTTCACAATTAATATTACATCTCTGTACAGCTGTTTCTTTGATTTAGGATCCATTCACTGTATCAGTAAGCAGAAATAGATCACGTTGTTTATACAGTTCTTTAAAACAAAAGAAAAAGGCTTCAGAAAATGACATTTTTTTTATCTGTTAGCTAAGGTACTTTGGGATTTTGTTTATTCCTTTTTTATTTCACCACATTTTACAGAATTGCTATTGTTATCTAATGGTCCTTTCTGTCAGAGACTTGCAACTCTGATCTACACTAAGCTTGATTTTTTAGTACATAAATTGCAATTCCAGAAAAAAATTCCTTGTATCAACTCCAGGTATTTTGTACAAGTTGTTACCTGAGCTGAGCCCAAACAAAGCACTCTGGAGAAAAAGGACCAAAATCTTTTCAATTCCAGGCAATATAACATACAGGGAAACAGAAACAGAACAAAAACTTTCTTTCATCATCCCCAGCCATTCTCTGGGTCTCTGGAGGATAAGCAACTAGATCTAGCCCTGCAAAATGAACTCGTTGGCACAACATTAACCTGCAGACTCCAGAGCTTGGACCTAGGCCCTTGAGTCTTCCTGTAGAGGTTTAAGGCTTTGGATTCATAAAAGATAGTTCAGTCAGCAGGCAAGTGCAGCCACTGACTAATAAGAGTCCAGGCAAAGAATCACTCTTGGTGCTCAATGTTTCTGGTTCTTTATATACAACTAGATTAAGTTTCATCCTCTGTGTGTGTCTGTGGGCAAGGTGATTTGGGACTTCTTGCTGACCAGTTTCTGCACACATAATAATAATATTGGTAGCCAGTTGTATTGGCTTTGTCTGCGATAAAGTTGGTTTTCCTTACAGTAGTTTGTATAGTGCTGTGCTCTGGATTTGTGATGGCAGCAGCATTGATAACACATGGGTGTTTTAGTTATTGCTGAGCAGTGCTGACACAGCACCCAGGCCTTTTCTACTTTTTATTCTGGGCAACAATCTGGGAGAGAACACTGCCTGGACAGTGACCCAAACTAATCAAAGGAATTTTCCGTATGAGGCGGTGTTGGGCTCAGTAATAAATACAGTGGCAGAGGAAGTTTGCCAGGATTGACACTGCTTGGAGACAGACTGAGCATCTGTTGGCTGGTGGCGAGCAATTGGATTTTTTTTGCACCACTTGATTTTATATTGTTATGTTTTGGCTTTTTGGCTGGTTGTTTTGCTTCTAATTATTTATTTATTTATTTAATTAATTAAGTTGGTTTTGCTTTTGCTTTTGTTTTTGTTGGTGGGAAGTGCGATAGTGTGTCTGTGGTGCTAAACTGACTGCCAGGATAAAACCACAATACTGGCCAGCCACAGTTTTCACAATTTGTTGCAGAAGTCCCAAGCTCTAGATATTTGCTAATGCATTTCAGACCACTAGGCTCAGGTTGTCCAGACTTTACATAAGACATCTGAATTATTTTGTTTCTTTTTCAGTAGAAGGGACAATGGAAAGGAAATTTACTGCATTCACAATTTTTTTTCTCACTTTTTTACTCTTT
>NC_031773.1:55763797-55884120 GCF_001522545.3 Parus major | reverse complement strand
TAAGACACTGTGCTTGTCCAGTATTTCTGATTAAAAAACTGTTGTGGACTACAGGTTATCATTTCCTTTGAGAAAATGTTTGGATGTAAACACAGCAGATGCTACTTGAGGTTGTCCTGACTGTGTGTGGCAGCTCATGGAATAATGGCTGCATGGGGAGTCTCGGGCAGAAGAATTCACACAGGACTAAGGAAGATGTGTGTGCTCTTACTGTGGAAATAACAACTGGCTGGAAAAGGCCAATTTAATTTTGTGATACACATCAGTGTTTCACAATTTCTTCTTGTTCTTCCCTGTGAAGAGGAGAACACGGCAAAAAGTTTTTATTCTGAGAGAAGTGTCAGACATCAACTTGTGATTCTATGAATCTGGCCTTAGAGGAGGAAGGAAGAGGAAAGGTTTTTCTCTATAACCAGTAGACACCAGGGAGATTTCTATTGCCAAAACAATCCACCTTAAAAACACCAACAAATAAAATTCAAAAAAATGCTTTAATAAAATAGATTAAAACAAATATTCTTCCTACAACATTTCCATTAGTTCTAAATGGTAGACTCTGGCAATTGAATAAGAAGATTGAAAATAAGGGTTGAAGAACTGAAGAGCTTTAAAATTTCCTATCATTAACTATCCTCAGACAGATATATAAAAAATAATTGGAGGTATTAGTACTTCAGAATTTGACAGTATAACACAGAGTTGGCACTCTAAACCTGGCAGACAATAAATCAAGATGGTGTTCCCAGATGTGACTTTTGTAATTAAGTATGATCTGCTTAGCCACAACACCCCTGTAGAAGATAAATATTTGTCTCTTCTAAATCATACAAATACTACCCATTGCATGTTCCTCAGACTCACTAGCACAAAATGAAAATTTTCATTGTTAATGACTCCTAGGATCTAGAAAATGAATGCCCAAAACACAGATACACACACAAAGGAGAAGGAAAAAATACAGCAAAAAGCTAAAGGACAGTTTCTAATTTTGATAGTATTTGTTTCCTAAAGAAAATACCCACTATTCAAACTAAATGTGAAGTGCATTTTTCTTCTTTATTTTACAGTGATCAGCTCATTAGCATCTTTTAACTTTTGGTTAAAAGATCCCAGAGCTGGTTCAGCCCCTCTTATACTGTGTGGTGAGCAAGGGTCTGGGATGCCCACAACATCAGAAGGATGAGGACCTGCTGGGGTCCAGAGAAGAGCCATGAAGATGGTCAGAAAGCTCTCCTGTGCTGGCAGGCTGGGAGAGTTGGGATTGTTCAAGCTGGAGAAGGGAGGGCTCCAGAGAGACCTTAGAGCACCTAAAGGGGTCCTACAGGAAGGCTGGAGAGGGACATTTCACAAGATCCCGTAGTGATAGGACAGGGAGTGACATCTTCACACCAACAGAGGTGGGTTTCTATTAGATATCAGAAAGAAATCCTTCACTGTGAGCACAGTGACACTCTGGTACAGGTTTCCCAGAGAAGCTGCAGATACTTCATCTCTGTAAATGTCCCAGGCCAGGCTGGATGGGGCTCTGAGCTACTTGGCCTAGTGGAAGGTATCCCTGCCCATGACAGGGAAATTGGATTTAGATGATCTTCCAGATCCCTTCCAACACAGACTTTCTGTGATTCTATATGATTCCTACAGACATGACACACAGAAACTGATTATTCTGGGATTAACCCACAGTACAGGGCAACAAGCACTTGCAGTGATTAAGCAGTCTGTTCTTTCCTTTAAGTATTTAGGGGGCAGAAGCAGAACTTGCCACTGCTTTCCAACAGAGACAAGCAATTTGAGGACATGTCAAACCTACCCTTCTGTTCTTCCTGTGGTATAATTACTGTTTGCCTCACTGAGTTACATCCTCGCTAATAGGCAGTCCCATTACCGTGGCTTCCTCGCATCCACAGTGAAAGCAGCAAGAAACAATCACCTGTTGTTTTCATCAGGTTCAACCCAGCCCTGAGAAAGCAGCTGCAGAGCTATTGTTATGGTCTCTACCAGATCTATTTATACACAGGCATATGGAACATTTTCCCTGCACTGGTACTTTTCTGCTCAAGTGTTATGGCTTGCTTTTTAGGTTATTAATAACAACAAGAGCAATAATAATGATGAAACAACAACAACAACAACAACAACAACAACAACAATAATAATAATAATAATAATAATAATAGTAAATCTACCCCATCAACATCTGCATTTTCAGTAATTTTTTGTTGCATCCTTTTTTCCCCAGTTTCTTTGTTACTTGTCTTTCTTCCATATATTTCCAGGTGCTTAATGTTTAGACTGTAAGATCCTAGAGCAAAAGTTTTCAAACTTTTGTGTTTATATACCCTGAAAAAAAAACAAAACTAATGGAGCTGCAACTATAAGACTAGTGAGTACAGATTTATTTTTGTTAGCTATATTTCCTGCCTTCCCTAGAAATAGCCAAAGCACCTCCAGGGGGTCATAGACAAATCACTGGAAAACAGAGATATAAAAGGTGAGTTTCCTGTGCCTTGAGGTTAGAGTCAAGCAAACTTTCAGGTATTGTTTGCAGTGTTTTAGGGTTTGAGAAAGCTCCTCTGCAGCATGGATGTAGGGATGTGGGATCTTGTGGGAGGGAGTTGATGCAGTATGACATGCAAGAAAAAGAGAGAGAAACAATATTTTTAGGCTAAGGACTATAAAAAGTCTTTTTTAATCTGTCAGGAGTAGATCTCAGTGTCTCAAGGTAGACAATATACAATAACAATATACAGAAGACATAAAAATATCTTCTTTATTTAGGGAACAAAGGGTACCTTTGGGATTCAGTTCTTTTAACAAAACTATACTGTCCTTTATTATTATTTGTTCAGAAATTGCAGTGGAAGTTGCACAAATAAGTGCACAGTGTTTTAAATGGTTTTAAGATCAACACTGGTTGATCAATATAGCATATAATAATTTTTTCATATATATATATATATATATAAAATTTACAATAATCAATAGAATATCAGTGACAATAGTAGCTGAGGAATAATTCAATGATTATGTTACCCTCAGAAAATATTTTTTTGCCATGGTGGAACAGATTTATGGAAAAGACAGTGCTTATTGTTTCTGTTTCAGCATATATCTGAATATTAAAAGTATGACATATTTTTTTAGAGAGAGTTCAGACTTTAAAATTTAATATATCTACAACTCAGTGGAAATTAAAAATTAGATTTTTGACAGACTCAATTTTTGTTTGTACCTGTAATAAAATTTAGATAAATAATTTCAAGCTTTTTGAAGAATGTCTTTAGGGAGTATGTATGCATTAAGGGATCTTTGGATGAAATCCTTGTGGGATCTCTTTATATGAACATACATATTTATGTATGAGAAAGGATATGTTTGTTTTGAGTTGTGATAATAAGTTAATTTTATGACCTAAGGTTTTCTATAGTTGTTTTTTTCTCTCTCATATAAACCAGTCGCTCTCCCTGCCTTCGACTGTCACTCCAGGTGGGCTAGATCCTCCAGATTTATTTCCTTTGTGTTACATTCAAATATATGCTAAAAACCTACTGCTTTGCACTTCAGTTAACCGTGAAACCTATGCTGTCAAACCCTTCTTTGGCAGTACCTGAAAAATTGTACCAAGAGCCGCAATCTGAGTGTTTGACCCTGCACCTCACACCAGACCAGCACTCTTTGCCTCCTCACACACAGACCAGAGGCTTTCAGGAGCTTTCCAGGACTCAGGAATTGCAATCATCACCAGGTGTAGAAAAACTATTTGTGGTCTCTTCCCTAGGAAGAATGTGTTTTAATTTCATGGAGCTAGAGGGGTCTTAACTAATCTCTGCTTTACTTAATTAGATGTGCTAGCAGAAATTTCCATGCCACCTCTCGAGGAAACAACAGGAGGGAATTTGAAAAGAGGTTGCTGGTTAAAATGAGTAAAGATGTTATACACACCTCTTCTGCCTGCCTAATTACTCATGACATGAACACACACAGCTGTGACTAGGATGCACCAGAACAAATTGTTCTATATATTCACAGCAGCTTCCTGTGTATTCCAGCAAATACATAAGGACCTGCAGAAAATGCAGTTTCAGTGGTCTCTTGGCAACTCTGTTGAGTAAACTCATATGAGGACTGTAATAGAAAATAAAAGCATTCACTTACAAAAGGTTTTCAGTCCTTCTAAGATGTTATAAGGATACTTACCTCCTGAGGGATTAATTTGTTGGAGGCAGATACTGAATGTTCCCAAGGCCTCATTGGGAATTCTCTGCTGAGTGAGTGTGAAGCTCCTGCAGCTTGTGCTGAAGTGAAGTTTAAGAAGCTTGTAGCTGTGTGTCTGAGGAAACACATTGGCTCATTTTCTTCTGCCTTTGAAATCAGAATTAGAATCAGATCAAGAAACTTTATTATAAGGAAATGAACATAAATCTATGGAGCTTGATTTCTCTGCCAATTAGACTGGTTTTGTGCTAGGGCAGCTACATGTATTTCTAGGTAATTCTTCTCATTTGCTGCTGATTTAAGTGAAAGGAGAACCATGGCCTGTGGTCTAAGAAGAGAAGATTGTTATAAATGCTACATACTTGCCATAGACAATATTTTGTGTAAGTTCAAACTAATTCCTGAGATAAATTTAGTTCTATTTTAGCTTATCCTGGTTACTTCAATTTGCATAGTTTTTGCAAACCCAAACACCTTCATGAAGGCTCATGAAAATTGTAACTGTCATGCAGACTGAGTGATTGAAGTGATTAAAACTCTGAAGAAGAAAAGATGTTTAAAGATTTATTAAAAAATAAAATGTATATACTGCTGAAGATATAACTCTGGTATCACCCTCAAATGCTATCAGGTAGAGTTATTTACATGGTGACAGGGAACAGAGGACAAACTCCTTCTTGTACTTGCTACCATATCCTTACTTTGTGCATGGAGAGGAGAACAGGTTCCACAGTGCAGAAAGTCATCTGCAAAAGAGGTGATTCCTGTCCATTTCAAAAAATACCCAAAAATTAATCTGAAGAAATGGTATATTATATTCCGAGAAAAAGAGGTAAAAAAAAAGAGAACATGCTTTGGTAAAAAGTAATCAAAAATAATATGATTTTTTCCTTTCCTTGCCTCTTTTTTTTTTTTGTGTGTGTGTGTTTTGCTGGTAAGTGGAAAATTTATCATACAATATTATGACAAACTTATAATAACCTTTCATGACTCTGTGGTCAGAGGGCCAAGTCCTGGTTCTGTCAATGTGACTTGCTAAAGTATAATTGATTTGTATAGGCTCATGCTCTCAATGAGACTCATGCAAAAGAGATGAGTTCTTGGAAGTTTTGGAGCAAAGGATTATTTTCAGTTTTTGTTATAAACACATGGTGCATTCACTTACCTTCTTAGTCCTTTGTTTCATGTAGATATAGATTGGAACTTTATAAACCCAGCCTTTTAATTTTTAATCCCAGTGTTGTTCATACAGGAGGACTTAAAATTTATGCAACCTTTTCATCAAGTTTCACTGTGTTCTGTCATCTTCAAAAAAATTGCAAACTTTTCATGGAATTTGACTCACATTTAGTGAGTCATTAGGTTCACATTAGTAGTAAACCTACCCAGAAAACCACTTGAACACATTCCTTAGAAAAAATATAACATCATTCTAGGACTTTGAGTTTTTTACCTTTAGGTCATACTTGAGATTTCCAGAGAGGCTTTCCATAGAAAATATTATTTTGCACTGATGCATATTCTGAGAAAAGCTGGTCACAAATGTTTATTGTACAGAGGTAACTCCTGGATCCGTCTGGGAGATGAAGAGCAAGTGTCTGCTAGTCACAGCTGTCATCACAGATTCCAGCAGTAAAGTTCAACATATGGTAGCTCCACACAGAGTTGCCTTTATTTAGACATTGTTTGTTGCTCACAGGGGGTGAATAGTTATATCCCATGACAAGGTTTCTGCTTCCCAGTTGAATTAGTGAACATTTTACAACCAGCAAATAATGTGAAGAATATCAGAAATGAGAGAGTGAATGCTTTTGTTTACACAGGAAGATCCCAGTTCTCCTGTTTAGTGGGGTATTTAAGTGATGCACGGCTGGGCCTCAAGCATCAACATGAAATGCACCGAGGACGAGATGAGCAAACATGACTGAACTCTGTATTTCTAATAAATAGTTTGACTATTTTGGATGATTTTTAGACAGCCTACAGCCAGTTCTAGCAGAGCTGCACAGAACAGCAAAACCGAGCTGAGAGCCCTAAAAAGAGTGTCCCTTTCTGCACTCATTGAAACTGGGGTCACTTAAAGCACATCCTTTTCCCAAGTGTCAGAGAAAAAAATCCCATGGGAAAAGTTGGTTTGTTGGCACTGTTGCAGAGAACAGAAACACATGGTCATTTTAATGAAGTAGCAGGCAAGCCTTTGAAAAATGTTTTTGAGAGGCCAGAAAAATGCTGTAGAAAAGCTTAAGGTAGAATAACACCAATACTGCTGAATTGATGGGAGAGTCCTTGTGAGTGTCAGGTTAAAGAAGTCACATGCAAAAATGAGTACTTCAGGGTTGTTGGAATTGCGTGCTATTGTGTAATTAATGAAGGCCACGAGATCTCCATCTTTTATTAATTTTAAATCTCAATTGAAGGCCAAGAAGGAATAATATTTCAAGTAGGAGTCTGAATCAAAACCCCAGATCTACATGTCCATCATCCTGAAGCAAATTTGGTTCTAGAGCCAAATGCTGCTGCCTGGGCTCAGTGCCAGAGATGTAGTGGTGACTCATTAGTAGCATGTCCAGGGTAAATGAAGGCTTTCTGGAGGTATGAGCACATTGCCTGAAAGCCCAGCAGTGCTGATGGAAGCACTCCCTACCAAGAGCTTTAAATCAAGCTGTTAAAACTGGGTTCCTGAGGATATTATTAAACCTCCATTATACATCTTGGGCTCCTGAAGAAATGTAGCCATATGTCTACTTGATGAATCACTGAGATTTCTGATAGAAACATCTCATCTGGTACTGATCCTGCCAATTTCTATCTAGTTGAAGTTCCAGCAACCAATTACAGTCTACTATGTTATAAACTGAGCCACGTTCTTGCAAGTATCTCAGACACGTCAGTGTTGCCGTAATATGTTTTTCTCACACTTTATATCTGTTTTTAAAAATTGCCTTTGTAATTGAAGAGGTTGAAGAAAGAATCCGTGGCATCAGGAAGGGAGAAAGCATTTGCAGAAACAGTCAACTTTGCTATTGTATTTGGGATGAAAAAACCACATCCATATCACCTTCATATTCTAACAAGTCAACAGCAAAAGTGTTCAAGAGAAAACTGTTATCAATTAATCACATGTCTCAGACACCTCAGGTTCCCAATGTAGGCACAATGGCATTGAAAGTTGAATTTATAGAAGCAAATAATTAAATATTTAAATTATTAAGTTTAAAATTGAAAAATCAAAGTTCCAACATCACCAAAATGTGGGAAAAAAAGTAGTTGCCTCTGCTTTGCAGTCTATGTATCATTACTGGAAGGGATGCAAAGAAATTAACACAAAATACTTTGAAGGACATATTTATTGCTGAGTGATGCTGTGGATCAAACAAATCTTATGTAAATATACTTCAAAGTGTTAAAATATTAAAATATTATAGAAACATAGGAGGTGAAGGTGAGAAGAGAGAGGAATGACACAACTATACCAGCTCTTTCTGACATGTAGTGTTTATTTAGTCTGACACAAAAGAAGAATCCTTGAGCCCAAGTTTTCCTGAAAAGCAAAGTATAAAGGAGTAGAGAGAATTTTCTTAATCAAATGCTCTACTTGCATTTTGTGACAACTGCACCTTTTTTTCCTCTCTGAAAAACCAGTCACATTTTTTTAATAACTTTGGTATTTCTTGGAAAGCCTGGGGAAACAGTAAGAGTAGGTTTTAATATTTTCTTGGTTTTGATAAACGTCCCAATTTGAAAAGAACCTCTTAAATTTCAAGGGCATAGAAGTATTTCCTAAAAAAAACCCTGAATTCTGAGAAGAGATTAAAATTACTTCTAATTTCAAAATTTGAACTGACACTGCGATCACTACTTCTAATAAAACATCTTGGAAGCACACATGGCTGAAATGCAAGGTATCTATTAGCAACAATAAGAGCAAGTCATTGATTTGTATGACTTCATGAGGATTTATTACCCTTGAATAAATTTGTTAATAGCTTATTAAAATTAATATAAGAGAATGCAACGTTAATGGTGAAATACAGCAAATGAAATACTCAGATTGAAAATTAAATGAGAACACAAAATGAGGCAAACCTTCAGAGAGTATGAACAAGCCAAGAGTCCATTTAAGTCAGGGGAGATGGAGCAGTAAATGCCAGCTGATCATGTGGCTCCACAAACTAAAATCTGTTGTCCTCTCATTAACAGTGGAGCACCTAGTGATCTTAATGCACTGGACTGTGCAAAGCCTTTGTACGGTAAAAAATCACGTTATTCTTCTGGTATCATAAATGGAATTTGAAGGTGTGAAGAGGTTAAGTGATTTGCAAAGGTCACAGGACAGATAAGTGGCAGAGCCAGGAATAGATATGGCATGTCATGACTCCTTGCAGTAACCAGAGGACCATCTGGCTTGTCAGAATAAATCCACATTTAATTAGGTGATGTTCTAAGGGCAAACAAAAATGCCAGCATAGGTTAAATGTCATCTAATGATTTGTCCTCACAGCAGTTCATCTGAAACAAGCCATTGTGTAGCCCTGTTTCTAATCTGTTGCATCACAACTTCTGCTACATGATTGTTATGAAAAAATCTTTCATCTTTGTCCTCAAATGCAAATTCAGAAGATGTAGTGCTGATTAGGCTGTGCTTTGTCTGGAGAAAGAAGCAAGGAAATGTCTTGATTTACTCCATGCAAAACTTAATACAAATATCAGATCAGTGCCCTTACTGATTTTTTATTAATTCCATGCATTAACCCACTGGGGAAAGAAATCCCACCTGATTTTATTGAAGGCAGTTCTCCTAAACGGAAATTTAGTTTAGCTCCTCCTTAGCAGCAGTTGAGCACAGAGGAGTGAGGAGACCTGTCACCTGTAACAAACAGCTGTGCTGTAACAAATTCTTACGTGCAGCCACATAAGAATCCAGGACTGGCCAAGACACTGGTATGCCTCTCACTTACTTTGGCTGAGTTTGCATTTGACCAAAAAGTCCTAAATTCCTTGACATCAGTCTTCCTTTCCCTTCTGTTTCCCTACCTGCTGTCTCCCTAGCAGCACCAGATACAGCTAATGGGGGCTGTTTTTTCCACCCCTTGGCTGCACACACAAATTTCATAGTGGGATAACTCTTAACCACCTTTATGTCAATACAGTAAATCTCAGAGCATGTTTTACTCAGATATTCCCTTTGGCTGCAATTTAGTCTTTTCACATTTTACTCCTACCCTCTCCTTTCTAGAAATTACCTTGATGAGAGAGTTATTTATTTATTTATTTTCCCTGAGCATCTCATAACATCTCATTTTCCTGCAAGAACATAAAGTGGCCGTAAAATATTCTGCCATGTTAACTGTGCAGGAAAGGCAGTACATAAGAAATAGGGAGGAGATATTTAGACATTGTAATTCACTTCCAGTAAGCCAAAGCTGGAATGACTTGCCTCAGCTAAAAACCTGATTTATAACTAACAACTGGGCCATAGTCTAAGATGACCTTCCTCCTTTTATTGTGAATATTTGAGTAAAACTATGTCATTTCTCAGGGAAAAGAGAGAACTGCAGACTCTTCTGTTGAAGTTAGCTATCATTAGCTATGCCAATCATATCCTGCTCCAGAGATAATTACCAGAGTGTGAGAATGTACCTGTAATCTTATAGTAAATTAAACGCTTAAATAAGTTTCATGCAGGTAATTTCAAGCAAAATGAAAAGAAATAAAATAATAAAGAAAGCATGAGAGAGAGAGAAACAAAGGCACAATGAAAATGGAGACTTAGGAAAAATAATTTAATTAAAATCTTTCAAGACCTACTTTAACCAATGACTGATATTAATATATATGCAATTCATGAAAAGTAATTTAAAAAAAAAAATAAATTAAAATAATAAATTTAAGATATATATAAAAGTTATTCTGCCCAACTACCTTTGCTGCTGCTTTGTCATTATCCAGTTGGGTTGTTCAGTTGACCAAAATAACAAGATTCATTCCTGAATTTCATTCCCACTTGGCACCTCCTTCCTTTCTGTAAAACCCTTTGTCAACATACTAAAGGCCTGACACTGCTGCTGCCAGTAATGTGATTCCACAGTTTTTAGCCAATACTCTGGACATAAAGTCTGCCAATTGGCTTTTGTACTCTGGAGACATTGGCACCTCCACCATGCTCCTCAAAAATGGCCTTAGGAAGAAGGAAGAAATTTGCAGTCTTCATATTTCCTCAGTGCCCTATTAGGTATGTGATGCTGTTGTATCTGGAGTTAACAGATCTCACTGCAGAGCCTCCTGCTGCTTACTTCTTTCTCTGTCTCCAGGAGTGTGACTGTGCACTTTGATTATCCAAGGCCATAAGCCCCTGAGAATTACATTAAATAATTGTTTCCATTTTCTTTTGGTGAGCTCTGTTTTAAAGTTTCATTTTTTCCTTTGAGGTGCTTTGTTTTCAGACCCTACCAATCACCCACATTTAACTCTGTGAAGTTATCACTGTTCAGTTAGCAGGAGGTGCATGTTTCACACTTAGATAAAATTTCTGGGGCATTTTGGGAAGGGAAGTGTAAAGACAGAAAAGTAAGAAAAGAGATGACAATAGTACAAGCTCATTTTAACAGATTATCAATAATTCAATGCAAGATTATTTTTCATCACTTCTTTCATGTGAATTCTTCTCCTAAAATGCTTTACAAAATAAATAATACAAGACCATAGATATTATAATGTATAAGTTGAAGACCAACAGAAGCAGAAAAATACTGCCTGCAGATCATATTAAAGAGAGACAAAGGCCAATAACATAGAGAAGAGAGTGTAAGAAATTAAGAGGTGCAGGCAGGGGAATAAGGAGAGGTTTGCTGATGAGATCTGATAAGGGATGGAGAGTTGATGAGGCAGAGAGATACTGGAAGACTGTTGCAGATGGCAAGAGACTGTGCAGAGGGTCAGAGGGAGCTGGAGTTAAACCAGGGGAGGAAGAAGGAGGGTTGACAAATGGAAGACCTGGAAGTGCACTAATAGGGAAGGCATTTTGCAGCCAGTGCCTGAGGTGATTGGGCTGCTCAGGGATTTCCCTGGATACAGAAGGGCTATGAGCTGGTGGGTTTGGTATGAAAACTACAAGATAGTATTTTGTTTGCTGCCAAGATGCAGAAAAGCCTGGGACAGGCTGTGCAGGTTGTGTCACCAAGGCAAAGGAACTTGGAATTTTACGGGGTGGGGGGAGAATAATAAAATAAAATTATCTATCTTCAGATATAAGTTATTTATTAAGTCCAGGTACAGTTTACATAGGGATAAGTTCAAATGATAGTAAATTCCCCTCAGACCTTGAAGCCCACCCATCTGAGATGGCTTTTCAAATTCCTTTGCTACACTGGCTGTACCTTTGACCTACCCTGCCACTGGTTCCTCTATGAGAATATCTTCTCTAGCCAAAAGTAGATTGATATGCTGGAAATGTTTTAGAAATGGCTCCATTTTAGCATCTGCACTTTTAAGTGCAAACATGTTGAACATACAAATTTAGCTGTGCACTTAAGACTTGGGGTCACAAATATGATTTGGATCCTTAAACTGATTTGTTCAATGCTAGGTTCTGCCCGTGTAAAATCACGGAATATTAGAAGTTTTGCAGTTTCATTTACCACCCCTGACTACTCATAATCCCTAAAACTACTTTTTGTCTTCTAATACTGACTGCTGAACATTTGATTTCACCTTGGTTCTAAAGGTCATGATAGAGTTATATATGAAACCAGAAGGATATTCAGTCCTGTGATCAAAGGGTATAGGTTTGAGCCTGAGGCCTAATGAGATTAATTTTTTTCCAAAAGTAGTGAAGGGAAAATATCCCTATGTCACTTCCTTCATTCCAGACTTACTCCCAAATTCCACATGAAGTAATTTCTGTGCAAAAGAACAGCTTGAGAAGAGTTTAAAAGTGAATTTATTTATCTAACCAAATACTTTCAGAAATAGAATGACTTCTCCAAAAGCTGGTTTGTGGGCCAGTTTAGTGCTCTATAAAAGTCATTATTATTAAACCAACTGGCTTTAAATTAAGTCTCTAATTTTGATCAAAAGAGAAAAAATCTATTACAGACAGGAAATTGTTAACAACTCCCTTGATCTTCCCAAAACATCAGACAGCAAAACAAAACAAGACTAACTAATCAACATATTTTTCTTCAGAGGTTTCAGAGATCACACATGTGTCCTGGTCAGACCAATGTAAATTCAAAATAAGGAGTGGTGCCAAAATGTGCTGAAAGCAGATGCAAGTAAGCAAAAGGAGCTGAATTCCTACTTATCTGCAGAAAGCCCCATGATATTAGGTAGATATAATCTGCAGAAAAATACTTTGTTTTGTAAGAGAAGTTAATTTTAATGAGATTTTAGCTAAATCATAAAACAGTAATTGCTGGGTCATCTCTTTGTCAAGTAATTTTGCAAATGATTGTAGTCATACTTCAGTAAAATTAATTTTGGAAATGATGGCCAAAGTGTGGTATTTTCTTCAAAACTGCAACCCTATTTTCTGCCTTCCTCTGCAATTTTCTATATTTTGGGCAATTAATTTTGTTTCTCAACAGTATCTAAAAGTTACATGCAGTGTGTCGCTGACTGGCCTGCAATTTAATGAAGACAATAGTGATATCAGTTGATTTTATCTAAAAAAGAAAATAAAAAGTATCAGAAAAAATATCTAATACCTTAGGTGATTTTTTAATTTTTTTCTTTTTTAAGCCCACTTGATAAGTGTTCATCTGATACAGAATTCCTACATGTACAGGGAAATATTTTAATTACTATAAAGGTGTAAATGTATCCACCAGGCAGATGTCAGGGAATGTCTGCATTGCAAAACTTCAACTGCATTTCAATTGCTGTTGTGCTGGGGTTTTTTTAATGACCTGAATGTGCATTCCAGGATATGCATATTTTTTTTTAGCTACACTGCTAATATGAAATAATTAGACACTTAAATCACCGAATTAACTAGGTTGGAAAATACCTCTGAGGTCACTGAGCCCAACCTGTGACCTAACACCACCTTGGTCAGCCAGAGCTGAGACACTGAGTGCTACATCCAGCCTTTACTTAAGCACCTCCAGGGACAGTGACTCCAAATAACAATAAACTCAAATTTTCATACCCACAGACAGTAACCTGGCAAGAGCTATGAGGTTTGCAGGGTTCCTTAAATACCATTTGGCTTGCTTTGTCACAGCCAATGGGAAATAAAGAAAAGGAAGAAAATAAAGTGATCTCCAGAAGATGTTTGACTATCAGCCCTCAAGTCTTAGACCAACAAGATTTCTATTTCTGATCAAGATGTTGTCAGTTTTCTGATAACTATTTCCAACATAAATATACATTAATTAAAATATGTTTGTGAATGAAGCAAATTGCCTTTTTCAGAAAAGAAAGCAATTATGGTTCTGATAAGTAACTTGATTTGGCACACTAGCTAGCTAACCTGTGTGTCTGGTATAGCATTAGAAGGTTTTCAAGCATTGCCTGGTGTAGAGAACAGAGTACTCAGCCTTTGAACAGCTGTTTTCCACTAATTGGTGGACTTAGAGCTAATAATGTGCCAACCAAGACCATACAGAATTGTTTTGTTCTTGTTTTTCTAACCTGAGCACATAAAGTTTAAGAAGAATACAAACCTACCTTCCTTCCTTGTGCATGTCTAGCAAAAGTCAATTAATGGCTCTTAAAGTAGGGTGCAAACAAAACAGGTGGTATATATGTTATTTCATAGGGATCACTCCAGCCCCTGGATTGTTCTGCCTCTCTCCCCCATTTCTCACTTTAAGGAAGCTTGGAACTTATTGGACCACTGTGTGAGTGGTCAACTCATTAGCTGAAGAAAAAGAAAAACCCTTGCAAACTAACAAGAGAAGCCCTAGAGACTTGAGAGTTTTCTGCAGGATTAGTTGATTGAATTAGATGAGAAAAGATCTACCAAAGAAGCAGAAGCAGAATTACAGCCATCTATTCAAGAATATGTGAGGGAGTAAGATATAATTGTTTTCCATTTTTATGGAGGTTGAATTTTAGTTTAGATCTTTATCATGTAACTTCTCTTATTCACAAGCCACACTGAATAAAACACTGACCATGGTAGTCATGTAGCTACAGTTTTGAAAATCCTTCAAGGACAGAAGCAGAAAAATTGTTGCTAGAAGACCCAAAGATCTTCTTGGATCCAGTCTGCAACAAAGTTCTTGTGGCCATACACCAGCCTCTGTGATTTATTTTTTAGTGAAAAGTCAATTTTGTTTGGGTCATTCAGAGCAGACCATATCGACCTGAAAATAAAGAGCAGGAAGATGAAAGAAGTTAATCTTTGTCATCTGTAGTCTCCACATGATTGGGCTGACTCAGAAGTGACACATTTTTGACTCAAGAATGGAATAGTTACATTATTTATGGTGGGGATATTACAAATATCAAAATACAATTAAACCAAGCCAGTCTGTGTAACCACCCCTACCTGAACAGGATCCAGCTGTGAGGAACCTGTCTGACTGTATCATCTTCAGCAACAGCTCTCAGGATGCTTCAGTGCAGTGAAGAAGTTCCTGTGAGAAGAACAGAAGGGGGCAGAATGAATTCCAGCTCCAGTCCCACATTCCTTTCCATTAAAAGCAAGTGTTCAACTTTAAAAATGCAAATAAAGATATGAAAGGAGACCAAATAAAAGCACTAGCATTAACAGCTTCTCATAGCCCTTTATAGCTCTCTGCAGTGATTACACCCTATTTACTTCCATTTCTTGAAGTTCTGTGATTGTATTCTAGCCACAGGGAAAAAAATAAAACCAAAAAAGCCTTTTTAATTATTCTTCAATGTTTTTTTGCCAGCCAGGCCCCGTGTTCTGGATTGAAATCAATGTTAATGGCTTTTGAGACTCCAGTATAGATATATTTTTTAATTGATGTCTCCTCTTCCTCCTGCTGACCCAATTCCCATTTTCATTAAATTCAAAAACACATTGATGATCCACTCAGATCTGATAAATTATTTTAGCTCCTTTCTGCAATAACTAAATTTAATAGTGCTTTGCTGGCACAATTTAATTACTGGCACAAATATTTGAAATTTGTGAACAACAGCTGAGCTGCAGTGGCAGAAAACAGGTGGTCTGGTGGCTGTTAGGATCCAAGTAGTAAGCAAACTAAGAAAATGTGGGCTGCTGGGTGGACTTATTATTACAATTTTTGTTTGAAACGCCTCCTTATCCATTAGTTTAAATCTTTATTCCATCTGACAGGGCAGTTGCCATTATAGACTTCCTCTGTGGGAGTGTTTATAGTTATAGAGAAGACACATAAGAATTTTCTAGGCTAGGAAAGAAGGAATGGAACAAAAGCAGGAGAGGTGTTTAGAATGACAATTCAATTATTTGGGGTGCTGGCGATAAAGTGTGGAATTTTTTTACCTGTGGGCCTCACCGATGCAGCAGAGAGGCAGGGAATTCTACAGCTCAAAGAGAGGAGTAGGCAGTTAAAGTTGGCAGAAGGAAGGAAGTAAAGTTCAGTAGATGCCATACTGTGATATTTCTTACAGCTTTTCTTCCTGCCAGAGGTGAATTTGCTGGGCTGGTACCCAGTGTGTAAGCACTGCATCCCGTGGTGGGAAATGTGATGTCTGCAGAGCATCACTGCTGTGAGCACTGTCTGCATGTAGCTGTGCTCACAGCTAGGTCAGCAAGCACAGGTCTGGGGATTTTTGCTGTGCCAGGCAGGAGGATCAGCTGTTTGAGGAAATGTGGTTGAGCTCACCTGTTGCCCCTGTGCTCTGGGCCCAAGAAGCAAGAACATTCATTAATTGTCCACCTGGGCACCTGCTTTTTCCTAGACAATATTGCTATGAATCACATCTCTCAAGCTGAGAAATATTCAAACACAAGTCCTGCAGGAATTTTATGTAACACCTTACTTGTCATCAATGCCAGATGGAAGCAGGAGCACTCCACCCCTCAGTCTTTCCCATGAAGTTTTCTACCTCCTACAACAATATACTTGACCTGGGGGAGAAAACAAGCTCAGTAAAAGAATTCCTTTTTTTCCTGAAGTACACTTTAGGGAAATTTTCATTGTACTACTATCATTAAATTCATAAGTGTGGCCTAGCATGAATTTTAAGAGAAGTTTTATAAATACATGACAAATCCACACAATCCCTGCTCCAAGCAGTTTTGTAGCCTGCAGCAAGAGACGACAGGTGAATTTAGGAAGACACAGAAGAACAAGAGAAAGCTGCAACAGCCTTGTGTTAGTGGGAAAAACTGTGCCAATATGCCAGTCAGTCTGTTTATTCCTGTTGGTCACTTGAAAGGTAATAGACAATTGTAGGGAAGTTTGCAGATATTTCCAGGTGGGTCTGATGAAGCCAGGTGATCATAAGGAAGGAGATTTTTGCCTGAAGAATCAATTAGGAGGTCCTGTGGTTTCTAGATTAAGTTCCTGCTCCCTTTAGTGTTTATTACTTTAGATGGCTGTCCTGGATCTGGATTACACAGATAATGTGCATACCATGATGACTACTAGATGGCATGGAAGAATCATCAGAAAAAAAGATCCTTGATATTCTTAAAAAGAAAAGCCTTGTCACACACTCTGCCTGAAAAAGCTGATGGGGTATTTTCACCTGTTTGTGTACCATTCAGAATTGCTGTTGAAGGGGAAATGTCCTTGCTTGAGGAGATATTATACATCAAAGTGGTGATTCAAAAGACTGAAGATGAAGAGGTAATCAAGGGTGCTAATGGTCACAGTAAGGCATGATAAATCTGGACAAAAGTGGTGATTGTGGGCGATAAATCCAACAACCTGCTGGGCCTGGCACAGAGCCACCTGAGACAGGCTGATTGCCAGTAGTTTTGAAGGTGAGCATAAAATGATGCATCCTCCAATTTAATAACACTCACATAATGAATTTTATCTTTTATTAAAGCACTAGGTCTATGACCAATGAAGAATTAGTCTGTCTGAGTGCATGAGCACATGTGCTCAGAAGGGGCTCCTGAGAGAGGCAAGCAGGATGATGAACACACCTGCAGGCTGTTATTTTGCCTTCCCTTTGGCCTCTCCAGACCTTGTGCAGCAGCTGTGTTCTCTGAAGGCTGGTTAGTCCTGAAACTGTGGTGTCTCATCATAAGATTGTGCTGTTCTGCTGTGTTGGAAGTGGGTGGGATCTGCCCATATTAGGATCCATCCCAGGAGAGATGAGGTTCTGGGTCCTGCACTGCACCACAACAACCCCTGCAGCCCACTACAGGTGGACTTCATGATCCTAAAGGTTTTTTCAACCTAAATGATTTTGTGATTCTCCAAGTGGTAGCTAAAGACCTTTCTATTCTTTTCTTTCTTAGGGAAGCATGCTGTCAGGAAGGGAAACCCCAGAAATTCTGACTGGGGAGCTGGTTGTCCTTTCTCAGTCCTGCCCCACATTGAGCTCTCTGCTGGTGAGGAATAGCCTCAGGGCTAAACAGCTTTTGAGGTGACAGGATCAAGCAAATCCCTTTGAAACTATATTTTAGGATCTCTGCAGGAAGACAGATATTGCTGTAATGTATATGCAGGTGGGGGAAGCTTTTTCAAAGAGGAGTCAGAAAATTATACCTGTGTCTGTGGAATAATAACACAATACCGGTACATGGTACTCTTAATTGATGCTCTGTAGCATCTAAATCTTAGCTTCTTTTTGAATAAGACTAAATACAGCTTACTGCAAGAAGGAAATTTCCAGCAATTGGTTATCAAGAATTGGTAATAACAGTGTTGTTTTTCACTTCCACCACCAACAAAAAACCACATTATTTTTACAGTAGAACTAATACTTAGAAAGCTGAACTAGATATCAGATGAAGTAGACCCCTTGAGAAACTGTATTTTGACAATTCATTGTTGCAGTGTGTTAAGTTAGTCCTGTGTTCGACTTTTCTGTGGTTTGGGGGTTTTTGTTAGTTTTTTTCTTATTTACAGAATAGGTTTCCTTTCTGTTTTTTAACATCCCCAGTTGGAACTAGGAAGGCTGCTTCAGGAGCCTCATTAGTCATTCCCTTTAGCAGCATACAACAGGATCTTGCAGCTGCCCTGTCTCTGCAGTATTGCCCAAGGTAGATGGAGGAGTTGTTACCAGAATGCTATCAAAGCAGAGTTTCCACATCCAAAAGACTGAGAGGTAACTTTTAAGCCTATGATGTCTCTTTCAAGTCTCAGTGTTTCCAAATTAACATCACTGTGCCCTACTGAACTTGTGCATTTTGTGCTTTTTTTGATAAGGCATTTATGTGCTTGCATTCATCTCAACCAGTCACTCTCTGTCTAACACTAGTTAGGTTTCTTTTTTTTTTTTCAGCTCAGTTGAACAGATTACCCCTTGGTCAGAAGATAAAGAGGTCTGGCTCCACAGGTAAGGTATGCAGAAAACACAAGACACACATTAGCTAATGCCAGTTCTGCAACAGAAATAACAGGTAAAAGTTACTCCATATTTTTAATGAATCTCTCTTTTTCTTACTGGAGGAAAAGCCATGTGTATTGAAACAAAATATTTTTTGTGGGGAGGAACTACTTGTTATAGAACTTAGAACTTTTCTTATAAAGTTTTGTAGATCTAGGGCATATTGTAGATCAGTCCAAGCTCAGGTCCAAGTGCTGGTTCAACAAGCTGTGGAACACAGCATTTCCCTGTCCCTTATCTCAGGAGGATGCTTTGGCTGCATCTTGCACTGTGGGAGAGACCCTGAGAGCAATGATCCCAGAGGGATGGATGTTCAATGTGCTCACCAAAAGGTTGTAGAGATGTGAGCTCCAGCCTTCTCTCTGTTGCAGAGTAGGGCTCTTTCAGGGTGTCTTTCTCTCAATCTGCTTAGTTGTTTTCTTTCCCTTTCAAGAAAAAAAAAAAAAGACCAAGCTAGCCTTCATATTCCTAGTTTTTCCTAGGAAAGATGAGCTTTAAAATATACATTGGTGAAAATTCATTTCCTATTTAGTTTTGGATGGTATCAGTGGCCACTTAGATGAACTCAGATTGATTTTTCTGCAGTTTATCAGCTGTGCTTATAAGCCAGAAGCTGTCTCAAGGGCTGCAAACATATAAATTTTAAATCTGTATAAGGATTTCTCTTATATTTATGTACACAGAGTAGAGCAGAACTGAAGCCTATGGGCACAACAGACAAAAAATATTTAAATGAGGGAAAGGAGACGTTTCAGCCAAAAAGAAATTATCCTATTTATATCCTATTTTATTTTATATATAAATGCAAGTACAAAGATATGGATCATGGCTTTCCTTACAAGATTTACCAACTAAAACCTCTAAAATTTCACAAAATAAAGCTTCAGAAAACATTCATGGGAGTGAAAAGGAATAGACACTTGGAGTTCATCCTTCTGGGAAGAGAACAAGGATTCCCCTTCCTCTCTTCTCCCCTGCCCTGTGCTGAAGTCTGAGTTTTTTCCTAGTTGGCAGCTTGAACTCCAGCCATTGCTTCATGTGTGGAGCCTACAGGGATTCTCAGAAACTGTCAGAGTGCAATTCTTAGAGCTCATTATGATCAGTATTAATGTTAAAGAATTAATTGTGCAGCAACATTGCTAGCATTTAGTTCCACAGCAATTTCTACATTTGGCTTTTTCTTATTTCCAAGGGATTCTTTCTTATATTGTCCATGTGCCCTCTCAAATCAGTTAAGATGTCTGGAACAAATATTTCAGAGATAGAGTTTTCAAAAACTATGAAAAGATTGAGGTTGGGAAATAAGATATATTTTCTTTGCAGGTGCTACCATCCAAGAGCTTGACCATGTTTGAAAAAGTTTTACTGAAGGCATTGGAATCACAGAAAAGGTGTAAAAAGATAAAAGAATTAGATGCCTAGGGAAACTATTCTGTGCATCTAGATGTAAATGCTCTTTCCTGGTACATTCATTTTTTATTTACTGGACAGTCTTCCAAGATTATTGTTGGTACCAAGAGAAAAATGAACTGACATTTCAAATGCATTAAATCATATGTGAACTGCTAATTTCAAAAGGTGCTTCAACATTTTTATCTTGTCAAAAAAGATTCTAGTCTGCCATCACAATTGATGTTAACTTCAGAAAAAATACTTTTTTTTAAAAAATTGTAAATTTTTAGTTTTGTATTTCAGAGCTGAATCTCCTTTGGTAAGAATTTTTTTTAAATTTAGATATTAATATATTTTTGGAAATATGGCTTCCTCAGTTGGAGAAACGCACAGGATGAACCCATCCATTACTGCCCTTGCAAACAAAGTGACAGTGGGAAGACAAAGATGTGGCTTCCCTTGTAAGGTCCAAAACACAATGACCTGCAAGAAAATTTTCTTCTGTCAGTTGTTAGGAACAAGCTTCACACTCACGAAAACACAATTATTCATATGTATATACACAGACCAAGGAAAAATCTGCATAGACTGTACAGAAAAAACACATTAACTTCATATCAGATGAGGGGTGGACTAACTTAATAGTAGCTAAATGTGTGTTGGAGATCAAACTCTTCTAAACACAGATGAGTAGATTAGACTCACCCTCTAAAGCATATCTGAAAGATCTTCCTCTTTGATCCTTTGGATACAATTCCACAGCTTATCTTGCCAATTAAATCATTTTCTATTGAACTGAATTGAGGAATGAATCATTGGTTGCAAGCCAGCTCCCAGCATGCAGGTGTCCACTACAAATAAACCCTCAATGTTTTGGCATCATTTCATGTTTGCTTGTGTGACTATAACCTGCCAACAGAAACCAGCTTATTTCCTCAAGGATTTATTTTTTTTTTCAGTTGAGGGAGATTAAAGCAAATATAAATACAAAAAAATGATCTGCATAAAGCCACAAAGGTATTGAGGTATTGTTGGTCTCAATCTGATCCAATACACATTCCACTGAAATCAGTTGGACCTTTCTATTGTCTTCAGTGTGGTTTGCAGTGTCCATCCTTAGAGCCTCTGACAGTCCAACAATGCTGGTTTTTCAGAGAACTACTCACTTGAACATCCAGACAGGCAGAGTGAAAAGAACGTCTGAAATAGCTACCAAAGGTGAGTTCTGATAAAATAATTAATGGAAACAATATCTTTAGAGAAGCAGAACTTCCAAAGCACTCCCAGATGTGGTCAGACCTTCCCACATGGATGACTGTAACATTAGACATAGATGAAAAGCTTATGTAGTAATTGATGACAATATTTGATGGGACTTTAGAGATAATCAGCACATTTACTATTCAGAGCTATCAGCCACCATTTCCACTAATGAAAATATCAGTTTACAGAGTGAAAAAAAGGGTTTTTGTAACAAAAAAAAATTATAAAACTGTCTTTAGGTGCTGCTCCAGAAGGAAAGTCAGCTACTCTAGAAAGGGAATTCAGCTAATAATCTTTGATCTTCCTTTGCAATAAAATAATTTTAAAATTAACACTACATTAAAGTAACATGATAGAACAGATTAAAGTTCTAATCCACATTTCAACTGTAAACAGAAACAGAATGAAAAGCTCAAAATGGTTAAAACGTACTTTAAAGACTCTAATAAGATGCAACAATGGTCTGTATGAATTTACAAAAATCAAATTAAAAAAACAAAAGAATATCAAGAGTTTTCAGTTGATCGTTGTCATAGGTTCTGAAGCAGGAATGGGAAGTTTCCTTACATTAACATAATTTGGAAAATTCTGTGTGGAGACTTCTGAGGACCTCTGGTAGCAACAGCAAACATATTTGAGTGTAAGGAACCAGCCATCAATAGGGGTCGCAAAGGTTAGCACCAAATTCACCAAATACCACTTAGTTACAAATAGCTCTGCTTGAACCAAATCCTCTTCTGCTTCCCCTTCATTCACCATGGAACATTTCTATTGCCTTCAGAGATTGTTTAGTAGTTATTCTGGTGTGAGCACAGAGTTTGAACTGGGCTGTTTCTGAAGGGAAACCCCAGTTCCAGCATCCCTAGGCACAATACAGCTGTAGTGATCCCACGAGAAGACCTTTTTGTTCTATGGAAAGAGCAAGGAGCAGTCTCACAGTGAATGTGCTGACAACCACATATATTCTGCAATCAGTCTTTTGGTTCTGACACACCCAGGCATTTTCTCTAAGATAACATCATAGACTTTGGCTCTCTACACTCAAAATAAAATAAATATCAAGCAGCAACCCTGTTGTCTTTGCTAAGTAATTTTTAAGCATCTGATAAATATTGGTTATTTGTACTTGCCACAGCCAGTGTTTTGGGTATCTGAATTGATTTCAAGTAGTCAGTGAGAGGAAGCCAACCATTGGAGCAGAGCCAAAGAACAAACTTTACTGAAAGTGTCCAGGGAGAGACATTGAAGGGAAGCAGGACTAGAGGCCAATGGTGCTGTACAGCACCTCTCCTTTCATCATTACTGATGAGTCTCTGCTTATTGATGATAAGGCACTTTTAAATCAAAACTTTTGCCTTTAAAAGTGTTAACTCTTCTCAAATTTTGCACAGCTACAAGTAGACTTCTTTTCACCTACCTGCTACCAATGCATTACTCAAATCTGTGGTTTCTTTACTGCTCAAGCAGTTACCTGACAGCTCATAAACCAAAACTTAAGGCTTGGATGAAGGCTAAAAGATATGGTGGCAGTCTTGGGGTACCTGAAAAACAACTGTCTTGGTTTGAGCCTAACTTGAAATTAAGCACTATGCATTGCTCATTGAACCTCCTCACAGTGAAGAAACCTGTAATGATCAAGAGATGAGATTTCTTGAGTTAGACTTGAGGCAAATAGGTAAAGGACAGCCCATCCAAAGACATCACCTTGCATGTAGTAAGAAGCAGCACTTGCCTGGAGGGGCTGGCAGGAATCATGACACAGTTTGCACAAGTTTGAGCTTAGAGTTTTCATCAGTAGAAGCAAGAAGCAGCTTAACTGAAGGTTCAGAAGCATTGGAATTATGATTCATCGATGCTGTTTTGGGCACAACTACACAATACAGACATTTATTTTTATAAGCAGAATGGAAAAAAAAGATCCAGGAAAACATCAAAGTATCCAAGACCACGTAAAGAGGGAATTGTTTGTTTCAGACAAAGAAAGCAAGCACCTCTCATTTTATAGAAGGAATAAAGGAGACAAAGAGAAGCCATGTACCTTACTTAATTTAGCAAGTGAATAGAAGTCATTTCCCCTTGAGTCCTGCTGTATTAACAAGCCAACAAATAGATATTCATTCCTATTCAGGCACCTTTTCCTATCCAGGATAAGAACTGCAAAAGATATTTGCACGAAGCAAGCTGTAGGCAAAGCCTGAACAGGCAAAAGTCTCTACTCATCATTCCAGAGGCAAAGTAATGTAAAGTAGGAAGTGTGCAACACAGGACAGAAGAGGGTAAGGACAAAACTTGCATTCTTCACTAAGGCAAGTTGGTAAAAGTACCAGTTTACTCAGATTTTCCTCACATATGCGATTTTTTCATCCCAATAGAAGAAAAAATAAATTACAATAAATAAATAAAAAACAATTTTGGAGTCCCTTTCTGGTGCACTGTGAGGCATTGTTTGAGGATAGGTCAATGGAGGCCTGTAGGTTGGGGACGTAGTCACACAGGACACCTGAGTACCTACCACAGAAACTGTTCTATTAATTGGTGTCTTAATTGCCAAGTATAGTTTTCTGTCCTTTTGACAAGCAAAATGCTTGCACTGACTAGATGCTACATTAGGTGACCAGAAAGCTTCAAATGTGTTGGTGACATAGTGAACTGATGAGAAAGGGTTTGTTGTTCCTGTTCACTCCCAGCCCAGGCAAGGGAACGGCTCATGTTGTCTCCTTGCAATAAATCTGGTTGCCTCAACTCCCCTGGGAAGGCAGCTGGCAGCAGTGTGCTTCCCAGAGAAGGGCAGGTAAGGAAAGGGGAAGCTGCTCTGGGAAGGTTTCCAGAGCGAAGGATGGGAGAATATAAATAGGAGGGAAAGTACAAAAAGAATTTCAAATAAAAGAGGCAAATATGATTTGTGTTCTTTATAGTGAGAGGAGCAAGGCATGAGGCCGAATTCCCTGAAAACAATGAGGGTGTGGGTACTCCTGACTCTGTGATTCTAATAGCTTGGATCCTAAGCAGACTGCACTAATGCATTGATACTTCAGAGAAACAGGGAAAGTGCCATTTACTTAATGGCTTATGGATTAATTGAGTTCCAGACAGGCCTGGACAGTGGTCAGCAAACTTCCAGTACATCACCTACCAGCAGTATCTTTTCCTCAAGACCTGTGGAAATGGCAGTGTGCAGCAGGTTTTCCCTTCTCTAGGAACTGCAGGGATGCATGGGAATTCATACCATGGGGGGAATGGCAAACAGAGAGCAATGAGCAAGAGAGAAAAAAAGGAAATTTATATAAAGATAGTGTGTCATGCTGACTCACAGATGATTTAAAATACTTGGATTCTGTTTAAAGGCCACTTTCCTCTAAATCACTTCCTTTATCACATTTCTTTCTGGGGTTTTCTTTTTTTTTTTTTTTTTTTTTTTTTTACCTCCTCAGAGAAACAAGTCACTTCATCTCTAAGCTAAGGCATAATGAACTCAGTAGCAGCCAAATAATCAGGAAACTGCCTTCTGGTGTGTCAGAAAAATTAAAAGATTTTTAGGCTTAGCCTGGAAATTATTTTCTATTTTTCCTCATTTTACCAGATATATCTAGTCAGCTACAGTCATATTCCTGTCTAGTCTATGAACTTGGGAAACATAATGAGACAATTATTTAGGACATGCCTTTGCTTTAGTTACTAATGCCATCTGTACCAGTTTCAGGTTTCTCTCCCTTACCTACCAATCCTCAAGGAAATTGCAGGCACAAAGTTTTAAATTGACATGCATTAATTTCCATCTTTACTGTGCTGTGTATTGTGACCCTGAAACAGAAGATGATATTAAAATGCCCATGTTGTATGGGAGTATAAAAGCATAAGTAACGTGTTTATTGTGTAAATGTATTTACTGTGATCTATAAGGTTCCACCTGCACAGTTAACACACCTGTGTTAATTACCTCTCTCAATAGCAGAAACTAAGGAGTTTGTCAGTGTGCTGAAATACAGGCAGAAAAATAGCTGTGGAAGAAGAAAAAAAAATTAAAGTGGAGAGGGAAACTAGCCAGAGATTGTTCCCTCCTTGTCACTTTTTAAAGGTGACAGAAACTAAGGTCATAAACCCATACCCCAGAGCCACAAGAAGGTATCCCAGCACTGGGCATTCCCAGCTGCCCCTGCCTCCACCTCACAGGTGTACCAACACAATTGTGTGTGTTTATACGAAAACCAGATCATGGAACGGATTTATATTTAAAATAGCACCCAAAAAAACCCCCAAAAAACAAGGCCAAACAGATATATATATATATATATATATATATATATCTCCCACTAAGACTCCTGTTTGTTAAGATCAGTTTTACCCTATATGAGCAGATTTTATACCCAGTTAAGTCCTGCTGACATAGGAGCAGAAAGTGAGGTTCTGCTTTTGTCAGTGTTTGGGTTCTAAGGCACAAACCTGACTGTGTGCTCTGACCTGGACCAAATCTGTGCCACAGCCTGATCTGATGTTGTGACTGGAAACATCAGTTTAAGGAAACACAGACAGGAAACATGGCTTGATCTTAGAATGGAGGAAAAATTGAGAGGGGAAGATTGATAGAAGAGGAAGAGAGGTTTCACTTCTAAATACCCCAGAGATAGTCAGTGATGAACAATGTGTGCTTGGGGGGGGATCATTTAGATTTTTTAAGCCTTCATTATCTTTCCCAGGAGAGCTGGTTTCACTGGGGCACTTTGGACTGTGTGGAATATAAATCATTATATAGGAAAGTTAACTGCTGATGGGATAGAGACTTTTCATGTTGACAGCCTTTTCTTTAACAAGGTTTTCCCAATAATGAATCCTAAACTGAGAAAAACATTTTCAATTCAGCCCAGAGACCTGAGTTTCTGAGTGTATTCACCAGGGTCACCATGACTTTTAACACATAAGCAATGGCAACTTCTACACTCAGAAACTACGGAGGAGATTTTTATTTTTGAATTAGAGACAGATGGAAAGAGACGAGCCAGTTCCAAATCACAAACACACTCTCTGCTAATGTGTAATAATTCTCCTTAGCAAGGCAAAGATACCTGTGCCAGAGGCAGGTGCTGTGCTAAAATGCACAACTGTTCTTTTTATTTACATGTGCAGCTGCTAGTGCTTTTGGTGCCAGGTTTGAATGTACTAATGCAAAATTCAGAGGTTTTCATTATGTTCCCACGTTTGAAGAGCAGGCTTTTCATAAGGTTACATATTCTTGAAATGAACCATGAACAGGTAGCTGAGGCAGGGACTGGGAAGAGGCTCAAAAGCCATATTGCTCTGGGAAGATTTGCTGGAGATATGGAAAAGCATCTATATCCAGTGGAGATACGCACTGGAGAGCTGCTGTTTTTCTGTTCTCCTCAGGACTGGAAAGACCAGCTCAAAACACCCACTCCTAGCTCTATTCAAAATTCACTCATTTAGTAAGTAGCAAACAGAAATAATGGAATTCACATGTTCTCTGCCTGCATCTCAGGAATTGTTCAGGAATTGTCCACATCCATAGGGAATCAAGATGCTTTAGTAATGTTTTTGTCCCACTCATTTTAATGGCCTCAAGTCTGCCACTGGAGTCTGAGATGTCTCAGGCTTGGCAGAAACTCAGGTTCATCATCTTCATGTCTCACTCAAACTTTCTTTCCTCTTACCCTCTCATATTTTCCTGGTACAATAGAGCTTCAGTAATCCTGTATGTCTCACATTTGGAGGGACGAAATGGCAGATGGTGGTGGGACAAAAAAAAAGAAGAAGAAGAAGAAGAAGAAATATTTGAAATCCTCTCTATTCCTCTCTGAAGGAAGCTCAGGACTGCCCTAATTGAAGAATGAGAACAGAAGTTTTCTGAAACACATGAAGAAACAGCATGATATAGAACTTCTAAGCTCGGAAGAATTGTTTTCCTCATAGGGCTTCTTTGCAAAGGAACACAAAGAAAATTTCATTTTCTCGAATCAATGTCCAACTAAAAGGTTTTCAAAATCTTTCTGTTTTGGACAAAGCCTTTCTGAGTCCCAGAGGAACTAAAGGAAGGTCATGAAAAGTAAGGGCTTACAACTTTTTAGTCTGGGATTTTATGAAGAGGGTGGAAAGATGGGCAGCAGTGCTTAACCCTTTCTTCTAAATCCCTGGCTGATCAGAGGACAATTACTTCGACCTGCCTCATCCCTCTGCATATTCATTCTGACTTTGTTGGTTTTTTTGGGGTTTTTTGTGGGTATTTTTTTTTGCAATATAATGAAAATTATCTGCTTCAGAATTATTCAGGCTGCACCAAGAAAAAGCTTTTTTTTTGTTTTTTTTTTTTTTAATGTCTCTTGAAATCCCTTAATAAAGGTCAAATTTACAGATTGTAAGTGAAATGTGGTTGTCAACATTTTAAAAATTTAGAGCATTTGGTTAGGATGGCTGATATTAATTTGATAACAGCCTCTTTCTTGTTTTCTGGGTAAGAGGGTGAAGTAACCTCTCAGATAAACTCAACAATAAGAAAAATGTAGGAAGATAAATCTTGTAGTTCCTCTGGTTTATTTCAAGATTTGATTAAATAAAGGTGAGAACAACTAAGGACTTCAAGTTTTAGCCTAGCAAATTTTTCTGCTGCATCATTTTCCATTTGGACTCAGCAAGAGCAAAATTGCCTATTGATTAGTAGATATCCACTATAGAGGATTCAATAGGTGCTTTTGCATATGCTGAGTCCTAAAGGCAGAAAACTGAGCTAACAAGAAAGAAATTAACACTGCCTTTCCCTACAGAGCCTTCCACAGCTTTCTCCAGAGAAATTGCTCTCTGAACATTGAACAGATGTGAATTCCACCAGGAAAAAAAAAAGCACCTAAGATAGACACATTATAAACTATATGGAATTATTAGCAAAAGTTGTGAGATTGTGGGTTGTTTGTCTCGCAACACCTTCTTTGTGATACCAGCTATTATCTCTGGACTAAGCAACATTTGGGAAAGAAAGAGAGAATTCTGGCCTTCAATTACTTTAGGCTAAAATAGACAAGATAGGAAAAAAGATGACTAAAATAATTCTCCTTACCATCCTTTAAAGACAGGGTGTTGAAGAGAAGATCTAGAGAGTAACTTGGTTTAAACCACAGGGGAAAAAATGGGAAAGATTAAAAACATTGGTTGGTCCAGCATTTCAAAGGAATTTTTTTTCACTCCCATTGCAAAACAAATATCAAGAAATACAGGGAAGAAAAGATAAAGCTGTTTGAGATAGTCCTTTAAGAGTCTAGAATAGCTTTAACAAATTTAAAGGGATATAGTTTGTATTTATTGCATTTAGTGAACATTACCACTCTTCAGTTCACAAATATTCTATATTTGAGAGCTGCATAATAATGTAAGTATTTTTCAAAAGCTTGCCATGAATATCTGTTGATCAACAGTTATTTTATAAGAAAGACACTGTGGAGATGAAATTTGAGAAATGAATTCGCTCATTTTGTTCAAATCTGTAGTTTAGTTTAGCTTTTCCCTCCTTTGACTGTAACGTGAAGCATACTTGGATGCTGTGATTTGTATCCAAAACTATGTCAGCACCTGCTTTTGGAAATACCAACCATGATCCAAACCCTTTGTAGTTTATTAGAGAAACACAAAGCTACTTGTGCTTAAATAACCCCTGACCTAAGCAAGTAGGACGTAGCTCCAGCAGGACAGCTCTCTTCATGTAATTGCTCTTTGGGCTCATGTTTTCTCTTTTTTTCAAACTTGCATTTTTGTTTCAAATGTTTTATCCTGTCAGAAAACAACTTTTTTGCATTTTGTTGTCGTACAACAATCAAACTGGACATTTCCAGTCTATTCACCTGCTTGACTAGGTAAAATACAAATGTGGGATAACTACCTAGGAAAAAGAAAAGCCTGGCCACATTCACTGGCTCCTTTTATAGGTTTCAGAGCTTCTTCATTTATAGATAACAAAGGCATTCAGTTTGATGGTGGTGATGGTCTGGGATACCATAAAGACCATTGGCAACTATGAACGAAAATGAATCTCAGGGAAACAAGGTGAAATGCATACTTTATGCAAAACACAAAATGCGAGAGAAAGGGCATGAGGTGAAAGAAATGAGCGTGAGATGGGAAATGAGCAGAGAGAAAAAGGAGAAAGGCAGATGAGTGAGAAGTGAGGGAAGCAAACCATGAGCTTATCCCTGACAAGGAAGAGAAGCAGATGGAGAAGGTGTGTTTTAACTGTCCACTTCTGTGTGGGGAGACTACTGGGATGGGTTGGCAAAACGATAATCAGTTTGCAGTTAATGAAGAATCTCATTCAATTACACCAATTTCTTTCCACAGCACAGCACTCCTGTAACTTCAATGTATGGATATTTTTCTCTCTTGGAGAAAATAAAATGTTTATAAAACAGAGAGCATGTTATTCTTAATCCCTTAATGGAGGTAGATATTTTATTTTAATACTTCAGAATGTCTACAGGCCTCATAATTGTCTTAGAATAAAAAAAGAATAAAAAAAAATCATGTGAAGCATTCCATAACCTCTCCCTGTCTACTGTTGATAGAAATGAAGGCTTTTGGAGAGCTGTTAATGTCTCTAACACAAAACTGCTGCCTTTGCACAGGGAAAGGTATGATACTATAGCTCAAATCTTCAGGCAGTAAATTGTTTTACAGCACACCTGAAAGGACATGATGATTTCATTCTATTCTGCTAATTATACGTGGATCTTTATATTGTTTTATTTTTTTGGATCTTAAATAAAACTCCTCCCTTCATGGAGTGGGCCCTTTCAAAGGCAGGATTCTTCAGTCTTAAAAATAGTTGCCATCTACACAAATTTAATAAAAATCATCAACTTTCTCATTTCCTACTCTTTTAAGTAGGCCTTATTCATAGTTTATGGCTTTTCATTGCTTGCATAATTTATCTTTGATGTAGATAGGAGACTGTAACATCTGGAACACAAGGGATCAATCAGCATGGCAGGACCTTGATTGTTCTCAAAAACACAAAAAATGTAATCAGTGCAAGTCTCTTAGTGTTTGCTGGACAAAAGGGATGGAAGTGTCTGATGGCACTTTCACCTTGTAAAGTCATCTGCCCCAGGCAGCCCCAGTGTAACCCCAGAGGTACTCAGGAAACAAACAAAATAAAATGGGGAAAGACAACAACTACTGACGGTTACACACTATAAAGGCACAGGGAATTTGTCAATTTGTAGAACATTGTCTGGGAATTGCAATCCCCTCCACAGGGCTGCTAAATTCCAGCCTTAGTGCTTCCTTACAAGATGTGACAAGAGTGCAGAGAGCAAATATTACATTTAGTGATAGCAGAAGTCATGAAAAGCTTCAGGGAGACTGAAATGATAATGGTGACCTGACTTCACAGGGAGGAGACAAGGAAAGGAGAACACAGTGTGTACTATGCAGAAGAAATTCTCTCACAAAAATCCCATGGAGCTGGAAACAGAAGGACATAAGGTGTATTTCTGAACTCAGAATTGCCTGTGTCAGGGCTTTTAGCCCGTCTGCCTTGTTCTCCATGCTGCCAGACTCAATATTCATTCTCAGAAAAACACTGTAGTGAATACCCTGGTCACAAATGCATGGAAAATGTGAACATTTAGTGCACAGCCCATACTGGAAAAAACTGAGAAGGAGGAAGACAGGTAAGTGGCATTTCCATCTTTTTTACTATTCTGAGGAAAGTTTCTGTCCCTCTTAGGTAACAAGGAAGCTTCAAATTAGGGAGTGGTTTTTTCCTTCTTTGCGGGAATATTAGCTTAGTTTGTGGCTAACATTACATGTGGTACCTAAATAACATCAGGCACTTGTTCCCAATAATTTCTGTAGAACCAAAAAACCCCTTCTGATGCGTTAGCTTCTGATAAGCACAGGTAAATGTGAATCCCTCTGCATAACTACAACTTACACACGCTGTATTACAGAGAAATAATTGTTTCTGGCTTCCAAATATGGCAAGAATCTTTACATATTGCACTTGCCATCACAACACTGATGTCCAGGTGCCCATGGCCCCTGTAGCTCATCAGATCTGGTAGCTCTCACATATAATACAGTCAGTTTTCATCTGTGAAAGTCCATTCTAATATGTTAAGAGAGTTACCCTCTTATAGTTTGTAGTCTAGAGAATACAAACTATAATATTATTCTTTGTAATCATCTTGACAGCTTCACCATCACATTCAATATCAAGCATTTAAAAGTAAGCAGGATATGGGTATTTTCTCTATAGATCTCTTTGCTAAATAAAATCCTCAAAAAATTAAAATCAGAGTTTAAATTTTCAAGTCCTGTCCTCAGTTTCCTATTTGTGCTTTCCTTATGCACCACTCCTTTAATAGAGAAGAGTCATTACTGTGAATATCTTAAGGATGTGAGGACAACAATAAGAATCTATCCCAGCACATATGAATTCATTTTGACATCCAAATTCTTACATAACTACATTTTTTGTTATTTATATTTAGATGCCTGTCTCCTTTCCTCAATAATCCAACATAAGAAAAATCACAAGTTCAGAGACAGTGAAGCTCTTCAAGTAATTTGTCTTCAGTAGTGATGTATGAATACTGAGATGCTAATTTACCAATATCTGATGAACTACAGGACATTTTCTTTGCCTAACCAAGTAGTGTGAGCTAACATTTAGATGCTTCTAAGATGTTATAGGGATAGAGGTAAGATTTTCTAATGGGGTGAACTGAGAGACTATTAAAGATATGGATGGAAATACAGAGAAAATAGAGAAAGGGAAGGGGTAATGATATGGAAAAGCAATATGGCAAGAACTGCCAGGCTGATGAGAGAGTGGAGATTCATGCAGAAGTTACGCTCGGAGAACTGCAAGTGGAGATGAAACAAATGAATTTGATACTAAATTGAGAAGGAAGAAATAGTGTGGAGATACTGTGATACAGCCTGGGAAGGATTTCCAATAGATTAGCAGGCACCACTTGGTGATAGACTGGAAAGTATTTAGAAAGAGAGGCTGCTCCATATACTTTAATCTCTCAAAGCACCATTCTGCTGAACAGCAGGACACTTCCATCTTTCCCAGACTACTGGTGATGATTTCCGTAACCTCCCTAGAGCTTCAGTGAAAAAACCCTTCTAATATTAATAATAGGCAACCACCTCCATAGACCCAGCCCTACCATCAAAAGGCATTCCTTTCCCTTTTAAACATGGCACCTGGACCTTGCTGGGCCTGAAGTTCACATGTTTGGTTCCAGGCTTTTCTCTGTCAAGATTTTAAATTGCTTTTGGAGCTGAGTTAGGTATAAACTGGAACAAACAGAAAGTGCTTTATGGGATTTGCTGTAACTGCTGTCTGTTGTGGGAATTAGGAGGACTAGGTAGAAGTAACTGTGATGAAAGATGTATGAGAGATTATTTTAGTGGGAGCTGAAGAGAGAGGTGCTTTCAGGTATGTTGCAGTGAAAGAATTAACTGAATTTAGTGACTTAATTTATGAGCTATAGCTAAAGCTGAGACTCACAGAGAAGAAAAAGATTTTTCAGTCCAGGTGGCAAGGATATGAATGTTGGTACTGACAGCTAAGTGTAAAAGTTTTAACAAAAATAAGTTCAGTGAATGGCCTTTGTGCGTTTCTGGACCTGGACCATTCTCACATGGTTAGTGAGAATTCCAGTCTTTGCTTTAGGTTGTTTGCAATGAACTAATCTGTGCAGAATGATGGAAACTTCTTCAAGTTCCTTCAAACAGAAGCATCTTTAAAGTAATTATTGTATTAATCCCTCAAGTGCTTTCTTTCCCTCTTGCTGTCATTCCATTAATGAAGAGGCCACATGACATCTCTGTACTTGATGTCTCCATGGAGTGTGTAAATGTTCTGTTAGAGACAAATCAGTACTTCTCATCATTTAAGAACAAACTGAAAGCTTCTTAGCTAGGATCCTATTATTCATACTCAAAGCAACTATTTCTTCAAAGTCTGTATTCCTCAGGAAAAAAAAAAACAGGGAATGAAATTTGAAATATAGAAATAATTTGGGAGAAGTTTGCTCTGGATTTTTTTGAGCATTGAGGCTAAAGGCTCACAATAAAAATTGTGTTCAAGACTCCAGAGAATATTTCTGTTGTTACCAGAGAGGTCTGCTACATGTTTACAATAACATATTCTCATAAAAGGATATAACTCCATTGCAAAAGATGGCCTTTGACCCCACTGGATGTATCACCTAAGCAAATACAGTGAAGCAATACTCCCTTTTAAAAGAGGTGGCATAAAATTGAGGACAGATTCAAGATAGAGTTTTTAAAGGAAGCCAACAGGATGCAGATGCCCCACTCCCAGATGACTTCTGATCACCTGGTTGCAGAGCCTGTCCCTCCCATGGCTTGATCTGTGCCTGCAGTTGGAGCCTGTCAGACCTCTTCTGTTGCCCCCAAGGATCAAAGTGTGCTGCAAAGGCACGTGAACATGCTGACAGTCAGCTATCTGGATCAGCCCTTGATTTCACCACAACAGAAATCAATGACAAAATTGGGGTTATAGAAGTGCATGAGAGAAGAAAACAAATATCAAGATATTTGTTTCCCCAGCTTCCTTATTTCAAAACAGACTGCAGTGTTTGGCTGATGGACAGTAGGGACCTAAAGTGTGCTGTTTGGTTTTAAGATTTTTCCTGTGAAATCCTAACTCATTGAAGGTTATATAAGCCTGTGTCCTCTGACCTTAATGAGAAGACACATCTATTTGTCAGCTAATGCAGTTTTCTCACCTTTTGTGTAAGATATCTTAATATATCAGGTAATATCATGATTTTGATGTGAATGCTAAACTACTTAGGTCTTACTAAAGTATATGTACCATGAAGGTCACAGACTGACCTGGGCAAAAAAGCTGGGAAACATTTAATGCAGCTGTTCATTATGTATGCTCCTTGTAACACTGTGAGGAATCTTTGGATCTAAATCCACTTTGTGTAATCTGGCTCTTCATCTAGAGAATTCTAGTTGTCCTAAGGCTGGTATGAATGACAGTGGAAAGATTTTTACCTAGATGTTGGACTCTCACCCAAGTTAAAAATTATTTGACAGTTTTAAAATGCTAGGGTCAATATCATCTCTATACAAATCCTTTAAAAATGGACAGCTGGTGTTATCTGGTTTTTGTTAACAGCCAGAAATAACCTCTACTTCAACCACACTACTCAAAATGTGCTGAAAATAAGCATATGACTTGTGTTGCACAATGGACTTTGGAGACCATATTTCTAGTGGTCAGATTTTAGGGTTTTGAGGGGTAATTCAAATCTTCATGATTTTCTTCTAGTGCCCAAAGCATCTTCACCTTCTCCATGGAATTTATAATCTTTTGTTGTGCTTCTTTGAGTAGTTCATCAACACATTGACTAAAATAGAGCAGGTTCCAGAACCACAGACTCATGCTAAGAGAAAGAGAAAATAAAAAGTCTGGATCCACAGCATTACTATTAAAAGTTGTGAGGAAAGAGAAACTTGGTTCTGTACCAGAGCATCTTTTCCTGTGGAAATAATTAAAAGAAAGGAGAGGAATATTTTATAGTTTGATAAACACTCTGCTGGATACTTTTAATTCCTCTGGATTTAGGGTCTTTCTGCTTTCCCCCTAAACTGGAAACCATATTTTTCCTTCAAGATTATGTTGCAATGTCAGGAATGCTAAGAACTAATATTATTCTATGCCATTTTTGTTTATTTTTTTTCTATTCAAATTCTGTATGCTTCAACAATTCCCTCCATTTCCTCAGGTTCCTGGATTTTACATCTGTGGAATTACCTTAACTTCCTGCATCAAGTGCTTTGAGACCTATGCAAGAAAAGCACTGTGCAAGATCTGGTTATCATGATTGCAGAAATCCAAGCAGAATTACTTTCAGGGGCTGTGAGCTATAATTAAGTAAAAAGTACCTCAAAAGGTACTACTTTATGGGTACTAATCTAACTTGTAAATAAAATAGTCAACTAAGCCAAATACTTTGTGTCCAAGGGAATACAAAGCCCAGATCATTGCCCTCATCAGCTCAAGAGCATTATTATTTGTTCTGCAACATAATTGCCTTAGACATTGTGGTTTGCCTACATTGTATAAGACAGACAATAGAAGAAGTGCATTGAAGCAAAAGCTGGCAAGCTGTACTGTTACCATGAGGTAATGTCATTTTTTGCAGAGCAGTAACTTATGTGGGGCTGAAGGGTGGAGAAAAGGGAGAATAGTAAGGGAAAGAGCCAATATGCCAGTAGAAATGGAAAAGTTGCAGTAAGCACCTTGAATTGCAAAATTACTTTTGCCAGGATGTTTACTGATATTCTTCCTGTAGTATAGTGCAGCCATATTGCTTATAGGGTCTGTGGGTTCAGGTGGGTGAAACAAGTGCCCTCTCTGCCTTTTATTTTTCACTCAACATCAGCAAAATATAGTATGCAAAGAGCAGGTCCATCAGTGGTGTGTTCTGTACAGTTTTTTCTCTTTTAAGATGTTTTATGGATGCTGGACTGGTGCCTTTGGCCATGGCAAGGATAAAAAATACATTGAAAGACAGATTTTCTTTTTTTACAAGGTTATTGAATTGGTATTGAATACAGAATATTTCCAGGTGATAAATAAAGAACAAACATTGATGGTAGAACTGAAGGAGTAAAATGATCAAACTTTGTTTTTGGGGGTGGAGAAGGAAGAGGAATTCATCCACTTGCAGTTTAGTATTTCTTCTAAAGAAGAATCCATACCCTTTAACATGACCCCTTAAAAAGGATGAGGATTATGAGAGCACCTTTCCTGATGGATAACATGGAAATTATTTTTTTTAAAATTGAAGAGGATTTCCTCAAGAAAGGTGTTTTTTTTTCCTCTGTGTTCAAGTACAGTCATTTCCCACACACTCCTATCCTTTTTGAGCAAAGCCATTGTGAGAATTGGCAGTGCTTGTGTCTTAAAGAGCCTTTAATATTAGGCCATCCTAGGAACCTTGGGACCGCTGGTCAAAGGATCTGAAACAAAAGTTGTGTTCCCTTCTGTCCTGCCAGTTGCTGGGAATGAGAAACAGGAAAATCATGCCAATGAACATCTGGTTTCAAACTTGGTGTTACAACCAGATTTTTAGGGGGGTTTGATCATGGGACAGTTTATAAAATATAAACTCTTATTTCAGTTGGAAAACACCATGTTAGAGGAGATAAAAGTTATGTCAACAAGGAGTAATCTGAACCAACTTCAGAATGTGCTTATCTTCACATGTCCTGACCCCCTTCCCTACTGTGAATGTTTTATAGAGTCAGGCTCTAGAATGAAGACTGAAAGCTTACGGCAGAATTTCTGTGTGGGATTTTATTGGGGATGTAAAAACGCTCGCTCGCGGTGAGAGACTTCTCCAGGGTCAAGCTGTTCAGATATAAGCAATTTATTATAAGGGTAAAAGGAGGGGAGACCCGTGTTCACCACCAGCCTCGGCGTCCACGTGGTCCGGGGGAGGGGAGAGAGCCCAGGTAGAGCAGGGGAGGTGAGGTTGGAAGGGGGGGAGGGAGCGAGTAAGAGAAACAGAGGGAAAGAGGGAAAAACCAGAGGGAGAGAGCAGGGAGGACGAGAGGGGTAGGAGCAGGGAGAGGGGGCTGAGAGTTAAGAGTGGGGGAGAGGGAGAGAGAGATAAGGGGGAGGGGTTCAGAGGTAAGAGGTAAGAGAGGTGAGAGCTAAGAGTTAAGAGAGCGAAGTTCTTGTTACAATCAAATACATCTTTTTCTATCGTGAATATTCTAATTCTTAGTAACCAATCACCAAGAGACACACCCACTAAAGAATTTACATACAACCTATGAGCTTCCCTATATTAACATACAGTGTTGCATTTTATACTCTACAGAGCTTTACAAGTTCTTTCCTTGCTTCTTTACTTTTGGACTTCTTCTTATCAGCAGAAGGACATTGTTTTATCAACAGGGATTCTCCTCTAGCAGGCTAGGCTATTGTTCTTTGGTTAACCAGTACTCAGTATCCTATAACTCAAAGCAGGCTTTCATTTCTACTTTGATTCTAGCCTTCATATTTTCACAAATTAGTGCCAAACAATCACATTCATAAGGTTTCCCTGTTTCACCTTCCCCAACAGGACTTCTGCAAAATACCTCTTTATGGGACTGAATCATATCAGTGTGGGGTTGAGTAAAGATAAAATTTAACATTTTAAGGGCTGCTGTTTATCTAAACTTACTTGTCAGAAAGTCAGGATGGGAAGGAAAAGAAGCCTCCTTAAGGCAATAAATGAGAAAGAAGCTAAAGTCCATTAGCAATACCAGAATATGTACAGGCACTTGTGTCCATTGAGATAAGACATTTTAGAAAAGCCTGCTCTAGGAAGTACATTCTTAATGAACAGATAACAGGGACTTAAAGTTACTGAATTTCATCTCAGTATGGAAGAGGCTATGAGCTACTGCATAAAAGGGTCTTGGAGGACATGAATAGTGTAAAGCTTGTGAAAAGATTAACCCAGGGAGGTAAGAACCCATTTCTGCCCCTGATAGTTCTCTTGTCAGTATTTCTTCTTGCTGTACAAGAAGTACTGGATATATAGAGCTGAATTCCTGGTCTTGCTTGGGACCTTCTGATATCACTGTAAGAAAACATCAAAAGAGGCTCATGTTGAGTGAAACTGCATAAATAATGCACAGGCATGTACAGGCCATGCAGCAGAAGTCAATATGTTCAGAGAAAACAATGACCACAAATTCAAGTTCAAGGTTGCAGTGAGGATGGCGAAGAAAGACCAGCTGACGAGAAAAGGGGACCTTGCTGAATGTAATTGATGAGACCCATCAGCATTCCAGTTTGTAAGATAAAAGGTTGTTCTGTAAAGAGAAGTAGAATCCAGCAGTGAAGAAAAGCAGCTGACTGGAAATAGGCAAGAAGCATAATGTTATTGGTTTAATTTTCTTTGTCAAATGTCAACCCTAAGGAAACCTCATCTACTGCTTCTGTTGAAATGGGGGAGGCAGAAGGGACAACAACATTAAAGTTTGATAAATGTAAAGACTTATTAAAGTACAAGGAATGTTTCTTCTGTTTGGTAGCCCTGTTTATACCCTTGGTATACAGTTGAATAGTGCTGTTTGCCATCACATGGTTACCTCCAGCAGAAAACTGTAAGCAGAGCACCCAAAATTGAGCAATGGGGCTTCAGAGGTCCACACTGCAGTGCAAAAAGGCAAAGCTTACTGATCTGCATACACAAACAAAGACTCTCTAGATGCCACTACAGTGCTGACTTGAGTTCAGCTAGTACACTTAGTTCCGTGCCTCATCGTTTCTTGTTGATGAAATGGAAGCTACTGCACACATAGGGCTGAGAGGCACTGGGACAACCAAGAAGCACGGCAGATTTGCTATGTTTTGTTTTCCTTTTTCCTCCTCAGCACTGCATCATTGGAAGCAGTGGATGTGTACAAACAATTGAAACTGAGGAGAAAACAGATGTTTTCCACACAATCAGTTTACAAATAATGAGACTGCTCCCATGCATGCTGTTAGCACTTCCCCCCCACCACCCGTGCTATTGTCTGTGGAGAACAGTGGGAGAAAGACAATGGAAAAAAGAGAAATGTAAATAATTCTGTTGCTGCAAAAGTACTAAAAATTTCACTCCAACCAAGGAAGCCTTTCTACAAATTCAGAAAATTTCACCACCCAAAGGGGCAGGATGGGTCAAAAGAGCATAATAGCATGTAAAATATTTTACTCATACCTGCCAAGCAGTTACCACAGCTATGAATCAATAGTTTCCTTGTTTTTGTGAAGAACAGTTGGTAAACAGAAGATACTGACCAAATATTGAGCAAACATGTGCATCCAAATTATTCTCCTCTTTTTCCTCAGGTTGACTTTCAGATCAGATTCTCAATAATCTCTCCAGCATGACTCACATCAGCAGCACTACAAGGTGAGGTAACATAAAAGCAAGGATGACAACCTCTCTTATTTACTTAATTGCAGAGTTAATTCCAAAGGAGGCCTTTCTCTTTTGCTTTATTTTTAAAGATTTATTTTTTTTAATGAGATATTACTTATCACCCCCAGGAAATACAAAGATAAATGGATTTTTAAAAATCTATATGGTCTCATCTCATCAGTGGGAGGTTATAAACAACCAAAATACCCTTGACTGGTGTAATCTCCAGCTGAAGCCTGCTGTGTTTCTCCAGTGCAGCTCTAGACAATACAGCAGGCTACAATCTGCTTTTTCAGGCTGAATACAAGAAAAAAGTGTAGCCAGTACAAAGTTATTATACAGATTCCAGGACCAGACTGGCTTTCTTCTCATGGTAATCACAATAGTCAACAAGCTCCTGCCACCAAAGATATTTTCATTTCCATTTTTCTGGTCATTAGGAAGGCGATAATAGCAAAGCTTGCACTCATGAATGACATGTTCATTAGAGGACAGGGAAAGAATTATTTCCCTGCAGGACAGAATTTGGATAAGGGTGAAGGGTGAGGTCTTAGCAGACTCTTGGTAATTGGATCACTACTGGTGAATTGGCAGTTTAACAGGAAGCAGGACAAATAAACTAAGGTATTGGCAAAGAATTATCCTATTGGAATAGAAGGTGTTGGTGACATAGACTACCTTAAAAGAGACTGAAAGTTTTGTAGCAATGAAGTAATCTTTCTCTTTCAGATAATGTGGTAACACCAGGTTCTCAGGAAATGCTTCATCTAGGGCTCCCTTTCTGCACTGGTAGAGACTTTCAGGACAGCCTTCAGTTCTGGAGGCTTGAATTTTAGAAAAGTAAAATGTAGGAGACAAATACTACCCTCTTTAAGGTTTAAAAGAAATTCAGTGTGTTAATCATTGTGCCAGGCTGACAATTGTTCTGCATCTTTAAAGCCTGAAAAAGAAAAATATCACTTATCTTAGCAGTTAGGTATTTCCTTTGGGTGTATTGAAGTGGGAAGAGCATAAGGCAATACTGGTTTTTGTGTCAAACTGACCGTCTTTGGAATGCAAATTCATGCCAAAAGTGGGTGCCTTTGCTTTTCCTCAAAGATGAAGCAGAAGAAACATGAGTAAAATGAGAATCAAGCTATGCAGATACACGTGACACAAAATGCTTCACGATCCTTTCAGAATTTTCATTTACTAAGAATCTGAATTTAAAAAAAAAATCAGCTTTTGTGTCACAGAACTAATATTTCAAAACCTATGATTCAATAATAGTCAAACCTAAGACAGTCTTATGAGTGTAGCAATTCTGCAGGGTTTTTGAATTACTCCCACAGGCAGGTCCCTTGTCTCCACAGTGATTTTTCTACAGTTCTTTCTTTCCTAAGATTTATTAAGCCAACATTGAGTGTAGCTGACAGCAGAACTTAGGCATGATTCCAGCCTGCAGGTTTGCTGCTAGCCCACAGTTAAAGGCACCATACAAAGCAGCAAGTGTCAGACCCCAGACATCACTCAAGGACAAACCAAAGCCTTGGAACAAGAACACATCATCAGCAAAACTTGCCATTTCCGTGTTTATGAGGCTGAAAAGCAGCAATTAATTAATGCTTGTAAGCAGACCAAACACAAATTGCTAAATTGCAGCTAGAGCAAAGCAGTAATGAAGCTGTGGTTTCAGCTGTGGGACAGGGAGTCACACACTGCCATGTGCCGGTCACTCACCACGCTCACATCAGGCCTGAAACTGATTTGGGGAGAAAAACCAATCTTCATCCTTTTAACACTGGATGAACACAAGTGACGCTGGTTTGTCTCTGGCATCAAATTAAAATGCTCTCATTTCATTGTGGAAAGGGCACTGTGTTTGCCCAAAGAAGGAATATGTGTTATTTATACAGTGCCAAAGTGCTGGTCTGATTCTTTGCCATCCAAATGAATGTTTGAACAGGCTCAAATTAGGACTGCACGAAGGACTATACTGAAAATATTTTTGTCAGAAATAGCTTTGTTAGTTTAAACAGTTTCCTATTTGAAAAATGATATAATTTTAGTTGATTTTTTAATTGAATATTTTCACCAGAAGAAGATAAGGAAATAATTCTGTTTCCAGTTCCTGGTAGGGTTGCATTATGAGCAAGTCACAGTGCATGAAGGAGCAAGAAAAGATACACAAGAGTCATGAGACAAACTTGACCAAAGGGCTGCAGCTTTTCAGCTGGACTGACATCAGTCTGTAAGTAAATGCAACCCTTTTGCTGTCTGAGTGTTCTATTGCACTTTTTTGATTTTTTGCTGTGATTCAGAGAAGGAAAAGAAATCAAAGCCTACATGCTGGAATTTTCTTCATTATTAATAAGTGTACAGGTTCCTGGGAAAAAATGAATAGCATTACATTGGTTTGCCCCAGGCTGCCTCAAAATATACTGTCTCCATCAGATCTCATTTTCCCAGGCACAGACATTTAAAGGCTGTGCAGAGGGCAAAGAAATGACATCATGGAGGGAGCACCCCTTTACTTTGTCCATGTCCTAGCAGAGAATGCACATAAGATTTGTCTCCTTACCAAAGAAGACATCATTCTCTCACTCACCAGAAATGTCACTGGTTTTTCTGCAGGAGTCCTTTTCCTGAGTTTCAGTTATTTCTGCTGGCTTTGTGAGGACTGTCAGAGCCATGCAGTGACCGTAAAGGTTAATACGGCCATGCCCCTGTGGCATCAGCCTCTGAGCTCCTCTAAGCACAGACTCATCTCAGAGACCTGTTTGCTTTAGCTGAAGAAGTAATGAAGGGTGGACAGGTCACTCAACCCTACCATGTCCATCCTGAATGAGAAGAGCCAGGGCTTGGCTGCAGAGAAGCAGCGCTGATTTTCCCTGTTTCTCCAATGTGCCAGAGGAACAGTTTATCCTACAAAGTAATCTCACTGTTAGGTTCTGAACCAGATGGAGGGGAGCAGACTGCTGGCTGCCTTGTAGTCCTGTATTCCTCTTTTCTTACTCTTTCAACCTGTATTGCCAGCCTTTGTACCATAAAGACTATTTGTTCAGATGACCACATCATCTCTTTATTTGTTAATTTACAATATCTGAGAAGAACCAGGAGTTATCAGTTTTGATAACTAAGATTTGGCTCTGTGTAGAAGGCAGAAACTTTATAAAATTTTCCCTTTATATCATTCTTAATGTTCTGAAAAATTCAACACTTAAGTCAGCATCTATTAGTGCACAAATAAGTGATCACCCTCTTCTTCTCTCTGAGCCTTGCAGTCATGCAGAGGTAAACAATTTACTTCCATATATGTTCTTAGAGGTTGTATAGTGAATGAACTAGTAAACAATCACTGCTGTTCTTTGTAAATAAGGTAAAACATTACCAGAGTGTATGCAATCATATAGATTTGGGAGACATAACTATTTGGAGCTTAATTGCACTTTTTATTTTTCATTAGTGATTCAAATAGCAAGAGTAGAGCTGCACTTTCATTAAATTTGCTGACAGTGTCACAGTGGGAGGTACCAGCATTGCTAAGGTTGGGCTTATTGCAAAAAACAGTGCTTGGCCTTTTAAATAGAAATGAAGTGAAATGCAACATTCAAGGCCAGATGCAGAAGGGCTTATACCAAAAACTTCTGCCACAAGCTGGGTTTGGCCATTGGACCCAAGAGAAGACAGGAACTTTGGAAGTTGGATTGATGAAGGCTTGACTCTACCCTGATGTGAGGTAGCAGAGCCTGCAAATACTGAAGGTAGAGAGTGTTTAGCAAGGAAGCTTCATGGGGAAAGGGCTGATGTTCCACTATGCAAAGTGAAAAGTTCTACTATGTGGAACCAGTTTGGTCAGCTACCCAGAAAGGCTCAGTATGGAGTTTGTGGGATGAGTAAAAGAAAAGGCTTATTCTGTCAGAATAAATATGGAGAGCTCAAACTTTAACCTTATGAGACTGGAAAGTGACAAAGGATATCATTGCTCATTTTAAGTGTAGTGTGTGCTAAAAACGAAAGAAAAAAGGAAGGGTCATTTGAACTAAAGAAATCTGCTAGCACAAAACCAGATCAGGATAAATCACCCATGAGAACATCCACATTCCTTTTAAAGGGTTGTTAAATACGGGAGAGATGAGCTTCAGGAAGAATATTGCTGCACAAGCAGGGCAGGCAAACACTGCATTCCTTCAGAAGAGATAATAACGCTGGCTCCAGCTGCATGGCCAGGAGGGACAGGAATTCTAGACTCAGTCCAAAATGGATGACTGAGGTTTCACTTTGGCTCCACACCCTTTCACAGGAAGCACAAAACACTGTCTGTGGCAGCAATGGTATGTCTGGATTCACAGTCCTACATAGTTGATCAGTGTCTGCAGGGTTTCTTCCAATAAAAACTTAATCCAAAGAAATGTGTTCATATGAGTGAATCGCTCTCCTTTGCAGGAACACATGCTATAAAGTTTATACTGATTCTTCACTTTGATGCCAGCTGTGGAAGAAGCTGCTTTAACTTGGTATAGCACAACATTAGATTGTCATTGAGTGTGCCTAGTAAAACATCATAATCACAGGTACAAATTAATGAGCAAATTTCAGCTGCAGGTGCTAATTTACAGCAGTAGATTATGTCCTCTCATTGACTTTGATTCAACACCACAAGGAGCCCTAAACAAGCATTTGCTGCACTGCTGAATTCCGGTCTCTGACTCTCCATCTGGAAACAGCCTGGTCACTGCTGCAACACAAACAAGCAATACGCAGGTGAATATTCAGCTGTGTTTACCTTTACACTTTCTGATGCCCATGATTCTAATTCAGAACAACTGGTGGCATTTTTGCCTGAGAAGCTCTTAATTAGAAGAGCTATAGTTAATGATTGCTCTGAATAAGGAGCAATAACAACTAAGGGCAAATCATGCTTGACAGATTTGGTGGCTTTCTATGATGGGGTTACAAAATTGATGGACAAGAGAAGCGCAACTGACAGTCTATCTGGACCCAGGGTACACAGGATTGTATGTACCCTAAACGTCTTTCTATTCACAATCTGCTTTTTGGGGTATGTAAAGAACAAAAAATTCTTTTTCTTAGTAAGAATAAAAGGAAGTTGTTCAATAGCAAATAATTGAAAGCTGACTCAGCTTGAGAGAAAGGTTTTTATGGTAGCTTGACCCCAAAGTGGTACCATTTCTTTAGCAAGGAGAAATAGTCATGCATTTCCATTTGAAGCAAAATCACAAGATAATGTACATCTAGAAAGTCTCCTTCACAAACATTTATTTCTGAGCATTAATAACATCTTTTTACTATCTAAATCAGTATCGGAATTCCTGTGATTTGCTTATATAGCATAATTATTGTTGGAAAACTTTTGTGCTTGGATGACATCTAAGTTGTTTATTCACAGTGTGACAGTTTATTTAGGCATAGAATTGGACAGAAAGTAGCACTATCTAGTGTATTCCTCTTGGACTGCCAGTTTCTCTTTATAAAAATTATCTGGAAATTATATTCTAATCCTTTAAATACTGTGCTTTGTAATGCAAAACTGTGAATTCAGATGCTGTTCTACTATGTCTTCAATGACAAACATTCATTGACATTCACACAGACCTGCCTTGCAGTTAAATTCAAGGAGATAAACTAAGAGAAGAATAATCCCATGAGGTTTTCCTTCCAAAGTCAGTCTTAAACACATCACCATAAGAAGAAATGGGAAAATGTACTGCATTGTATAATATTTTCTGGCAGCTATTCTTCAAGGAATGCAGCTCTGCTCTCTTACATGTTCTAATGTAAAAATCTCAAACCTCTGAGCCATTTACCGGTACTATACAGACCTTCTCTTACTTATTAAAAGAATTTTGTCTTTTTACATTTAACTTCACAACTTTTATATGGCTTACTGCTTCACAAAGATTAGGATCATCTATTTGGATGCTTTCTCTCATTTCTCAGCATGTTAAATTCTTGTTCCAGTCTTTGATTCTGACTAGTTGTTGTTTAGTTATTCCAGAGAGATATTTTACTTTCTTCCAAACTTATTATAAAAATAACTTTGTTCTCCAGGGAAGTCAGTGTCATCATATTAGATTTTATTTCTATACTAATACAGCAACAATTAAGCATACATCAAAATTGTTATTTAAAATGTGATTATAGCACACAGAGGTAGAAACCAACATCATCCCACTCCATATACTGTCTCCCTCTGTGGTTGTTTGAATTTCATGTGGGTTTTTTTTAAGTGATAACTGCTGTAATGATGATTTTACTACTGTTATCATTGCAGACCCAACAAAACCATGGAAGGCTGAGCTAGATTCAGTTTTACTTCACACATCATTAATAAACCTGACAGCTCAGATCTGATTGCAGGACTTATATTTCTGATGATAAAGGAAGAATGCAGTTCAATTTTCCACTGTGGTTTGGATTTTCAACACCAGTATCTAGAAACACTAGGATCTGGTCTACAAGATCAGCAATGTTTACAGAGAGGACTTTGAGAAAAAAAACACTTGTGAAGAACAACATTTTTAACTTTCTTTTTTCTTTCTTAATCAATTAAAAGAGTTTTTAAATAAAGCCTTTGCAGAGGTTGGATCACTATTTTTTAGGTAAGAATTGTGACAATGATTGGATATGTCAAAGGCAGGAAGATGGAGAGATTCCAGCTGACAAGTTATTTATGTAATTTCTGGCTTGTTGCGTGGAATCCATGGGAAGCACAGAGTTGTGGCATTACAAACTGCTGTTAGGTCCCAGATACATTACTATTAGCTACGTGAAAGGGTGCTGTGAACCAAGTGAAAAGGCTCATGCTGTATCTTGCTTTAGCTAAGGGACAGGAGGAGCACAGCAGGGAAAAGCAAAGGACAAAGTACTGCAGAAGGTGGAAGAGTTTACAAAAAGGTAGATTTGTGACCACAGTGAAGAATACAAAGGGGTGAGGAATCAGCACATCAGGAACCCTCTTCATTTAACATGAGTTCTTACATAGATGAAAGAGCATTCCCACAGCAGTCTCCTGACAATAAACAGCAACACATGATATAAAGATCGTTATATAAAGAGCTCTCAAATATTTCAAGGAAAGGGAGTTATTCAGCCATGCTTTGAATCTCTCAGGCAGTAAACAGTCTTCAGAGTTATCCCCTTTGAGACACCAGTCACATTCCCCAATGCCTCTAATGAAACAAGTGTCGAAACAATGAGCTAGACTTAAAGGGAAGGACAGAGTAAGGACACACTGTCCTGGCAGAGTTAAGCTTTGCTGAGATACACCTCTAGCCTAAGGGAGAAATCCTTACCACTCAACTAAGATTGCAGTGAAGTCATAAACAATATGTTTCATGGTTTTATCTCTTCATAATCCAGTAATTGCTATCAATAGGTGCTTAACTCTCACCTGAACTAATGATCTCATTTATACCCTCTCAGGTAATAATATTGAACTGGGTAAAAACCTGGCTTAAATAAACCTGGCTCTGTGGTCAGTGTGTCTGCCCAGGCCAGATTGATGTCCTGGGGATTTGACCTTCAGGTGCCTCAAGGGAATGAGAGCAGAAATAGGAGATTCCCATCCTTTTCCTTGCTGGAGCCAGGGAAGACATGGCAGGGCCACAGATCATCCTGCACATCACTTACCCTGGCAGGCAACAGTCGGTGCCTCTTTGACAAGCAGTGTGTAGAGCTGGAAAAAGTTGGTGGTATGGGGAAGAACATGAGTTATAATAAGCATAAGGCAGAGAGAGATTTTACGAGACATTTTCCTGGGGAATTAACCACCCATCTTCCAAGCCACCCCACTAATTAATTACTCCCATAACTCCAAAACACTTTAATCCTTCCTCTTATGCCCTCAGACTCCACTCCTTTCTGTCAGTCATTTTCCCAAAGCAGCCTTGACAATACCATTAATTGGTAACAAATTAAAGCAGCTACAGCACAGAGAAAACCTGAGGACAATACAAAGTACATTCAGCTGAATTTTAAGCCAGGCAGCAGGACAACTGTTGTACTTCTCTATGCTTGTACAACACACAGAAGTACAAACTTCAAATGAAAAGTTTAAAAGAAGCTGCTGCATGTTTTGCAATTTGTGATGCTAAAAGACAAAGAACTCAGATTTCCAGTGAGGAACTGATGTTGTGCTTGTCACAGAAAGAATGAATTTCTGAAATAACTTATGTAGATACAAATATTTGAATAAACAGAAGTCAGAATTCAGCCACTGCTGCTTAATATGTGTTTCAGTGCTCTGAAACAAACAAAAAAAATAAATAAATGAAATTATTATGTTAAGGAAAGTTAGGAATGTACTGGTAGATACAGCTGTATTTCAAGCTCTAGTGTAATTGACAGAGATAAGTCACAATACTTCAGGTCAATTTTTGGGGTTACTGATGTAGTTCCCAATAGTCTGGGTCTTAATGAAGAAGTGCAGAGCAATGTGAACAAAAAATCGTTGGCTTACAGCATGGAAAATTCTAGCTCTACCACTACAGTTTCACAGAAATAGGTGTGCTTAGTTTCTGAATTGCTTGTTTAGTGAGTCAAACTTGTCTGTTTTCACCTTGATTTCAATAACATCTGCACTTAGTGGTATTTTTAAAAGACAAGCTTATTTGCCTCCAGCCCTTAGGGGCTGAAGAAGTGCAGACTCACAAATTAAAGGCTTTTAACAGCTGGATGCTTCCTAACTGCTTAGCAGAAACATTAACTACTTAAAACAAAAAAAAAATCCTCACCAGTCTGAAGAGGGCTACATCTCTCCAAAGCAAAGGATAAGAAACTTGTTGAAAGTGAAGGAAAAGAAACAGTTTAGATTATACATTGTTCCTTCAGACAGCCAGAGCAATTAATTCTTTCTGACAAAAATCCATGGCCCCATTTCCCCAGTGCTGATTATTCCCAGCAGGAGATGTGAGACTGTATGTTCATGGCCCATCTCCTTCCACTGCTCCACTGCACCAGATGCTCTCCAGGATACAGAAGGCCTTAGCTGTGGCCTGGACTGGGGCTCACACTGACTGTCATGGGCTGCTGTGTGACAGAGGTGCCTGTTCTGACAAGAGAAGCTCATGGATGTCTCCCAGCAGATGTTCCTGTAACAACCCCCAGCCAGCTGGGCTCATGGCACCTTGCAAGCTGCCTGAAACTCTGTCCTTCACATGTTTTTTATTGCTGATTTCTATCCAGAACTACTACAGGGCAGTCCCCACCATGGTGCCCGGCAAGACTATGGAGCAGGTCCTCCTGGGAACTATCCCACTAACTAAGGCAGGTGAAAAATAAGGACACAATTTGTGATAGCCAACATGGCTTCACTAAGGGCAAAGCATGCCTGGAAAATCTGGTTGCTTTCTTTGATGAGGTTACAGCTTTGATGGATAAGGGAAGGGCAACTGACAGACTACCTGGGCTTGGGCAGAACATCTGACACATCTGTGTCTCTAAATTGGAGAGACAAGGATTGGATGGATGGATGGACCACTGGATGGATAAGGAATGGATGATCACACTCAGACTTGTGTTCAAGGGCTCCAGGTCCAGGTGAAGAGCAGTGGTGAGTGGTGCTCCCCTTGCTGAACACGTACCAGAAATATTGGTTAGCAGAGAAATGAATGCATTTGCAGCCTGATTTATACCAGGAAATATATTCTAGCTAGTCTCTGCTTAACTATTCTGTCTGAGTAATTTCTGGTCTGATAATAATGATAAACTCTTTCCTGATTAATATTCTAAAATCTTAAATATGTAAAAGCTATCTAATTTTTTGACTGCTGCATACCTAAGCCAATTACCATATGTTAATTAAAGGGTTTGTTATCAACTAACATTTCTAATGCTTTCCCCCATAACACATTTGCAAGTACATATCATAGGAGGTTTTTTTTTCCCCCATTCCATTTTAAATAAATATTTTAAAATATTCTCTGTTTGCTTTTCCAGTAGAACACTCTGATCTCTGTGATCAAAGTTAAATTATTATATGAAAACTCCATGGTTCCCCTTAAGTTGGCTTTTTTTCCCAGTCATCTGTGCTCTGATCTCTAAAAGAGTATTTCCATTTTGCTGTAAGCATAAACATCATCATAGGATCAGGTTGTATGAATGTGAATAAATGTCTGAAGTTATGCACCACTGCCTCTAATAAAGTGAATTATGCACAAAGAATGCAACTCACATTTTTATCTGATGCTATCAGCACTTGATGTTCATTACACAAAATAGAATAAAGTTGTTCTTAGTTTGTATCTGTCTGTTGCCAAATTATCTTGCAATAGACTTAATGTTAAAGAATTTTGACTATTTAGACCTCATTTCACCATTGATTCTTAACTTCAAAAGCATGAGATGAAAAAAATGACCAAGCAAACCCACAATAACCCTTGCAGAAGATTCTGTTACATATAAAAGTAATAAAATTTTTGAAAAAGCATTGGTGTAGGGCCCAACTAACCATGTACAAGAGGCACATACGTTAATTTTCAGCTGCATAAACTAAATGAACGCCATGCTCTCTGGTTTTTTGGGCTTCACTAGAACACCCGTAAGCTCCAAGAAGGAAAATACATGCTCTGCACCTTGGCTCTGTATCTGGTTTCATGCCTGCAGGGAGGGACAGAGGGAAAATGTACATGTGTGCTAGCATTAAACATTCTGGATGGAGAATGCTATAGGCAGCCATTGCCACAAGGAGAGAGCTCAGACTGCCCTCTGTGCCAGCCCTGGTACGGGAAGGAGAGTGACTCTTGCTAAAACCACAGTGTAGCAAAGATTTTTCCATGCTCTTAAACATATTTCACAGGCATTTCCTTATTCTGATTTATACCATTTAAGATGGGATATCAAGATGCCTCTTACTAAATATTTCACATTTCAAGTGCAGAGTAAAATATGCTACATGCAAAATCAAACACATAAAACACCCGAAATGAGGTTTTTCTCCTTTCAGACCATGAACTATGCACCAAGATAATTGCCTTTTCAACCTCCACCTTTATAACAGGCTTCTTGAATGGTCATTTTGTTAAGAGCAAATTTTCTGGACTAAGCTAGAGAATTAATGTGTTTCCCCTGGAAACATCAGTATTTGCTGAGCAACTGCTATCCAGATAGGCTGAATTTTTATTTGAATTCAGAAAACTAAATAGATTTTTGAGTTCAAATGACAATATGCCACTGCACAAAGTACTTAAAAGGGACTTAATAGTGTATACTCTCTCTGCATAAAAGGGAACTTCTCTTCCTCAAAAAAAAAAAAAATTACAGAGGAATAAATCTTCCAACCAACACTGCTGAGTCAAGAAGTAAAAGTAAACCATGACATGGCACTAGAAACTTTTGACTGTTGATGTCATGCATCACTATGTCCAAGAGCTGTAGAGCAGCAGGGGAAGCAGACTCTGTGCTGACAACAGAGTAACCACCTCAGAGTTGTGCTGTCTTGACAAATATCCTTTCTACCTGCCTTCTAAATTTGAATAAAGTAAGGTTTCACTACTTTTTGTATTTAGTCTAAGTTCCCAGCCACCTGTGTTCATTAAGGAAAGCGACAAGAATAATCATACACAACCATTCTGAAGGGCAATAAAAATAACTTTTTTAAACAACCAAATAGCTGTGTGACAATAAATTACAGCATAACAAGAACCATATGTTAAGGGGAAAATATTCTTCTAGCAACAGAATGGGAAAGATGCCTATTAGGGGATCACTCAGCAATAAAAGAGGTCTGAATTTAATACCATAGATATAAATGGGAGGTGGAAGTATTTTGTGGGCTTCATTTCAGATGAAGAAAGAGTAATGGGAAAATAAAAGGATAAAAAAAAAAAAGAGTCACTGAATTTTACATTTTGCTTCCACTCATTCACCTTAAATAGGAAACATTTCTTTCCAATTTCCCTTTGCTTCAGACACTGCACTTTCAGGACACTTGGGTGCCCTGAGGTCATGGAAATGCTAGAGATGTCCTTGTCTATCTGATGAGTAAAGCCATCTCTAGGAACTGCCACTGTGGTGAGCAAACATAGCAGCAGCTCAGGAAACAAAAATCAGATCTTTGATATCAGGACAATTTGGAGAATTGAACACAACCTAGGAAACTTTACTGACAGTTTTTGTTTTGTTTAGTATTCAAATGTGCCTCTTTAAAAAAAATAAAAAAAGAAAAAGGAAAAGAAAAAGAAAATAAATATCAACGTACGTTTAATTTCTTTTTTTCTCCTTGTAACACTCATAGCAACTTGGACAGCTGGAGGGAAAAATAAAGAGATTTTTCTAACTGTCAGCTCTACAAATAACCTGGGGTTTAAAAGCCCAGCTGCTTTTTGTCTAGCTTGTTCATTATCAGGAGTAATAATGGTGTGTGTGCCATAAAACTTGTATAATTTCAAACTGTCTGTTTGTTATTGAAGGCAGACTAACCTCATCACTCAAAATCAGTTAAAAATTTTCTTGAAGACAGACTTGCTAGGAGAAAAATACAGCTCCTTTCCTTGTACTTGGGCTGTGTTTGCAGTGTTAACTTCTGCCTCTAAAACACAGTTTAGAATGCACAAAAGAATATATTTGTAAATCAAGAAACCAAGCTGTAATTTTGCTGAGCTGAACCGTGGCCTTAAGCTCAGAGTAAAGATGTATTGCAGCGAGATGATCTCCTCTTTTGTACTAGCATTATACTGCTTTCATTTTCCTTAGAAAACGAAATAACTTGTCCTGTCAAGCTGTTTTCTAACACAAATCCATTATTATTCTATTCATAACTAATGACAGATGCCAGAAATAGAAGCCTGGTTCATTCATCATATGTATTTTCTTTCTGGATGTGCACCTGCACATGGGTTACTGTCAGGGCACTCAAGAACTCCTACTGTGCTTTTGATGCTAAATTATATGTCTCAGCAATGATTCCAGTTTTCAGGGTTCATGGATGTAAAATATCTCTTAATCCAGAAGGAAAATAGTTGGCTGAGAACTGCTGCCCTGCTGCACAAAGCACAGAACACTCAACAAGGTAGGCATCACAAACAAGGGACTTGATCTCTGCAGCCCCCTGGGGTAAAAATTATGCCAGGAAAGTACACTAAGATGTTCATAGGAGCAATTGTAAGGCTGCACATATATATTAATTGAGGAAAAGCTGTAATTAAAAAAAATAGAAAGAAACAAACAAACCCCCAGAATCTTCAAAATTAAACTCAGTACATCATGTCTACCTTAACTCCAGACTGACTAGTTTTTAGAGAAGAAACAGGGAATGAGTTTCTATAGAAGATGAGGGTTTTAGGACTTCTACAGCAGCCCTAGGTCTAGAGCAGTTATATGTAATGTCAAGTGCTTGAAGTTTGAAACATCAGGAATTTTCAAACTAGTCATGTAAAAATGGAAAAGTCCATTTTAAGCTTTTATAGCAAGGACAAGAGTTTTGATTCTTGCAGACACACAATTGTAAATGTGTAGTGTTTTTTAGTACTTAAGAACAACAGAGAGAGTGTTAAGTCAAAGGTCTATTTAGTCACAGATAGTAAAGGAAAATCCTAAGAGCAGAGCAAATATATGTTTCTTTTTTATCTACTGGCCCAGAACCAATAATATGCACTTCAAAACCCTCCTAAGGCAGAAGTACTACCTCTGGGTTTAAAGACACTTTGTGAATTGAAAGGTGAGAAAAGAATCTTATAATTTAGGTGGAATTTGTCTTCTGATAATTTCAGCTTCTCATCTGTATGTTATCAAAATCAGTGAATAATGGTTCCCCACTTATCATCTCCATGCCACTAATAATTTCACAACCCCATATTCTGCCTTTTTAATTCTCTTCTTTTTATGCAGATGAACTCTAGTTTATTTCATATCCTTCAAATGGAAAACAATAACTTTGATCATTCTTATCACTACTCTCTGAACATTTTCTAGTCTTCTGCATCAATTCTTCCAGAATTCTGGTTCTAAAACCAGAAATTCTCTCACTCTTCATGATTTGGACTCATTGTGGATTAATATTGTGACACAAAGTATTCTGCTTTCCTTTTCTGGGTTTTTTGGTAATGACATTTCTTTACTCATGACTGAGTGAAGAGCGGGAATTTTCATAAAGTTATCAGCTACAGCACTGGGAAGATTTTTTTTTATGTAGACATTTTTTATATAGATATTTTAGTATCAATCAGCACATACTTAGTATTTATGACCGGCTTTCTCTGTCTGCATTATTCTACATCCATCTGCACTGATTTTTTCCTGCCATTTCTTTGCCCAATCATTCAGTACTCTGAGGTGATTCTGCTACTCCACACAGCCCTTTTATTGCCTCACTTAATTTTATGACACTGGAATTTGCCACATCATTCTGTACTTGCTTTTCCAGATAACTGCAAGTGAGGAACAGCACTCATTGCCAAGGTAGCTTTGCTCCCCCTGGCACCACAGACCTCAGTTAGGGTAGAATTAGGCTGTCCCAGGGACTTTTCCATTTCATCTGAAGTGCAGGTGAACTTCTCTGCAGAAGGTGAAGGATAGGAGAGATATGCCTAATCTACAGATCTCAAGTAGCTAACAGGAGTTACTAGCTGATTATCTTGTTTTATATTTGCATCATAATTTTTATAAACAGTGCTAATTTGCTGCCTAATGAGTCTGTAAGATTTCTTCTGGTTGATGTTGATGATGTGAGGTTCAGTGCTTTTGTTTCCTTCCTATTTGAAAGTCTTGGAATTGTGCTGCTGGCGTTAAATGGCAATGCTATCTTACTGTAAGTACTGGGCATAAATATTATTTGTGCCATGCTCAGAATTTGACACAGCAACCTGAGTAGCTGAGGCTGGCTTTCCAAGCAATTGTCACTTGTCCACATTGTTTGTTTTCACTGTGAGCCCTCATCCTGCAGGGCTGCATTCAGAGCAGTGTTTGAAGAACTTCATCAGCTGATCCACTGTACTCAGAGGAGACACTGCAGACCACAGCAGAGTCAAGAGTAGGTTGGAGACAGCAAGACCACAGCTGGCACCTGGTTTCCAATTTAGGAATGACCATCTGTCAATGTCTCTAAAGTCAAAAGGTAGTTCTTTCTTAGAAACAGCAGCTCACAAAAAACACATTGATTTTATTTCTTTGGTTCTGATAGAAAGAAGGTAATTATTTTTGTCTAGCAGGTGACATTTCCTGTTTTTTTTAGCACTAATTTCAAAGACATATAGTTACTTAGCAGGAAATCTGAGACAATTTTTAGATAATTTCAAATATTTTGAATAGTTTTATTCTTTGGGTCAAAAAATCTTGACAGATGCATCATTTTTGGAAGAAAGTCTGATTATGCATTCCATTTTTGTCATTGTCACATGAAATAGCTCTGTGTCATACTGAGCTGTAAAGCAGTGGACATCAAGGGCCTGTCCATATTATTTGACTGCTTTTGTATCCTACCAAATATCAACTTAAAGCAGAAACCAAGTATACAAACACACTGGCCTCCTCTTTGCACTGTTGTGAGGACTACAACACAATAATGTATGACAAATGCAGTTATTCCATCTACCTCAAAACATCTCTTCAGCTATAATTGTATTAAATATTATTTTTCAGGCTAAATAATCTCCTCACTTTTTGTTGTATCCCGTGACAGAGGCTGGGAAAAGTTACAGATAATTAAATAATCTTATTGTTCTTGGCAGGATTTCGCTGTCATAAAACAATGTTGAGGTTTCTAATAGTTACCTCTGTTGTGCTCACATCTAATTGGCTTAAGTTTTGTAGGATCAAATTAGAAGATTTGGTTTCTGAAGAATTTACAATTAATAAAAAAAAGAAAAACAGAGGACAGGAAAAATGGCAAGATGAAAATATTAACAACACGTGCTTACTATTGCTTCTCATTACACACCTAAGTATTTCCATACAGAAGGTGCATACACTAGATTATTTAGAGGGACAGAATGGGGTTGTATTTCCTGAAATGTGAGTTTGGGTCAGTTTGAAACCACTCCTCCTCAACCCCCTCACCTCAATCAAAACCAAACAGAAACTAAACCAACCAGGTGATTCCTGGACTGAGTGTGGGAATCAACTTATCCTGAACAGGAAAAGGCTTAGGGAAGATATAAAAGCAACCCTATGCTATATAGGAGGAAGTTACCAAGATGAGGATTTGTGTCCTACCCTCCCCTCCCTAAAGTGTATAGAAAGAAAGGAAAAACAGGGTTCCTAAATTGAACCAGGACAGACTGCCACTGAATATTAGATGAGGTCTTCTTTATGCAGATAACCGACCAATCTAAAATGCTAAACACAGATGGCAAAAACTTCATCCTTGAAAGCTTGAGACATAATTCAATCAAGCCCTGAAAAAATTTCACTAAGCTCAACTAGAGACTACCCCACATCCCTTCCCATCTGAACTGTCCTGTGGAAAGCTACAGAAGAAAATAAATTGCAGTTGCACAGATTTAACATCTAACTTAAGCTCTTGTGACCAAAATTCACAGAAAGAGAGTCTCTTCTATTCCATATGGTTAAGGGTGCCATCCTTAAGACACTACAAAACCCAACAAATAAACCCTCATCAAAACCCAAACCACTCTTATTCTCAGGTCTGGCCAGGAAATTTAGAGTCCTCTTCATCATTTGCAAATATTTAGCCTAGTAAAATGATAAATAATTGTAGTTGCACTTTAAAGGCTTTGTCTAATCACATCATAGAGAGCATAACAGAAAAGAATGCAGTAATAAACAGATATCAGTTACTGCTGTTAGAAATGCTTCCTGGTTTTTATATCAACATTAAAACATTTCCAGACTGATGAAGAGAGCAGGATTAGCTGTGTGTTTTATGTAGCTGTTTTCTGTGAAAATAAACCCCATCTTTACATTGCCTAAAAACATGGCAAGCTTTCCAGCTTCTTGAAAGTAAATGAACAACTATATTTGGTTTCTTCAATTATGTTATATCTTTCTCATATACATTATCATCCCCAAAACTTATCCTTAGTTAATTAAACAATAGCTTGAAGCTTTGCTAAATTGCTTACATGGGAAGTTCTCTTACTTCTTGGGGAACAGTGGAAAAAGCTTGTCATCACTAGTAATACCTTAAAATTATCTCCTCCCAAATTTACTGGTGCAAACCATTCAAGGTAATAGCCTTGGCACAAATTCAAGTCTAACAAAATCAGCTGACTATTGCTGCCTTCTCTCTCTAAAGCATATCACTAATAAGCCATTTAAAATGAGAAACAGCAAGAAGAAACCCACCAGACATGAAAAGTGGCAGTACAAATCTTCACAAGGTATCCACCACACTCAGCTAAAGCCATTGCTTTTTCCCTGATTTATATCAGTTGCAAATCTGGTTCAGCCCCTTTGAACAGCTGTTTCTAATCTGCTTTAATACAATCCACATTGAACTGCTTATTGTTATTGGTTTTAGGGCAATACAAAGAAAGAGAGGATTTGGATCTAGACATGGCTGCTGTTTATTGCCTAGTTATTAAATTATGCTGATTTTGGCTGGGGATATTTAGTTACTAGCTGGGGTTAGACCACAACAGAAGTTTATAAGGTTTTTCACTGGAATTTTGAGAAGTGGAGGTACATTACTCTAGAAATGCTCTTTTAACTAGGAATATTAATCAAATGATAAACCAAGGCATATAATATTTTTAAATCTCAGGGACCAGTTAAGAATAGCAGTTGTTATTCTGGAAGTACATCAACATTTTATTAGGGCTACCATACTGTCAGTAAGGTTATCCACGGGCGGAAACCAGGTGCATTATACATGCACACACACACATCCCTTCAGGACAGAGGGCAAGTGTATAAAGTGTTTTTTCATGTTTCAGGAGAACAGTCTAGGGTTTACAATACTTAATTTTGTGATGTTACTGTAGATAGAAGACAAAAATTGCTACATGATCAGCTTCTCTACATAGGAAGGAGACTTAAGACTGCTTTCTGAGAAACTTGGATGAAACTTGGAAGGCGAGAGGGAAATAAATGACTGTGTGGCCAGAAATTCAGGTAGTAGTATCTTTTCTTCTACCACAGTTAAAAACATATAATCCAAAAGTCCAAGTCTCTGATGATGGTAGGGCTAAGCAGCTGGACTCAGTAGCTAATGTTTTAAAAGTGTTTGCCTTTGCTTAGAAACTCTGGCTACAAATACCAGGACCACTCACAATCAGCAAAGACTCTGCAGTCATATATGAATGTGCATGTGAAGTTTCATCCCTGTCTTCCTTAAACCTGTGTTAAATTTCCCTTTTAAATATAACTTGTTCTGGGAATGTGTACTTATTACAGATTCAAAACTGCTGGCTTTGCCTGAGTGCTTTTGCCCACGTCATTGAATGGCAATTAGAACTTTCTTTCTCTTTGCAAATCAAAACCAAAATGTCTGGGGCTTATGGTGGAAGAACTGCTGCTCTTTCAGCACATTTGTAGAGGAAAGTACTTCAGGAGGCCCACAGGATGGAAATCCGCTGACTTCACAGCCCATCAGCCAGGACTGAGAGCAGTAACTCCACCAGCACACCTTGGTGTGTCTCCCACGCAGCTCCGCAGCAGCTGCTGCTGCAGACTCAGCCAGATAACACGGGGAGAGTTATGCACAGCTCAGTGAGCAGCAGCTCTAAAAAGTTAGACCACACATTGGGTTTTGATTTTTGAGCTGAGGTTTTGTCATCATTGTATGATACCACAAGCTGCAAGTAAAAACAAAAGGCCTGATCTGTCCAGATCTGCTTGTGTAAAACCTGAGAAGGGAACGAGATTTGCATGAAATTAAACTAAATAGCAGCGAGATGGATTCTTTTTCTGCTGATGGCAGGTCTCTTTCAAAATTGTGAATTGACAGTTTAAAGGGAGGCATAACTTTATTTCTTCTCTTTTGCAAATGTCATCTGCAGAGGAGAAGATGGACTGAAGGGCCAGACAAGGCATATATGAATTATATTGCAGGGTGGGAAGATCTAAACAATTCAGGCTCATCTTGTGAAGTACATTCCCAAGTGTAAGAACTTTTCCTTGATAAAGAAAACATTTTAAGATTACACACAATTTTTCCATTTATTGCATTAAGGCATTTTATTTCTTTATCCATTGTTCTGAACCATTATCACACCAAAGATACAAAATCCTTAGATCTCAATTACTGCATATGCTGGAAAATTAAAAAAAAAAAAAACAGGTTGCATATCTAGTTGCCTTAAATTTAGAGTGACAACTAAAAAAGCAGTTGAGAAGTGCTTGGAGTCAGTAGAAATAGTTACCATCTAAATAAAACAGATGCCTTCACTTGTGTCCACAGCCAGGAAACACTACCCATATTTTTTTGCTTTACATATCCAAGCAAGTCTTTTTGCTTGTTGTTCAAGCAGCTTTGATTATCTTTTTTCCACTACAGAAAAAGGCAGAGGTTCTTGTGTGCTGGTAGGAATACTAGAGAGAAGCAGAGAGAGAAGAAATCACCTGAAAGTTCTATTTATCCAGGTTCCAGTTGCAGCCAAACCAGGAGTGTAGGCATATGCTGAAGACAGCCCATGACTCTTGTCTCCCTCCATTGGTTATAGACAGAATTAAACCATCTCAGATAATTTTCAAATGTCTGAAGGCAAATGAAATTAATCCCTACCTCAGATATGCCTTGGATTCATTAGTTCATTTATGATATTAAGATGCTTTCTGGTATGCACAAAAGCCTTTTTTTTTTTCTTTTTCCCCCTCTTTCTGTTAGTCTGAAAAAATATTTTTCCTCAAAGAAGAGACATTCTATATGTAAGGAATAACTGGAATACCCCTTAGCTTAAAATAGAAGTTAAATTTTCTGGAGAAAGCTTGAGAAAACCATAAAAACAGTTTCATTTGCATACTCACACACACACACACACACAAAAGCTTTCAGGAAGAGAAATTGTTCTCTTTTGAAAAATTTAGGGCAATTTTTCATTCCATCAATTTTTTTTTTATATAACCTTTTCCTGCAGATTTTCTCAGTGAACATTATTAAGAAATCAAGTCTAATGGTTATGGATATTTTCCCTCCTGCTAATCACTTTCAATAATCATTTTAAGAATCTTAATTTTTAATGGAGTAACACTTTTCATAAGGCTGGAAAAATAATAGGAATACATTCAACTTTTTGCTAAATATTTAATTGGAAAAATCAGAGCGACTTTCAAGATAAAAGCATTTTGTTCCAAAGATCCAGCAATCTCTAATAAATTATTTTTCTTAAATTTCATGCCTGCAACACTCAGAATAAATGAGATGTCTTACAGTTTTTTTAATAAGGGAGATGGAATTATTCTTGTTAATTTACTGATTTTATTAACAAGCAGATGAACTTTTATAACTGGAGAGAAAATGGGTTTGCAGGAAAACTGAGAGATAAACACAATTCTGAATATGTAGTGATACTTTTATTCCATCACTCCCCACTTCACCATACCAACTGAATTATGTCACAGTTGCTCCTGAAGACATTTTATACATTAAAAATGTAGTTGATCAACAAATGTAATTTCTTCTGAACACATCTTGGACTCTAAGGAGACCTTAAAAACTGTACAGTTACACTAAGTGTTACCTTTTGGTTTCTTCAGTGGAAGGACTAACTGACCTTTCTTTTTAATTTTTTTTTTCACAATTGTTTAAGGAGACTAAGTGCTTTGGGTCAAGTTTATAAAGGTTTTGTTGGTTTGTTTTTTGATTTTGATTGTTTTGGGTTTTTTTATATCTAAAGGCCTTAGTTCTAAACCTATCATTTAGACTTGTATACAAATACCACATTGTGTGTTTTTTAGGACTATGATCCTGAGAGGAATTTCTTCAGTTTGCAATAAAATTGTTCTGTCACTATTTCATTTAAAAGTCTGCAGAATTGTGGGGATAATATTTTCTATTCTATCTGTGTGCTACAGCCAGCTTGGAGCAGGGATGGTCTCCTACAGCAGAGGATGAGATTCAGTGCCTATGGACAATCTTCTGCTGTCAGCAGCAATAATAGCAGCTGAAATTAATAGCAACAATAACAATAACACATCACTGCTGTGTAGAAAGTGCAGGCAGGCTGGGTTTTCTTGCACTGCTGTTAATATAAAAATATTTAGATAGATTTGTTTTAGAAACATGGATTTAAATTTCTCAGTCCAAATAAAGTTGTTTGGAACTTGTGTGGGAAGAACACGATGTACTGGCCTTCTTTAGAAGCAAGCAAACAAGAAGCCTCTTGCTGTGCTGCCACAAGACATATTTATTATTTATTCCATTTCTTTGCCCAGTTTATTTTTCAACACCAATTAAAAGCTTATTCCTGCATGGGAGTCCAAAATACCTTGGGCTTCAGCCTTTCTGGGTATTCATCTGTTTTGTCTGTCTCTTTGTTCTGCAAAAAGTACCATCAGCACAGACTGTTCACTGCAAATATTGAATCAAGACATCATCAGGTTATTTATGTTTTTCAATTGTTTCCTTTTTCTGAGAAGGGGAACAAAAGCAACCAGCATTATAAACAGGGAGGCATTTTTGCCTAATAAAATAAGTCTCTATATATTAAGAAAAAATGAAATGAAGACAGAACATTGTCACTTCTCCAATTCACTAGGTTGCTCCAACAATTTTTTTTTTGTAAACATACTGTCCATAATTGCATTTCAGATGCTGGAAATTTGTGACTGGCTTTCTTTTTCCAGCTACTGTTAATCCTGCTTGTCACTGATGGTTTTATCTTTATCTGGGTATCAGTCTGCCTGTGTCTAGAAAACACATATTGAGACCTACACTAGGCATTTCAGTAGTCCAAAAGGTTCATGTCCCTCCAAGTCATTGTTAAGACAGTTAACCTGTCAGTGAGTCAGAAGCCAGCAAGTCAGCATGGCACTGAGTTCAACACTGTCCTTGTTAAGCCATGCAGGTGCCACTGCAGGGACACCACATGGCACCATGTGCAATGCAGTGTCCTCTGAGTGGGACACCTGGAGAAAACTACCAAAAAGTCTAAATGGCCTAATCCTGATCCATCTCTTCTCCCATGAAGGCAGCCTCCAGGGAACAGGCTGAAATGGCTGCAGGGACGTCCCTGGAGAGCTCTGCAGAGCTGTTTCCCCAAAGAGCTTGCAATGTTTCTTAACATGCTGGAACATACATGGAGGGGTCCCAGATGGAAACCAGTGAGGTCCATGGGTACTTTCAGTGCTTATCCTCTTGCAGCTGGAGATAACTCAGAGGCTTGGGAAAAACAAGTTCAAATCTTTTCTTTGCAACAAATTTTCTCTGTGACTTTAGCTAGCAGTTGCTCACTGCCACAGGGGAGCACCTGCATTGGCCCTAGCTCCCCACGTTGCTGTGTGAGTCCTGGATATTGCAGACTGTCTGTCCCACTGTCCTGCATGTCACATTCCCCAGAAAAACCTGCTGACCTCTGCAGGACTTTTGAAGCAGGACTACTTCTGTGAGGCTGTGGAACAGGGACACAGTCCTACAACTTCAGGTGAATTGACCATGGCAGAAGTCAAGAGAAAATGGAAGAAAGGATGGAAGAAAGGCCATCAAGAGGTCCATCAAAAGGTCCATTAATATGTAATGTCACTCAATGTAGGCAGTCTTCCCTCCTGTCATGACATGACCACCACTAGGCTCTCTTCTAGAACAAATTTTACAGCTTTTTCTTTGAGCTCACAAGAATACTGTTATGAACAATAGTCAAGACTGAGCCACTTCTCTGCAGAAACAACAGGAACTACTGACATACTTTAATACACATACAAAGAAAATAAAAATAAAATAAGCAAAATCTGGATCAAGACTGACTGATTATCTTCCTAAGGGGCAAAATTAATCCCCTAGACTAGACAGTGAAGGATAGAGCTCCACAGCTGAATTATCAGAGGGCTAAAATCTTGGCACAGTGTCCTGCAGAAGCAAAACAGATCCCATATTCATTATATAATTACAATTACTGATTAATTCTCATCCAAGGCCCAGCTGCTGCTTCTACCCCACAACACTGCTGTAGGAGTGCTCTCTCTAGAGAGAGAGCCCTTTTGATGCCAAGGGGAGTTTCCTCTATAAAGAAAGCAGAAAGGAAAGCTGAGAGTGGAACAAGGAAACCTGACAGAGGATTATCTCTCCATCAAATACAGAATGCAAAAAGCTAGTTTTTTCTCTGCCTGCAATTGACTGATGACACTGGCAGAAGGTACCAAATGAACTTGTGCGAGAACAGAAAGGGATTTACCAGTGCCACTGGAAGGCCTTCAGTGCTTTTCTAGGGGAGGTACTCTGGATCTGAGCTATGACATCAGACTTTCCAGGAGCAAGAAAGAAATTTGGTTTTGGCCATTAACCTCAACAGTTCCCTGCAGCTGCCCCAGCTACTCCAGCATATAACCATGGGTCTGCCTGCATCCTTCTGCAAGGGAATCCTCTTCTAGAGGGAAAGCTAAGGCAGGGGTAGCTGACACAGAGTAAGAGATGTAGTCCAAATCTCTTTCATTTGCTGAATTCTTGTTCTAACTTTCAGTTTTGTACTTGAATACTGGAATCCCATCATTTATATGGCATTTCTCTATGACACTTTGACTTGTGGGTACAGAGTGGAATTGACTTTGTAAAGCAGTGAGGATTTCAAGAATGCAAACACTTAACAACTCTGCTGAGGAAGAGCAAGACAAGAAAACAAAAAAGAGGGAAGGGGTATATATAGACATGATTGTAAAATTAAGATTCTATTTGATTTCCTAGCATTTCTAGAAGAAAGGGACATTGAATGCCACTTGGTTTAAATCCTGTCTATGAGGCCACTCTTTAATGGAGAAAGATTTGCCAGGTGTTCCTCAAGCTCTGTTTTCTGCCTAGCAGATATGTAACACACATCTGTATGTAGCCTTTTCTGCATCTCCTTTACTTTGAAATAATTGAGTAGCTATGAGATTGGAAGGAGATTAGTACAGTGAAAAAGGGCAAGAGGATAGAGTAAATGGGAAATGGAACTTTGCAGTTAGAATTTCTTTACAAGCCATTACCTTTTGGTACCTCCCCTGATTTCAGGACAGATTTTTGTTAATAAGTTCTTCTTTGCAAGGGTTGCAGCCAGTTATAGATTTGCAAACTGGCTGCCATGGAAACAAGCTCATTAAGCTCCCCTAGCAAACCCCTGTCCCCTTTTACACTGTTAGTGCTGAGGATGACAGGCTCTGTACCCTGACCTGTTGTTTTCTTCAGTCAGGTTTGTGTCTCTCAGGGTGTCAGGACTGTTTGCCATTGGAGATTACAAAAAACCACCCTTTCCTTCCTCACTCCCTTTCAGCCAACATTTGGGCAGCACAAATAAAGTTTGTAGGAGCCCCTGAAACACTGAGAACACAGGGCAGCAGGAGAATTGTAAATTGTTGTGACAAGACCCCAGGTAAAATCTGAGACAAATTAAAACACATGAAGGCTTTTGAAGGAAAAAAATAAAGCAAACAAACCTAAACACAGTGATTACCTACACCTGACTGCAAAAATCTGTAACATTATAATTTCTAAGACTGTAAAGCTTCATTTGTTTGCGTATTTTCAGAATAAAAGTATTTTTTTCCTCACACAGAGAAGTGGTAGGGGAAAGATTATTTATAAAATCTTGTGACTCTTAAAGAAACTTACCCTCAGTCACAGTAGGGTGCTGTCAACACTCGGACTCTCTTTGAGAATCTCTAGATAAACAGGATACCCAGAGGCTCTAGTCACACTTTAATTTGCTGCTCTGTGAAGCTTGGGCTTGTCCACCCCCATCCCCAGCACAGTCCTACTGTAGGCACATTGACACAAGGCCAGCCCAGGAGCACTGACAGCCATCATGAGACCTCATTGTTGCACTCAGGAAGAACAGGAAGTCACATTTTACCAAAAAAAATCTGAGCTCTCTTACAGGTGTGCTGGCATAGAAGGAAATTGTCATTGCAGTAGTAGGCTCCACTCTTCCTTTCTGCTGGAATGAATTACTCAGCCAGCTAATGACTGGAAGTGTCTCCTGTTAAAATGCCCTGCTCTGTAATTTCTGTCAATCCTTGTATGGCAGTAGGCTCACATAGAGCAACTGGAATCCATAAGACAGCAAAGACACCAGACACAGGTCAGGAACTCAGTTTGCCACTTGAGAGTTTCTTTACAGATTTTTGTTTGCTACTGTCTTAAGATAAATCTCTTTGAAAGCTCTTCAGTGTCAAAGCAAACTGGATAAAAGGTCAAGAAGAGCTTGATTCTACTACTCTCTGCATTCAAGTTTGCTTTCCTCACAACCCTGATTAGTCTGTAATTTTCTCTCTACCTTTCTCCATATCCTTCTTTCCCTAGAAAAAGCCCTTCTTAAGTGTCCCCAAACAAGGTGTTTGTATGACTGATCTATGTGTTAGAGATCCATACACTATTTCCAAGCAGGCTTGTGCATTCATATGAAGGATGAGGCTCAGTTCTAGACTCCACTTAGCTGATTTACGTCCAGAGTTTGGTGCATTTCACTATTCCAAAGTTTTCTTCCAAACATAAACTTTTCTTAAGTTCATGAAGGACTGTCAAGCTTTTGAAATCACAAGTTCTACTATTCCTATCATCTTTCCAGGTGAAATCCAGTAATTCTGGTTCACAGAAGGAATAAGGAATTTGATGTTGGCTGTTAGTGGGCCAGTGCCTGAGCAATGTCTGCAATATCCTCCACAAAATTCCTGGGAAGTGAGTGTGTTAACCTGTGATAAATCTGTAAGTGGTTTGGCAAATTAAAGTCTCAGTCATATGATAACAATGAAAAAATTTTCTTTGCCCATATGGCAAAGAGGGACACCAAGAACAATTATCCACCAGTCCTAAGATATTAGTTGCCACTGTCAGTCTTCTGGACTTCAGCAAATAAATGGGAAGAAATCACCTAAAGGACCTGACCAGAACTCCATTGTGATCTGCTGTTAAGGGTCTGGCCCCTTAACTCACTCTCCAACATTGCTCAAGTCTCAGGAACTTTGCAAGGATTTATTTGCCTTGTCCACTGCCTTTATCCTCTCTTCCCCAGCTGAAGTGGGGCCACCCTTTCCATGCAGACACCACGGTTAAAAAAATGAAGGTGCCTGGATTCTCCATTGCTTTGTGTTGGCATCACCCTATAGATTTCAGGAAAGCTTAAATGATTTTTATGGGCCCAAGTAATTTAAATCAATTAAGTATGATAGCTGCCACTTAAACCCATTATTTAATACCAGAACCAGCTTTTGCTGGCATTAATTAGTTACAGGAGCAAATAATTTTAATTTAAAGCCAAAGAAGACAATGGAGGTGTAGGTCAACAACTGAACATAGAAATAGCTTGGACTATTTAATTAATTACATATCCATAACCTACAATAAAAAATAATAATATTTTGCCCTTGCATAGTGCTTTCATCATCCGATCTCATCTAGAAGTACTCCATAAACATTAATTAAGCTACCCACCCCTGCAAAGTACATATTAGATTATTGTTAATATTATTATATCAGTTTTTAAAATGAAAAAAAAGTTAAGTGACTCATCTCCATCATGTTTATGAGGTTCATCAGCTAACAGTCAACTGAGATGCTGTTTCTGGTCTGAAATAAAGGACGGGGTGATCTGGGGGATGATAAAGTAATACTGCTTATCTTATATTTGAACTATGATTCTATAATTTTAAGACTGATGTATCCATATCGTGATGTAGATTCATTAATGCCTAATTTGACCTAAGTCCCCAATATTTGTTTTTCTTTCACAAAACCTACAGAAACTGCATATCTGTGAGTTTTTTACCCTCTTGCTAAATTTATTTTTAAACTGGTCAATGTACTCAAACATCATAAGAAGGAGAAAAACTATTCTTTTGTTAGTTTTCCTATGTCTTTCACTTTTGTGCATATGACCTGAAGATGACGGGACCATAAAAATGTTACATTTTAGGTAAAACATAAGGGATTTTTCCCTTAAGTGGAATTTCAAGGACCAAGGTTATAAAGAAGAGCAATTGTCTGACAAACCATGAATTCTCTAGCTCACTCTGTACAATCAAGACAGCCCATGTCATTACAAGCATTCCTTAGAGTTTATTTCTCCACTGTCTCTGCCATGCCTAAATCCAAGAACAAACTCAGCTCCCCGTTTTGGGGATACAATACTTTGTGATGTAAGGCTCTCTCTTCTGGACAGTTCCCCTATGGATTACACCTGCAGGAGATTTGAAAACCCACAGAACTTTTGGGGATTATGATCTCTCTGCTGTGTATTTAAAGGAGGGATGGAATCAATATGTTTTTAAAAGAGCAATAACTTGTAAGAGCCTCTGGCATACGTAGCAGTATTGGATATAGGTAAAACGACACTCTGCATCTCTCCACCTCTTTGAGCTGTGTCAGATAAAGCTGCTTGCATTAGGTCTGTACATAGTAACTTGTCAGTCTTTGAATTTGGAAACTGAAGATAAGGCCTGGCATAAGTGAGAACAGATCTAAATATTTTATGGGTCCTGATGGGTTCTTAGGTATGCACGACACCTCCTCCACAGCACAAAGTGACCTAATATCTGCAGACAGTGATGAAGAGCAGACACCCTTTCTCAGTCCATCAGGAGAATGGCAAATATTGTTAAACAGAGCACAAGCAGTGAAATACTACCTTGGCCACTACAGCCAACCTGGACTTTGGGGCTGGGCTGACTCAAGAGTACATTCACTTTCATTATCATCTGGCCTGGTTTAGAACTCAATTGCTCAAGATATACTGAACTCCTTTGCCCCTCTGTCTTGCGACAGATGGATTGCAGTGAGGAAAAATCCCACACCTTACACTTTGCAGGAGGCATCAACTCCAAGCAATCTCTGCCCTTTCCTCTGGCCACAGACCTAGTCACTCTTGGTTTCCAGTCCTGCTGCTGGGGAAAGAATGATTGTATAATTAGTTTCCTCTGTAGTATTAAAGCTGGTAGTTCACACAGGAACACAACAGGAAGGGATAAACAAGCTCACAGTCACAAACTGATTGATGGGAAACTTTTAGTGGCCCACACTGAAGAGATTTAAGGCCTCATTTAAAGGCCTTTGAATGCCATTTAAAGTTTTCCATCAATGTCCCTGGGGGTATTAGCTTTCTCACTAGTGAGATATGTGTAGGGTTTTACAGGAAAACTATTGGGTTTTTCCCCTCAACTTGAGAAAGCTCCTGTTTCCTTCTTGGCCATACAAAATATGTTAGCTGTTGGTTTGTGTGTGCCCAGACAGCTTCTTTTTTGACCTCTGTGGTTGTTGTTCATACAAATGTGCTTGACACAAAGCATAAAATATATTTTAATTTTTTCTTCAAATTTCATGAATTTATGAGTATGTGCTTAAATAAAAGAAAGATTAAATATATTTGTTAAATGTGGCATCCAAGTTCCCTTGGATGCCAAAATTAATTATGTGTTGAAAATGTAGCTATCTGTTTGAAATTGCACAAATAATAGATATTAAACTTTCCTAATAAACTAAAACCCCTTGGGCTTTGAGATTTCCACCTCTGCAATAAAAGACAGAGAATTTAGCTACAAAGTTACATAGCCAAAAACCTATTCAAAAAGACCACTTTAGATTAGAGACAGACTTTTCTGATTTCCTGGGTGTAGTGAGAAATACTATACATGCACATGTTTTTTAACGTGTTTGAACTGCAGGATAGAGTCCAAGGGGGTTTGGATTAGACCTCTCTGAAAGACACATCACAGCTACGCAGTATCCCTTGCCCTTGTCTCTGGCTCCCCAGTGTTCTGCAACTGGGTCAAACCATTTCAGTGATAAAGTAACTCCTGAATATAAACCACTTGGGATCCAGAGGATGAAATAGCCTCTGATATAATTTTTTTTTTAAATTGTCCTCTTACTACACAAAGCCACTTCTATTCATTTTAATCAACAATAGCTAAGACACAACAGAACAAAATAGAATAGTGAAAAATTATATATAAAATTGCAGGAACAGTTAATTAATTTCAGGAAATTCTATCCTCACTTAATGATATCATAAATGCCACAAAAATACTCTAGTTAGTATTCAAAAATATATAAAGAGACTGTTTCATAAAGAATTCTTTTCTGACTCTTAAGCTGTTAGATTAATGTATGTCATTTAAGGAAGTATAACCACTAAAATATATCAGGTAAGATACATTGTCTTGCTTTTCTCCCTTTGTATTCCTTCACATTTTATCCCGGAAAGCAGAAATTTGACTTGTTTCATTTTCCATGTAAATTTAAACAATTTACATGAGATTCAAACCAGCCTGCAAGAAAATATTCTGCTTAGGAAATACCTCTGGTACAATTACTTGCAATAGGAAAGGGGATGAAAAGGAAGCTGTGTGGTGGTAAAAGACATTATTTGGACCCTCCTGTGCCTGTGGGGGTGGGCTGCGTTTTGTGGACTGAAAGGGGAGATCTGGGTGTGGTTCACTCAAAGCAGGCAGTTTGCTTCAAACCCCCTCTGCTACTCCAAAGAAGAACAGAAATATATGAAGCTGTGGTGGATTATCTGAAAATGAGGAGACAGAACTTCTTCTGGAAACAGCACCTTAAATCTACCTAAGCTGCAGGGTTATAACACTGATACGCAATTAAATGTAAATTTGGTGTTGAAGAGCAGCTTCCAATCAAATACCTTTAGCTCAGCTCCCAACCTGTTGTACATACCTTCTCTATCCCTCTTGGATAAAAATCTGGGGTGAACTTTCCAGAGGGGTTTAAATAAAAGCATGACAGGAAGCTGCTGAAGAGCTGTGGGATGTAGATCTCAGCTCTTTTCAGAAATTCCAGGTAGGTCAGGAATCATCTTGGTGAAGGTATTCTTTCTCATTATGTGTTTGCACAGTGCCTGACAGACAGAGAAAAGCCCCCCCCAAAAAAAACTTTGTATTAAAAGTTTTTAAAGTATAGGTGAAGAAAATTGATGCAAAAATAAGAAAAATAACTCAAAACAATATTAGAGATTATTTAAAAATAGCTTTTTTACAATCTAGTACTTCAATTTCAGCACTGTTTTTCTATCCCAAATTATCTGCTTGCTTGTTTTGTAAAAAAAGTTGACATTTTCAGATGCAGAGGAATGAATTCCAAGGAGTTTCAATTCTATGGTTTACTTTAAATTAAAACAGCATAAGAATAATTTACAAGGAATAGAGTCTGCAGGTTGTTGTTATTCTATAGTCTGCCTTAGACAGGCTGTCAGTTATTAAACAGTGACCTAATATTTTGCTCTCACTTTTGCTGCAAAACTGGAATTCTCTGTGCTATTTTATCCAGAAGTAACAATAATAGTAACAATAAAAATAATAATAATAATAGCAAGTTTAAAATGCCTCACAATTTAGGCCATTTTTAATTCTTGCTCTCTTCTTGAAAAAGCAAAAAAAAAGAAGTATTTTTAATTTTTCCCGTAGAAATTAGCCCATTCCTTAAGTGTTTATCTATCATGAGGCACTTGTATACACTATTCCTAGTGGGTGCATGAGTTAGCTTGTGAATATCTACATGTGCTTGCATGCATATTGTTCACATCCATCTGTCTTGTCATGCATGCATAGATAAATACATATATCAGAGCTCTGTACATGGAATTATAATTTCTAGATAGTTATGATTATTAAAAAGGAATTAAAAGGATCCCTTGAAAAAGTTTTCACATCTCATTATGGTGGAAGAATTGACTCTACATACTAAATCCAAAAGAGTCCTGCAATATCAGGCAGTGTTATGAAAACCCCAGGTGATTTGAAAATAAATAAGGCTGGTAATTCTTATTACTAAAAATTCTTACTACTGAGTTGCTTCTTCAAGTCTCACTAATTCCTATGAAAGAAAGTCACACAGGCACACCAAATTCTTATGTATAGGTATGAGCTGCTTTCATGTTAAGACAAAACTAATCTGAATTTCCTTAGGCATATCTTATTATCTCGGTCTCAAATAAAACAGATGTGAAATTCACAGATTCTGAACCTGTCCTCACGAGCTTAAACTTAGGGTAATACCTTCAGCTGTCATGCAGTTGTTGCAAAAACCCTTAAAGCAGCTCCCTCCTCTCTATCAAAAAGAACTGTTATCTTTGGAATTAATCTCACTGCCTGGATAGAATTAATCCTATTTAATTTCAGTATGTTTTTGTACATGTATTTATATGATCATACCTTCTTTTTCCAGGCATCACAGGATTGCTTATGGAATTAATGCCCTGGCAGACTTTACAGCAGCGAATAATGTAAAAGTGTTTACTAAGCTACAGTGTGGTATCATTTTCTGGAGGCTCAAACACAGCAATGTTACAGAAATGCAATAGTGCTATGCTAGAAAAATGATGTTGATCTTACCCATACTCTGCATTCTGCTTCCAAATCTTGCAAGCTCCAAGATAAGCTAGTAAGTGAAAATGGTGGCTTGAAGGTATTATGGAAAATGAAATTGAAAAAAAAAAGAAAAACTGAAACAAAACCTCTCTCAGATGAAAGAGGATAACATTTTTATGACATTCATTAGTAGTTCTTGAGCCAGAATATACTCAAGCATATTGAGTTGCTTGCCCAGAATCTAGCTGTTAACAAACACATTTGGGAGATAATGACTACAAATCTTCCATTGTGCATATGCTGTGTGATTGTCTCATACCTTTTGGGAGAAAAGTTATTAGAGGAATTACACTGACTGTGGGCACTCAGTTTTAGTAGGTTTTGTCATACACAGTATTTGCCACTTACATCCATAAGAGAGAATTTAAATAGTTCCAGAGGGTAAAAATTGCAGCCAAAAATATATATACATATAAACAGGAAAAATAAATCGACTGCTGAATGGTACATGAACTCAGTGCTTTGTTGAGTATCATCAAGTGTTAAAAACCAAACCAAATCAAACACACAGATAAAAAAAAGTATCCTCTTTTATTAAGAAAGTGAATGCCATGGTTTTATAGGTCTTCTAATTCCCTGTTGTGATTCATTATCTCTGGTGGAAGACAGGGACTGCAGTAGCTTTGTTACCCATTTGTCATTTAGACAGACCTGTGTGTTATATAGGAGAGAACCAAAGTCAGACAGAGTTATTTTAATCTTGTGAGGTTGTCTATGTTTAGACAACTTTTGTTTGTGCTTTGTAGCCTCTTTGTGATGTGTCACCTGACCCCTCACTCTGAAATAACTTTTCATGGGTTTTTATCTAAAAGAATCATTTTGTCACTGACATTTCTTTATTCACTGAGCTACAACCTATGTGCCGCACAGTCAATAATGTCCACTGAGGAAGAGCCAAAACAGGAGGCTGGAGCACATCACCAGGCAGGACTGAGTTGCCTGAGCTGCTACTTGGTGGTGAACTTGGAAAAGTAATTACTGCAATATTTAGTTCTGCTTGAAGTCAATGTCATGCAGGTGAGGACTTAACAATCTGTGTGTTAAAGCTTTTAGAGTCAGACTTCACATAAGTATCTGTATTTCTGACCTTTGGGCAAGTTCCTTCCTTGTCCCTTCCCTCTTGCAGAGATGTGAAGAATGTACCTCTCACTTGATTTTTCTGTCTATCAAAAAAGAATCACCTACATCATGTTTTTTTGGTTCTGGAGTATGCCCCTACTGAAATCTCTCCAGGAATTAGATATACCAGGACAGAATCATCTTCTGAGGATAAAGTGTGATAAGTGTGTTTAGAACAAAAATTGCATTTCACCTGTACCTTCCTACTCAGTTGTAAAGTCTTGAACTACAGTAGATTGGAAATTTTTGTGACTCTCTATAACTTCAATGAAAGATAGGACTTTTAGTATAATTAAATAAATATTCCAAAGGTATAAATCTGGTTTGTAATGCCTGACCTGAAATCTTATCAGTCTGCTTGAAGCTACCTGGCATTTCTGGTTTGGATCCCAGCTGGGAACACCAAGAGAATTGATTTTATCATTGTGAGAAGACTACAGAGCTGTGAGTGTACATTTATAAATGAGTATACATATTTATGCATGCATGTAAAAAATAGGATTTAAAGAAAAAGTCAGTTACATGTTGCACTAGCAGTGCATTAAAGTTTTACGGCAGAATCCAAGTTTATCCAAAGGAATTCAGTAGTGCTATACTCAAACTCATTTCAAACTTGAACTTTTCTGCTCTTTACCATGGAGACATGCATAGCTAATAGCCTCTCAGATAACCAAATTCAAACTGTTGTATTAAATTAACCAAAAATTAATAACCAGAAGGCCCCAGAAGTGAATTAAAAGGAACAATGTGTTAACAACACTGAAATGAAGGGGAGGCTGAGCAGAATTAAGGAATAAAGAGGAGAAAAGTAAAAAAAAAAAATTACGGTTTGGTGGATTATATGCAAAGCTCACAGCAATCTCTATCTTGTGGTTTAAGGCTGGAATCAATTTATCTATATTTGGACATGCCTCGCAGTGCCAAGGGGGGCCAGGAGCACAGGGAATCTATAAACACTTGCACAATAATTAACGCCAGCCTTGCTAGCACAGCCCAGGCAGCCCTGGCTCAGCATGCATTCTGCCCATCAGCAAGCCCTGGGGAAGATTCGAGTCATTAGGGACAGAGACTGTGTGACGTGTGAGTCTGCTTAGCAGAGCTGCATCCTTTTCCTTCTGGATTGTGTAGTGTCCCGAGCAAAGTTGGTGTGCTGCTGCAGAAACACAAAGGAGGTCACACCCGAGTGCCTGGCAACAGCCAAAGAAAGATTTGTGAATGAGAAAATAAAGGAGTTGGATACTTAAATCCCTGCATTTTTAAAGCAGTATTACTACCATGAGCTGGATAACTAAGAGGTTGGAAATGGCCTAGCTATGTAGATTTCTGTCGACATGATTTAATAGTCTGCTAAGCATCAACAATCATTGAAAGCCAAAAAGCCATTAACTGAGTCTTGGGTGGGATATATTCCCAGGTTCCCAGCAGGATAGGGAAGTGGAATTCCTCTGCTCTCAGCACTGTGTGAAGTCACACCTCTATGTTAAATTTTAGGGCCCTAACTGCAGGAAAGAGCTTGAGGTGCTGAAGCATATCTAGAGAAGGGCAATGGAGCTGGTGAAGGGCCTGGAGAACAAACAGCCTGTGAAGAGTGGCTGAGGGAACTGGGGGTGTTTAGCCTGGGGAAAAGGACACTCAGGGGACACCTTATCACTCTCTACAACCACCTGAAAGGAGAGTTTTGTGAGGTGGGGGTCAGTCTCTTCTCACAAGTAACAAGAGACAGGACAAGATTGAGAAAATCTCCAAAAGGAGATTTTTCCCATGTTAAAAAAAAACATTTATGATGACAAAGGTAGCTGAGATAAAACCTTTGTTCAGGAAAGCATCTGGTGACATGCTCTTGTCTATTGACAGCAATAGGGCTTAAGCTAATGCTGAAAATTAAGTAGATGTTTAAATGTTGAAAAAAAGAGATGCTTAAATATTGAAAAAAGATGCATTCCAGGATTATGGACTTTGATGATTGAGTGGATATTTGTTTAAGTAGCATAAGGAAAAGAACTTTATTGTCCCAGTTACATGACAGAAAAATCTTACATTCATCTCTTTATGCTATGGAAATTGAACTGCCTACAGAAGAACACCAGAATTCAAGCAGGTAGTGTGTTGCATCCCACTCTCCCAAGGGAAAAAGTTACCTAACCACAGCCTTCTACTTGTGAGGGACACAAGTTACTACATTTTCAAGCATCATTTGACTGTCACTCTCTTACAAGTTACAAGCAACATAGGCTAAACTAACACAGATCACCCTTGTGACTGAGTACATGCACTAAACATGGATGTGTCAAGAAAGCTGTTCTTCAGTAACTCAGTCATTTGTTCTGGCACCCAGAGTATAAATATACATCGCTTTATGGGAGGTAATAACTTATCTCAGACTAAGTTTCAAATGTTTGTCTGATGGAAAACCTCCTTCCTACTGATTTTGCTATTTGAAGAATAGATCCCTGCTTTCCAGAAAGATAATTTGAAATTTGCAGCAGAAAAAAATTCCAATTAGTATATTAATTTGAAAGCTCCATCATTGTTTTTCTCGTACTGGAGGAAATATTGATGGTGTATTCTGTCATATTTGTTTTGTTTGTTTTTTTCATTTGTTTGGTTTTTTTAAGCATTTGATTTGAAAAATCCTTGGATGGAGTTTACTTAAAAACATCTTTACAAGATTTAAATGTATTTTGAAGGAAAATTTCAAAATGTATCTTCTTACATGGTAAAGAGGGGAGTATTTGACACATTTATCACAAAAACATCTCTAAAAAATGTTCAGTCCAACTACTATTTTTCTATTCTTCATGTACTCTTCAAGTATTCTTCAAGTACTGTTCTATTAACACAAAATGGAATAATATATTCAAGGGGGTTAGGACTTTAAGTTAAAATTATTATTATCAGAATACTTTCAGTTAATTTAAAAATTCATATATTACTGTTATTTTAAAAATAACAGCCAGAAAAGAAGATCAAAATGTTGCAAACAAAACCAGCTGCCTCCTGTACCATTCAAATAATGAGCCAAATATGGAATAGAGCTGTTAACCCCGGTGAGAATATCTATCCCACTGGTCTGTTAAATATATTTCCTGGAAATGCATGTACTTATTTCATGCTTGGAAAGATACATAAAATCTCATAAAAGAGCTATGAGGGGATAAATAACCAAAAAGGTGTTGTGACAGGAAGTCTGTAGATAAATGATTAACCAAGCAAGATATTTGCTTGTGCAGCAAGGGGAGGCATAGGAAGGCTTTTTTTTGTTCAAGGGGTGTTTTGAGAAAGCAAGGGTGGAAAAGGAGCTTATGGTGAGGAAAAAAAATCTCTGACAGGCAAAAAAAGGGAAAGTAGAGGAGTAAGGAGTGGTATTCCCAGTACTGCTCCTCTGAAGAGCACTTTAGGAAATGTCATTCTTGTCCACAGCCAATTCCAGATGTTCAAAGTAGAGAGAGAAAGAAAATGCAAGCTAGCTAGGCAAAATCTAAGCTCTGGTGGTCTTGTACATTAGCTTTCTTTTGCACAAAGATGTTTCATGATTCAGTTATGTAAATGAGGTTTATGTAGAAAGGATGTATAATATAATCATTTTGGAACTGTAAGCATCCATCTTACCTCCATTACAGAAAATGACTGCCTGGTGCTGCCAGTCCCTCCTTCGCTTGCCACGATCATCACAGATGTGGCTGATCTATTCAGCATCATTTCAAAAACAGGATAGTTAGAAAAGTTATGGACTCTTTTCCTTAATAGCAAAGCCCACACTATTTTCTTTAAAGCACTAACACACATCTGTCACTGTCCTTACAGGAAAGAAGAGGTGGGCATTGATTAACAATGATCTATCAAAAACATATTTACAGAGTTTACCAGACGTTCTCTTTTCCAATTTCAGGCTGAATTTTTAATCTCAGACCTCTAGGGTCAAATGGGATCTGGAGAGAGGAGAAAGTCCATTTCTTATCTGTCTGCTTCAGCACCAAAAGTTACTGCTGTGACAATAGGAAAGGCTTTTATTACACTCCAGTTCCTGAGGGTATCTACAGTCAAGGAACATTACCTTAGCCCTTGTGAAGCTCATCTAGCTCATTTGATCTATAAAGGGCTTTACAAGCATAACTCACCCTAATCAGAAGTTGGCAATGAGCTGCAATCACTTCTGCAGTACCTACAAGAAACTCTGGTGCTGCCAGTTTAGTGACAATATCCAGTTCTCTGTAAATCTGTGCTAAAACTGAGGCAAGGATCAGAGACCTGATGTGTCACCTAAAGTTACACCAAGCTAGTGATAGGTCAGTTACTTCTAATTTCCACTGCATTTAAAACAGGGATAGAAAACCTCAAAACTCAGGTTTCAAACACATAGGTTTCCTATTTCTGGAAGACCGTATAATCAAGCTTTGATAGTTGGATAGTTGTACTCCAGGCATGATTTTGTCAAAGAGGCAAAGCTACTTTAAAATATTTAATAGAAATGAACAATTAACAACTTAAATTAAATTTAATAGTACTAGGAAAAAAAAAACCTCTATGGAACTTACAGATTATACCCTGGGGGTATATAAGATAGATTTTTAGAAAAGGATCTGATTATGCTATCTTCACTTTATTTTTCTCCTGCCTCTCTGGGTAATGGTGCAACTGCTCTCAAACAATTAAACATTTTAAAGACTTGTTCTACCTGTGGCAAAGTGATTTCTTCCTTTGAGGTTTTAGGTTATTTCTGTAGTGGAATAATGAAATCCATCTGAAGTATATCTGCCATCAAGAAACAACAAAGTTCCATTCAGTTAACATCAGTCTATCTCTGTGGGAATACTTTAATTCTAGGAGGTTCAAGACCAGTAACTCCCAACTATTTAATACATTTCTCTCTCATAATGGAACTTTATGACACAGAGCAGGTGGCTCAATGAAATTCAGAATGCTGTCACAGGGCTGTAATATATGAAGAAAGGTGTAGTCAACTGGAGATCACAGTAGGCTCAAAAGACATACCTCCCATTCACACACTCTGGGGCAGTGGGTATTTTATTATTTATCTGCACCAGAAGATTGCCATATATTGATTGCATATTTTTTGTATGTCCAGTCTCTCCCTTTGTCAAACAACATCCTGTGGGTGAATGTCCATGTACGTTGCAAAGATATATACAACTTTATTTAGATTCCTGAACTTGACAAATGGGGGAAATTTTCTCAAAGTTCCTCTTTGAAATAAATATTCAGTCTCTTTATCACTTTTGTGGACAGCCAAGTTTGTGGATCTGAGCTTGGCTTTCAGAAGGCAGGAAGGAATAAGGAATGGCATCTCTTTATTCCTTCCTCAATGAATTTATTACATCCATGATATTTTCCTACAGCACATCCGTCCCTCTTTTTATTCTGACTTGTCTTTGCCTCCTTTTGTACTTTATACTGATCACGTCATCAAGCCCTCAGATCTTCCACAACAAGAAGTGTATTCCACTAAAAGCAACAGTAGAACATCTGCTTACTGTAATTGTACAGATTCTCTCCTAATACTCCAGACCATCACTGCCTTTTTCTAAATGATTGCATAATTTCCCTTTATTTTGTTCCTATGCTGTGGGACCATGCTTGCCATCATGTTACTGGGGATTTTACACTGGGAGTGACTGCTGAGATTCAGCTCCAGAAAAGATGTGACAACAAGAATCTAAATATACAATTCAGAGTAATTGTTCCCAAGGTGACTGTAAATCTGGGCCAGGGAACATAGCTTTGAAAGGTACAAAATTTGAAAGGTCACATTTCTGGAACAGCAGCTGTAAATTATCATAGTCTTTTTCACTTCAGAAAAGCTATGACAATTCACACCAGCTCTAGGAGTATCCCTGAATTAACGCTGAAAATTTAATATTCATACTTCAACACATTTCATGAAACAAGAGAGTTAGCACATTTATATAGAAGTGCAATTCAGAAACCTATGTTAAAAGAGAAATGTCTAATGTTTTTAAAAAGGCATGACTGTATATATTTGAATTTAAATCTTACCCCTAGGATTTCATGAGCAAATACAACGTACAAAGCATTTAAATCTGCTGTTTAAAATTTCATGGATGGAAGTAACCTGAGCTGTACACATCCTGGTTTCTCTGGGGTGAAAACACAGAACCTTTTAAAATGGGGTGCAGGTTTTGTTTGATCTGACATACTCTGCTTCAATCTACTTAATTCCACCAGCTTTAATAAACATTGTTCAGTTCATAGAAGCAGCATGGAGAAATTGGCAGATTAGCCTTGAATTGATACGGTAAACCAAATAAATCTGCCAGATTTTTTCTTCTTCCCTTTAGCTGCTGAATGCCCAGCTCAGGCCTGTGGCAGGCACACACATACAGTGCAGACTGTGGTGTGCTGCACAATGCAGGGCTGTGAAGCATGAAAAGGCTGATTGGAGTGGAAGCTCTGATAATCAAGCTTTCATCTAAACACCCTAGCGGGGCTCGAGAGGAAGGAGGGCTGTGTGCAGAAGGTCAAGAGTGGTTAATATTAGGACAGGCTAAATGACACCTCTTAAACAACTGCTGTTGTGCTTCAGAGAGTGATGCTCCAGACATGTCAGCGGTGGCAGACACACAAAGCATATATTGGAAATCAGGATTTTAGCGCTGTAACAAGTGAAGACAGATGAACAGCCAACAGAGCCAAACTTTGAAAGCCATACTCAGCCTCAAAAATCTGCTTCAGTTTTTCAGGAAAACCATATAGTAGGGATTAAAAGATAAATGCTCAATTCATTTAAGCCAACAAAATTTGCTGTCTGTAAAAATGGAAATGTCATGCTTATGACTTGAAAGAAAGACTGAAACTGACTGAATCCTGGATCAAGTTTACATGACATTTAGCATGAGAGTTTTCTGATCATTGCATGCTTTTTTTCAATTTTCTCCAGCTTTCCACAAGACAGTTTATCCTGATGAGGTCCACTTAAGACAGAATATGATATGTTAAAATTCAATATAGTTTGAGTTATCTATGGATAAAAATATTATTTGAATATGTCATAACCAACTGAATGTGTTTTATTTGCTTGTTAACTCCAAAGCAACAAATATGTTTTAATAGATACATATGGAAAAAGAGTGGAAACAATCAGCACCTTTTGTTTGTCAGGAACAAAGGAAATGTCAGGCCATAGAATTAGTCTTTTCCAGAAATTTATAAGCATCTGAAAAGAAGAGCTTATAATGAATGTGCTTCTTCAACCAGAACAAGCACACTGTGACTGCAAAGCTATCATAATGCAACACAGTGTACCAGTGGGAAATAAACACACATCAAGAAATATTATTTCTATGAGTGTGCTCCAACGTGAGCGATTCCAATGAGTACAACAGCAACTGCCTCCCTATGGTTACTCTGCAGGTGTTCCTCTCACACAGAGTGTAGTGGGAACCAAGCTTTGTCAAACTTCATTGGGCACAGAAGATATTTGAAAGAAACGCTCCCCTGAAATTTCTATTCTTAGCTTACAAATCTACAGGTCACTTCTGCCACACCCATGTATCCACTCCAGTAAGGATATGCCTGGAGCTACAGTATTAACAATGCTTTTGTATCTTTGCCACACATTTTGGGTTTTGGGTGAAGTTCATGACTTTTGCTCCTTATTTCCTTGAATGCTGTCAGTAACTCTAGTTTCCCATTTAACAGTGTTAATCCCATCTAATTCTAATGAAGCCAGTGGTTAGGATAACTGCTAAGATAACCAAATTATTCTTTCTGGGCTAATTCAATATTTTAAACAGTTCAATGTCATTTCTTATGCGATGGGAAGAATTTAGACAATCCTGAGGAGAAAGTTATTTCTAGGGACCCTTTGGCTGCATCTTTCAGACAAGAAAATTTCAAAAAATGTCAAACTCATAAAAGTACACCTAGATGCAACCTATAATTTAATTTTGTTTCATAAGCTATACTTAGCTCACTGCAAAAAGTATTAGGAACAGATTGTCAGTTGCAGTAAATAATTATAGTTCTGTTACAGCCCAAGTTTTTCTGATTTATGTTCCAAAAGGAACTGACCTACAGAAGAGTACAGGGGTTATCTCTCCGATCTAAGTAGAGAACTCTTCTCATATCTCATGTATTTTATGTCTTTTAAAGAGTTTTATTTCCACATAGTGAGTATCCTGCTTCCCTGATACTGACAACTTTATTCATTAAATATTATCATATTAATACCTTTCTTGATTTAATTAACTTTTATGGATATTTTCTTTCAACTTTTATGCTTTTCTATTATGAAAAGTACCAAGTGCTTTAATGTTCTGTAATTTAGAATGCTACATATTGCTCTGCAGGTCAAAATTCAAGGAGTGCATAGTAAAATTAAAAATTTTCCCAAAGTTGTTCAAAAGCTATCTTTATTATTTAGGAGATAGACAATAAAACCTTTGACATTCCAAATATGCAGTATATTCTTACTTAAAAGTAACCCATAAAGCCAATGGATTTTAGGAGGATCAGAGTTCAGGATCCTTCACTAACTCCTCTGCCATTTGCTTCCCCAAACAAGCCTGTCTTTTGAACTGAGCCCTGAGATAACTCCCACTTGCCTTTATGCTTGCACCACAGAATGCAAGTGTGCTGTCACAAAGTAAAAAACTTATTTTTTCATTAAGGAGGGTTAAGATCATCTTATTTCAGTTTTGAGATTTTAGCATCTTTTGGACAGGTGCCCTGAAATAAAGTCAATAGAAAATTAAGCCACCTGGCTGGTACTCAGCACCTGCAGTTGAGACATGTTGTGAGTGGCTCTCGAATACCTGCCACCACTTCAGCTGTGAGGGAGTCTGGGGGACAGGACAAGCTGGAGAGTCCAGCTGTGATTGTGGATGGTATCACTGCTCTCAAATCACAAACACAAAAAGACAAATGACACTGGTATGTCTGTAAAACTCTTGGTTCAGTCTGAAAATTTCTCTGTGCTTCAGAGATCTTTCGATTTGGCTTTGAATTGGGTTTTGTTCTGCTCAGAATCAACCTAAGCATTGTGACAGAGCTGGGACACTCTGTAACCTACACAGCTCCAGGTAGTAAAATAAAGAACAAAATAGATGGATTAGTGCACTTCATACACTGTGCAAGTATTCCCACAAGCTTTGTAAAGTAATGAGTTTGATGCTTGAATAGGCCAGTAGCTCTGAAGGCAAATCACTGTTTGGTTTATCTCCCGCTCTTCTAAAAACTTCTCTTGGGATCTTTAATTTCCATGTAGGCAACCAAACACATCCTCATTTTAATATGTCCTCAGAACAACTTGCCTTCTTACAGTGCAGCAGCTACCCCTACCACCCCCAGCACTGCACTGCACTGTCAGCATCAGGCACAGGCCCTTTCATCTAATCTGGGATGGTTTCAGCCAAGAGCAGAAGTGGGAGCACCACAAATCGCACTGTGTACTGACCTAGTGCTATTCTGGTTTCATCTCCGTTAGAACTAACAGCAGTACTTGCTCTTTGTAAATTTTCAGTTCAAAAAGAATTGTAGATTAAAACCTTTTGTTCTCAAATTGTTGGTAGTGACAGCCCAGCACTGTTTGGGACCTAATGGTCTTAAGCTCTTCCTAAATATTCAACACAAACTTCTGATTCATCTTTCATCTAGCAATTCCTGTATAAACTTTATCACAGCCCAACTAATAATTTTAATCACATGTATTCAGTTTTATTCGAATTTGCATAAAATTTATAATCCCAGTAATGGGAAAGGAAGGGGTTCTGATTTGACCAGGAGAGCTGAAAACACATTTGTATTGTATCCCTGCACTCTCTCAAAGAGAATCAAGATATTATGTCACGTTCCACTTTGAACAAGGTCTAGAGTAAGCCTCTTAAATACACGGTTCACAGGAACTGTGAGAAATTGCAAAGTTTCTCAGTTTCCGGAGCTTTGTCCAAGAAGCACAATAGGGATTTGGAGCAATTTCTGTGAGGTAATTAAGCATCTAAATATCCTTAACTTTTTACTCATATATTGCTGCAAGAATTTCTGCCCTTTTGTGCTGTTTAGCTCTGCAACCTCACCAAACAGAGTTGGTTGCTGACCCACAGAGAGTCTCTGGCACTTGGCAAGACCCAGATTTCCCAGTATTTTCCTATTCCTTCACATAAGGGGTCTTACCAGTGGACACTGTTTCTCTGCCTCATTCAAGTTGGGTTTTGTGCACAAAAGTCACACAAGAACCCTGTAACAATTAGGGGGTTTGGTCAGAAATTAAAGTATAAGTTTTATGCTAACAGCAAAGGTAAAACAAGTGCTGGTATTACCCTTTCTCACAGATTTCTCTCCACTTTCTTTCTAAAACCAAAGTTTTGTTGTTTTTTGGTTTGTTTTTTTTGTCACAGAAGATGTCTCTTCTATTTCTACTAGATATTTTCTAGTACTACATGGTTCTCATAACTTTAGGATAAGGTTTTTCTTAGGTTACATCCTAACTTTATTTGCCATGCACCACCCAGAGATCAAGATAACTGTACATGATAAGATGGCAAAAGAAAAGGGTTTATTGAAAAACACTCAGTACCTTTGAGGGCAATTAAGAAGTAAAATAAGAATCATGAGAAAGAATGCCATTTGTAGTGATAACTGTAACTGAAGAAAGAAATAACAGAGCCAATCTTGACTAAAAAATGAATTTGTGTGATTGATAGGTAGATTTATTTATCTGTCTTTATTTGTTCATTCCCTTTCAAACTTGCTCTTGGAACCAAAGACTGACAATAAACACAGAGCTCCTGCAGTGCCAGAGACCAGAATCACACTTTAAAGCAATTAACTCTAGATGTGAAAAGTAATATACATATCAAAAGAAAATGTTGAAAAATTAAATTATTTCTCCCTTTTTTCCTCTTGAAGGGCAATTGTGTCTCTGCTGAAACAATACTGTGAATATTCCTTAAGTGGAATTTTCCTTTTTCCCCAACTTAATCAATTATATATTTTGGAAAAGCCCAAGTAGTCTATTATGCAGATTCTGAGGATTCTCAGTCCTCCTTCGAAGCCCTGCTAATTGTTGAAAGCATCCAAGTTAGCTACCAGGAGATGAAACTGGAATTCTTTAAGAATTTATCCGCTACACTGTGTCACTTTGATCAATTAGAATAGCAATGCTATTCAGGCTCTGAGCATTCCACCACTTATTTTTTTATGTTCTGTTCCTGGAAATGAATACAGTAAATCAAATGATGCCTTACAAGAATCCAAAGAAGGGATATCTCAGGTGGCTTGTAACCTCTATTCTTTTTTACATGTTTTCTTTCAGCATTTGCCCCTTTTGCAACAATGTTAACTGTCATAAAGGTTAAGTTCTTCTCCATATCCCAGGTTAATTAAATATCATTTTCCAATCACTCATTCCCCACTCTGTGTTTTGGCAGACAATTACTCCTAAGCACAGGTGGCTGTATTTGTCTCTCATGAATTACAATTTTTCTCCAATTAGGCAAAAACATTGTAAATTTTGCTCTGTCATCTCTGTGCTCACAGGTCTCGCTGATTTGCTGTCCTGCTCCAATTCATGCAAAGAAAGACAGAGATCAGCATCAGGTTCAGGAGAGATTTCTTCAGACACTTACTTGGTAATTGCTCTGCAAGCACAGTTGCGCATGAACTTTCAAACTTGTCTGCACTCTGGACTCTGTCTGGCATCCCTACCAGACTGAAAGGTATGTCTTCCAGCTCCTTTAAACAAAACCCTTAAATAAAAAAGTTCTGGCTCATTTTCTCCTCACCACTCATTCCTGACAGACATGTGCGCCATCAGCCTCGTTTCATATGACCTAAATGCTTTTGAATCCAAGGGCACTTATATCCAAATGACTTCTCCAAGGTCACAGAGAGAGTCAATGTCACCACTGGAGAGAAACTTAGGAAAGCCCAGTTATTATTCTGCTCTCAGACCACAGCTTTCTCAATGCCTTGATTAAAGTGAGAGTTTTCAGGAGTTATATAAGGGATTGAAGACTGACTGTTAGGTGGTGCTAGGCTGAACACAGAGTGTATAATGAGCAAAGAGAGAAGAACAAATTTACTAAGCTTGGGCATTCAGCCCAGTGCTGAAGGATTGAACTCCAAATTTTGATTGTTTTTTTAATATATCGCAAACAAATCAAAGCAAAACCTAACTACACCTGGAAGCAGGGTTTTGTCTTGCAGGATCAAGGTGTAGAAGTAATTGGTAAAGGTTTGCACAAGTCAAAAATAAATCTAGAAATTCTTTCACAGAAAACTCCTTGAGGTCAGGAATGATGTGAAAATTCTGTAGGTCAAGAACACATGTCATAAAAACATCAGAACACATTGATCAAGCAAGGTGGGGAGGAAAAAATGAAACATGACTTCCCTGGAGGGGATTTTAGTGACAGTTCCTATCTAGACACCTTGAGAACTGTGGCCAGACACAGGTCTCTCATGCTGTTGGAGACATGCCCACATGGCTCACAGACGTGGCAAAACCTGTGTGAGACTTGCTTTCTAGAGTGGTAGCTGGAGCCCAGAGATCCTACTCAGGCACCAAGATCCCCTTCTCTGCTTCAGAGTGATTGTAGCCTGAATTGTTCTGATTAATGCTGGAAAATATGAGGCTGTTTGCCCAAAGCTTGTGAATAAGCAAAACTTGGTAAAAGGTTTGCAGAAAACAAGATGGTTATGAAATTTTACTTAAACTAACCTTTTGATTTATTGCCTTTCCAGAGGGATTTAAAAGTCCTTGCATTCCTTCATCAGGAATCACTACCATGAGGAAAAACAACCAGTAACAAAACTTCAAAGAAGAATTAGTTTTAACACAGACACACATGTAGGCTTTATATTAGTTTATATTAATTGTGAGTACTTTATTTTTGGTGAGTTTTAACAAGACACAAATCTCACGTATTTTAGCTTTTCTCTAAATCAGATTCAGGTCTGGTTTGTTACGACATGGAAGTCAGCCTGTTCTTTAATTTTTTTTCCAAGCAAGTCCTTCCATCTGCAATAAAGAAGCAGGCATTGCACTCCAGCTTTGAATTTGCTGTAACTACAACAATCTGCAAGTGCAGTTCTCAGAGCAACTGTCAGTACAAAGTACATCTCGCCTTTTGTTGTATAATAGAGGAGGATATAAAAAAAAATTTAAAAGAAAGGGTGGATATACTTGTACACTGAAGTTGACATGAAAAAGGGAAAGTCAACAGCAATAAAACCATACCCTGTGGAAACAATGTTGGTCCCTTTCTAGTTGAGCCATATTTTCACTTTGAATGAAAGCAGCCTCAACATTTCAACTTTTGGCCTCTTTGAAATGAGTGGGATTTTTTCTTCTGCAGCTGCTCTATCTGCCCTCCCATAATCTGTGCTGAAGATGCCCATGTGAGGAAGAGGGAAGAAGTGGCAGTAATTTGTTATTCAGAATTTGCTTGCAGAGCACTTTTTTATGCCTGCATTTGCTACAGAGAGCTGTTAAAAATTTGTCTTTTACTCCAAGTTTCCAGGACTAACTTGAGCAAACACCAAGTACTGCATGCTACAGTGAACTGCATTATGTCATTAGTAAGCATTTGCTTTCATGTTGCACAAAATAACCAATTTTTTCCCTCAGAAGAAAGTATGCAATTGGATTATTATTTTGAAATAAGAACCACACCAAAAAGAGTCCATGAAATAGAAGCTACCATATTCCATATTTTAGTATAAGCAATTAATAGCTGCATGTATTCTTTTAGTGCAATGGGAAACACAAAAAAGGGGTTATGATTTGTGGGCTTCCACCTACAGAATGCCCTTCAGGGCATCACTCCTCACTTCTGTAACTGGGACATCGTTTACAGCAAGCATCAATTCACATGCTTAAAGAACTACTGCTAGGAGCATGTGTGTGCTCCTAATATGCTTGAGTGCTTTCCTCATTGGAGGTTCGTCTTTGTATTTTAAACAATGAATCCACATACAAAACATAAAAAAAGAAAAAAAGAAAAAAGAAAAAAGAAAAAAAAAGAAATTAAATACTCTTTCTAATCTCTCTTGCTCATACACTCATTACTTCCCAGTGATAATTACTAGCTGCAGCATCAGGAAAGGATTGTGATCATACCTGTGAATCAATTTCAAAAGGCAGGTATTAATTAGAAAGCATGATGATAAGTCTGTTTATACATACTAGCTGGGACTGGACAGTTAGCAATGATGGGAGAGGGAATCATAAACCATTAACCAGCAAGCCTAGTTTATTTCAGATAGTCAGAATTTTACGAGAATTGTTAATAAAATGTAAAGATAAGATTCTCAGCTGTTGGAAGTCAATGGAATTACTGCAATTTACACTAGTCAAGCATATGGATCTATATATACAGTTAAATACACCCTTCCTGAATAACAATAGTAATTTCCCTGCAAACTCTGCAATGTCTGGCAATTAGAGCAAGAGACCATGAGTCAGACCTCCTGAGAGCTATTCTGAGCTGAGCTAGTGCTGCAATCCCTGGCCTGTGAATTTGGGAGGATGGATTTCAGAAGCTCTGAACACCCACAACCCTAACTGAAGCCAAAATGAGTTTGAGTGTAAGCTCCTGTGGGAAAATCAAGTCCAGCTCCCTGCAATTTGTTGCTGCCTGTAAGTCCTATCACCACTGTTTCATGCCATCTGGGGTTCACAGGTTGTCTGATTAGGCTTTTCCACATACTTCGTTCCAACCTATTGGCTTATTCTAAAACAACAGAAAACAGAAAATGGAACTAATTTCCCAGAGAGGTTGTGGAGTCCTCTTCACTGAGACCAAAGAACCATCTGGACACAATTCTATGCAATGTGTTCTAGAATGAATGAATTAAACAGTCAGAGTAGACTTTACTGTAGTAAGAGTTCCCTTAACAGAAGACAAAAATTGTGTTCCTGTAAAAAAGCAGTAGGAATTTAGCAAACACATATCATTTTCTTCCAGAGCTTCAGCACTAAATGCTAGTTCAAAAATGGCAGTCAAGACTGCTCTTCTTAGAATTGGTTTTGAGAAAGTCATTTCCCCAAAAAAAAGTTCCATCTAAGCAGTTCTGAGTGAATACATACATAGATCAGTTGGAAAATCACTACATCCTGTCAGTGAGATTCTGCATTGACATTTCAAGGGGCTTAAATCTGTAGTTGGGCTTCATTTCATAAGCAGTAGATAGCAAGCACTGATTTGCTTAGATAATTATTAAACATTTGTCAAATAGCTACAAAATGGACTCATTTGGAAACAGCTTTCCATGTCTACCTTAGGGGTCTGCAATGCTGCATCTGGGTCACAAGCTGCTGGGTATCTGGTAGAGAGAGGAAAATGGAGTATCTGTCAATTTCAAGAACCTGCTGCAGAAATAATCATAATAAAAAAGTCTCTAAACATATTCCATGACAAAATTTACTCTCTGACCTATTCCCTAATAGCCTAATAACTTTCTCTGCAAGAGCTTTCTTGTTTAAATTGCTAGCTGATGAGTATAGTGCAATTGAAGAAATTCCACAGATGCCTTTGAGGGGAATTTTTCTCAGCATGTGAAAATGTAGTGAGATCAAGAAAGGGGGGTAGCTGGACTTCCCAGACTTGATTTCCACCCCAGGCTCTGCCAACAAGTTATTTTCTGTCTGGCTCGGGACATTTATATTTCTCACCTTATCCAGCTTCTGAAGGGAAAATCCATAGGTCTAATGCTCTGAGAGGTACTTTGTGGGGCTTAGAGAATGTCAGTAAAATTTAGAGATGCTGATAGTGACAGATCCTGAAGTTTGTTTGCACTCAAATGTGGGGCTTGGGCAGTGGCTAGTGTCCGGAGGACGGCAGAGTACCAGCACAACCAGGTGTCACCTTCTCATAGGATAAACATTGTGAAAGTGTGAACATGAGCATTAAGTCCATCTTGGCTCACAGGTTTTTGATTTTCAATATCCAGGAGGTTGAAGATAGGTCACTGGAATTTTTATTCTTGGTAGCACCAAACTTCAGCTCAGCCCAAGTTTCTGTGACCTCCAGGTGCTCCCAGGTTGCTGTTCCTTTCCCTTTCATCCCCATATGCTGCTGAATTACAGTGGGTTAATAAATTGCCATGTGTCAGCCAAAGCAAAGGTCTTGATTTTCCACACAGTCTTAGCCTGGGGCAAATATGAAGTAATCCAATTTGCTCTCTAAAAGTAAAGTTTTTTTGGGTTTTTTTTTTGTTTTTTTTTTCCAAAATGCGCTCATTTTCTTCACTGCTTACTCCAGTTTCCTGGAAAGATTGAGCTCTAAGTATGAATTTGTTTTTACAATGTAAAACACACAGGCAACAAGAAAAGCTCTTTGCTGCACAGAAATTTGGGAAAACCATTTTCTCTTTCTGTGGAAATAACCAGGGTATTTTCCTGTTCCAGGTGCTAGGGAAAAGGTGAAACCAGAGAGTCAGTATACTCCTTTCCCTTTCATCTGCTTGGAGACAGTGCACTCCCACAGAAAAAGAATAACAAAGATGATGTTTAACATGTTTTTTACCTTACTGACAACCAAACCATTATGACTTTGCAGCCCTTAGATGAGAGGAAGTAGTTAGTAAAAGTTAAAACGATACAATGACAGATTTAGAGAACTATGTGGTATCTGACCTTTCAGTGTCATCTTTGTAAAACACTGTCTGGTAAAAATCTCTTGGGGAATAATCTTCCAGATTAGCTTCTTTGACTCTGGGCTTGTAGTTCAAGTACAAGCATAACATATATTTCAAACAACAGTGGTGGTAGTTAGAATGTTATTCTGTGCACTGCACTCTCTGTTCTCAGGTTACAGAGAGACAAAAGGAGCAATTCCACATCAGGCAATCTGGATGGAAGCTTGAGAAGGTGCTGCAAATGCACACTTGACTCATAGATTGCTTTATAGCGAGTGACCAGGCAGTTTCCACTAATCTTTTCTATAATAATATCTGAAAAATGAAACAAATCCCCAGATATCTGCATGGTAGATAGGTCAGAGTCCGGATTGGTTTTACTTGATCTATTTACTAGTGTAAGGTTAAGCATACAGGGAACACATGAACACAGCCTGTTCAGTCTCTTTGCTGAATCAAGCTAGACCTTTCTCACCACCTAACTCAGTGACTAGATTTCTTCCAGAAACAGAATTTTGCCAATGAAACAAATTCTTTAGTTTATATTTAAGGGAAAAATCAAAAAGTTGTTACCTTATCCCCATAGCTTGTACACCATGAACAGCTCCACAGCAACAGCTCCCAAATTTTCCTGCCTTTCTGATCATGAAAGATGTGTCAGCTACATTTAGTAGCACTTATAAGGAAACACATAGGGATTGATACAGTCAACAGTTGCAGGAGTGGAGTTTTAAAAACAGTTATATCATGTAGTAGATTTTGGCACAAGGGGATGTAGGTCACTCCTTTGTAATTTTTAAGCTATAAACCACCTGATGTGCCCACAGCTGTTGCTCTGAACACTGATCAATATTTAAAGCAGTGCTCACAGCTACAGCCATGAGCTCTCCCACTACAGGGACATCTTTCCCTTATTTGCTTGTGAATTCTAACACAGCTCTCCAAGATGACCAAGATCCACCCCAGGTAAAAGCAGCAGCTCTTTTCCTTTCAGCATGTCAGATCTCAGCTTTCTTCACATCTCTGCACTCCCCCAGCAGCAGCCCAAGCAGGCAGCATTAATGAGCCAGTCAACTGTACAGAGGTGATCATACCTGTCTGCAAATCCTACCAGCAATTGCCTCCTAGAACTGAAGAACAGCAGTTGGCAGAGGAAAAAAAATCCCCTGAGCTAGTCATGATATGAAGGATGGAGCTGAATGATGAGAGACCCAAAATCCTTGAAGGGATTTTCTCCATGCAGTGAGTGGTTATGCAGTTCAGCTGCTGTTCATTGTATTGGAAACAGCTGTCATAATATTATGTTCATTTCAAAAGTACATAATAATTAAAACATTTTGGCAATTAGGAGATTCAGCTAGAGGCAGTAAACCAGGTGATCTGCACTGCAATTAGAGCTGAAAAAGGTAGTGTTCTTTGCTCCTGTAATGCAAAGCAATTATCAGAAATTACTCAGTATTTTGCTTTCACGGCTAAACAGATTGCACAATAAAATTACCTACTGGTGCAGGGGGGTTCTGGCCTCATCAAGGAGGGATTTCAATGTCATTTTTCAAAAATTAAAGGAAATGGGGAGGGCATACTCAGCCAATTTAAAACAGAGGATTTTTTCTGCTGAAGGTAATAAAGCATTATCAATATTCCCCAGTGCATGATTTGTTTCAGTGGGTGCAAGCTGAAAGTTTGCTGGATTAGAATGGGCACATGGAATTCACAGAGATGACTGCAAAGGTGAGGAGCAGTGTAAAAAAAACCCTTAGTCTAAGGGATGTTTGAAAATAGTGATTTAATATGGCTTATCTCTGTGCACTGCCAAATTATTTACCTGCATCCATTTTCAGAGGTCTTAAATACAACTGTAAGACAATTTCTAGAACCCAGTGGAAGTCAAGCCTCTGAGATTCTGACCAATAAGAAGCTTATCTTAAAATCTTTTCCAAACAGTAACTTTTTAACTGTTAGATTTCAGACTATAGGAGTATTAGTGATAACAGAAGCTGCAAAAAATGTTACCTCTATCCTAAAGTTGAATTATAAAATGTTCCTAGAAATGAAGTTCCAAGAAAATATCAAGCATTTATTATAATTAAATATTATTATATTATAATAATATTATTATATACTATAATATTTTATTACAATAATATTATCATTTTATAATATTATATAAATATATTATATTAATCTTATCAAATATTATTATAATGAAAAATAGTCAAAGAATATTTACAATTAAAAAATGTAGGAGTCAGGTTTAGAAAGAAAAAGCTCAAAATGCTGTCTTTATTGCAATATTCTAGAGAATATGGCATTGCTCATCAGATGGACACAGAATATTTGAAAAGAGTTCTCAGTATCAGAGCTATCATAGGTGTTTTACAACCAGCAGGGAAGACTTGTTACCTGTGAGTTGAAAGGTCATGTTTAAAACTGAATTCCATATTTATTATGAAGGTGTATGACCAAACAGCCATCAGAATTCCAAAATTAGAGGTGAAGGACAAGCTGGAAGAGGTTGCTAACACCCAGGAGGATAGAATTAAAATTCAGAATTAGCTGGAGCTATTAGTTAAAAAATAGCATAACTATTCAAGAAGTACTAATACATGAGTGGAAATGGAGAAAGTCTGTTTAGACAGAAAAAAAAAATAGTACAGGGCTTATAAGGAAGCCTGAACTGGAATCAACAAAATGACGCTGTGCTAGAGAAAGGAATCATCATTCTGAGATGCACAAAAAAAAGTAATTAATGGACTCCTGGCAGTGCTGCAGAGACTTCAGCAAGAATATGATGCTCACTTTGGAGTATTGTTACTACAAAAGCTGTAGAAAAACTGGGGGGAGATGGACAGATCTTACAAGGAACTCAGCAGCCATAGCCTGTGAGAAAAGCCAGAAAGGATCCTGTGTGTTTGAGTCAGGAAACAGCAGACTGTTGAGGCTGGTGGGAAAGAAAAGTATCTTTAAATCCATGGAGGTTGCTATAAAGATGTGTATGTCTGATTTGTTGCCTTTATCCACTTGAAAATGTATTTGTTGTAGAGAAGAAAACCTGGAAGCAAACCCTTGGTGAAAACAGATTCTTCTTTCATTTGCAAGTTTATATGCCAGAAAAGCTGAGATGGAGCTATTTGGGAAGCAGAGAAACATTATTAAAGTTTTTAATAAACATTCCTCTTATTCCTCCTTATACTGCAGTGAGAATTTTCACTAAAAATCAAAACATGAAATAAAAATTTAACCCCTCAACTGCCTATGAGAGCTCTTTGAAGTCAGAATAAAACTAAAAAGATTAACCAGAAGTCAAAGTATTCAGTGGTCAAAAGACTTTGCAGTGTTGCCCTGTCATACTAAAAATTATAATTTCCCTCCAGTCTCACTGAAGCAGATAAAAATAGAAAGTGTGAGGGTAGGAGGAGCATAAGGGAATCCAACTTTTGCCTCTAGGTTTTGAAAAATAAATGAGACGTAGATCATTTCTATTATTAGCCACTCAAGGCTGCCAAAGGCAAAATTTTAGCAGACTTTGTATCAGTGGAAAATCCATTTATAACTTGCTTTGATTTTTGTTCCATTTCCACACTAGGACAAGAAAATGATAAGCTATAGCTACATCATAAAATCAAAAATCTGTGGGAATTCCTGTAACAAATTGCTACATATTTGAAGATATGCTGTTTTGCTCATTTGGACTTCTCAGACTTTCAAATACATTTATGGGATACATAGACAACCATTTCTCCAGCCCAATATCTAAGTATCTAAAGACATACATGGAGTTGGGGAAGGTAAACTTTAATCATGCATCCCATTTATGCAAGTAATTGAGGCTTTGGTCTGGCACATTCCCCACCCTGGACTGCTCTGATGTTTCTCTAAGTGCTTCAGATGAGGGTGGTTATAGGTATGATACAGGATTGGAAGCCAGAGTCAGTCAGGGAGAAGACAGGTAGGAAACCTGTTTTGAAGTCCACACCACTGCATTTCTTCCTTTTTTTTTTACTGCTGTAGGGAAGAAAAATTGTCCTGCTTTGTTACATCCTCTAGAAGAGAACAACTTTTCAGGAATAATTCTTCCTTCAACAAAATTGTATTTTCCAGTGAAAATTATTTTTATGGAGAAGGCTCAACACACACACAATACCATTTAGACTGTAAAAAGCATTTTTATTTTGTCAAAATACTGTGCTAACATCAACTAATTGCACTCACACATGTCTTAAAACAGGCAAGTACTGTCAGCTCTGTTTAATAGACAGCACAGTGAAAAGACAGTGTAAGTTGCCTACCAAAATTTACACAGTGAAATAGTGGAAGAAATGGGGTTACATATGAACATTTCTTCTTTTTTCCATTTAGTAATACACTAGCCAACAGAGCTTCAAAATGTAACAGTGTGTTTAACCCTAGTGACAGCATTTAGGCTTAGTAGTCCCTGCTGTATTCTGCAACAGAAAATCATAACTTTTGGTGTAGCTGACAAGTATAAGGCCCCTCTGCCTGGACAAGTGGGACATAAGAGTGGAGAGGTTGCTGTAGGAAAAGCATGGGCAATTCCAGCCTGTCATCTTTTCTGTTTGAGCACAGAAAGTGACATTTCCTGCAAGCACCCTCCAAACACTGAGCAATGTATGCATTGTGAGAGGAGTCACTGCTACACTGGTGGCAAAGAGTTCTCCCACATCCCATTGTGTATGGGTGATGTGGCAGTGTTTGAATAAATTATTTATAGGCTATATGAGAGCCTCAGAGCTTTCTCCAGCACCTGGGCTGAATTCCAGTTCTGCTGTGATGGTTTAGAAGAATTACCTCTGACAGCCCCTGAACCAAACTGCAGGCAGTGATGGGCTGATCCATGTAAGACATGTCCATTGTACAATATCTACCACTAGCTTCAGGGCTGCACAAGCATCTGCACAGAGGGGGGTGAATGATGAGCAGAAATTTTCTCTTTTTAATATTCATTTGAAGTAATACTGCTGTATGATTGAGTGCAAAGATACCTTAAACAGTGTATTTGCTGGTGATTTGGCAGAATCACCAACACTGTGAGGAAAATCATGCATTTTCAATGGTTTTGTGGAAACTATTAATTTCTGTTCTGCAGCAGATTCTGAAATGTGACTTGTACATAGGACAGAAATATCATGCTGGAACGAGCAGCCTAGCTATTTATCCTGTCAGGACCAAACTCAGATCTGAAAAGCCAGTGGCCTCATAGCAGCTCCCTAGAAAGGCTTCTGAAGGGCATAAACATGAGAGCTCTGTGGCTGCAGGCTCATCCAGTATAAGGGGCTGAACCAGCAGAGTCTTAAGAGAGATATAAAAATGAGTACACTCACAAGCAATAGCTGTCATTAGAAATCTTCCAAACAAATCTGGTAAAATTTTAAAGTTACTTTGTAATTCTTTGTTCACTTGAAAGTCTTTTCTTGAGTAGAAAATAGTTTTAGCATAATGGAAACACAGGGACTTCTTAGAAAATAGACTTTATAGGTTATTTTATGCTAGAAATATTCTTGATTCATCTGATTTCCTCTAGAAGTTTATTTTCTAGCAGGTTCCTCTTGACAGAAAAGGCTTAAATATCAAGCCTAAAAAGTAAATAGTCTCAGTAAAAATGGGTCAGCATTTCTTTTTTGTCAGAAAATTCTGATATGATTCAATTAAGATCCTGTGTAAGAATGTGACAATTTCAATGAAAGTGTCCTCAGGAAAGGATTGCTCTGTTTGAAGATAATGTTTCTAGTAACAAATCAAAGAATGAGAGACTTGAGATACAACTACCAGTAGTCTACTGTTTAGACTGCTCTCAAATTTTGGTGATTCATTTTCAAGACCTGCAATTCCACCCCCTCCAAATGATTGACAAAACAAGACTACACAGTGTCCCTTTTGGCCACTTTTGGGGAAGCACTTATGTTTTAATAAATAATTTAACATTCCTTGGTTTGCAGAAAGACTGGTTTTATGTCTGAGAGAGTGGGGCACTCAGTAGGACTGGTTCTCTGGTTTCCTGGTCTGATTCACAGCAGTGAACCTAAAGTTCTCCTTTAAATATTTTTTCAAAATTTATTTAATTCAAGGAAAAAAAAAAAAATAATCTGCCTCCTGCCAGCACTGTCAAGGGAGCTGCACGATGAACTGAGGGGCAGCTTACCTGATACACAAACCAGGAGAAAAGGTGGCTTTTTTCTGAATTCCATCTCTTTTTTGCCTTTTCATGCCTAAATATCTTTCTAGCCATCTGCCTGTGGAGACACCAGTGAATGGACATAAATGAGGAATGACTACTGAGAGTGGGAACTCTGAATGAAGCATTAGCACTTATACAATTAATTTTGTGACATTAATTGAGTGTCCCCTGCATAATATTAATGATGCAGAGAGAGTTGCTCTTCCACATCTCCAGAGCTGAATTTAGCTTTTGAACAGAGTTGGTTTTGCTAGATTGCCTCTGGACTTCTAGGTGATAAAGCACACCAGTGCATATATCTTCCTCAGTTAGGCAATTTTCTCTGCTCCTAATATCACATGTCACAAAATCTAGTAGCAGCTGTCACTTATGAGATCAAAAGATGGAATACATATGGATATAACTTCTGCTGACTACAGGAACTTGTACACAGTGTTAAAGCTTCTCTGAATTTAATTATTTTGTAGGTGAACAACCCCTACTGGCAGTGCCTAAATAATGACACAAACAGCTTTGAATTCTCTAGGAAAGGCTTGCATAACATTATCTCTTTATCCTACAGACTTATAAAAGACATCCCGTTACAGCATCCTAACAGAAAGCAGAATAGAGGCTTATTGTAAAAGACAGAAGAGTGTGGTGGGTTTGTTTTTTGGTACCCTCAGTAAAAGGTACTAAACACAAGCAGAAAACTGTCTCTGCAGGATGCATTAGCACAATATCTGCTTACTTTCTGGCTGCCTTGCCAATCTGCTGGATGTGAAGTAGGTTGGCATTTCATCTTTAGTGTGAAGGGAGAGAACTGAAGCCATAAGCACAGGAAACCATGTAACAGCTGAAGCCAAACCCCTCTCCCCTGGAAGGGTGTGACCCCAGACCAACCTTCACACTTGTTAAATTTGGCCAGTCTGTGCCTATACTGCACCTGGCAAAGAGGTGGTTGTTGCTTCCTCCCCTGGAGAGAGGAGGCAAGCAGGGTAGGAGGGCTTATTGTTTGATCCCACAGGGAGAGCTCAGGACCACAGGCACACAGAGATCCAAACAGAGGGAATATTTTATCCTTGTTCCTCAGTGACAGAGGGCAGGAAGCTCTACAGAGCAGCACTACTTGTCAGTGTCAGGCACATGCAAATTTCCCTCTTGTCCTGGTTGCAAGTGACCACAAGTTTTGAAGGCCTCCCCCAGTCCTCAAAGCAAAGCTCCAGAGCCAGTGATGCAGGTTATCATTACTTACACCATATAAATGCTTTTCCTACTTGACTTCCTGCAGCAAAACTCTTGATGCTGGACCTTTTATTAAGAAGTATTTGCCATTTCAAATTTTATATGTGTGTCAGTCTTACCCTGGGTTTTGAGTATATGTGGTTCTAACAAAGTGAGATGGAATCTTTAAGGAACTCTGACAGACACATGGACCAGTGGAGCCTGTTTGGGCAGGAGGTCCATGCTGCATCTCTCAGACTAGTCCTCAATGTCAGCAATTCTTTACTCACCCAGGTCTCAGAAATAGCTTTGCCTTAAAACTGCTTTTTTTGCTCTTTTTTTTTGCTTTTTTTTTTTTTTTTTTAATATTTAAAATTACCTGAGAGATACAAGGCCAAGGACACTGGTCTTTATTTTTTATTGTTTACTCCTCTGTAAGACTTTTGCTGCATTTTCTCAGTCTATGGAATGATATATGTGTTACACACTCACAGAGCCATGCAATCTGAGTTTTTTAGCAGAAAGGCCTTAGTGACAATGTCAAATTTTTCCAGAGTATATACTTGTGTGGGTTTAATAGATGTCAGGGCCAGGAAAGCAAATCACAATCTGCAAATCTGACCTCCTCCTAACGCAGGTTCTTGGATTGCTCTTTATTAATTCCTACTTCACATCCACTAGCTGTCCTTGAACTAGAATATCTCTTTAAAATAAAAATCAAATGTTTTTATATACATTTTCAGTGAGACAGAATGTATTACCTACCCGGATATATTGCTGCAGTGACTGAATGCTTCTGCTGTTAAAAATCCCACTTTTGTTCTTGTTTGAATCTTCCTTGTTACACTGTAGAGGAAGAAGATATTCCTTGCTTTTGGATGAAGCATAACAAAAAAAAAAGTAATAGAAATCCCAAATTGCTTCTGATTTTGATCTCTTCCCCAAGTATATAGATTGTAAACAACTCACCAATAGATGGTGTTTTTTGTGATCAAAATAGATTAAACTCTCAAAGACATGCATCTAACTCATTATTTTTCTCAGTCTTTTCTGAACCTTCTCCATCTGCTTTAATTCCCCTTTTGAAGGACAGGTTATAAGATATGGTACTCAAATTACAGGCATGTCAGTGCTGATTGCAGAAGAGAATATAAATTCTCCTATTCAGCACTTTCTCAGTTGCATATTTAAAAGTGATGGCAACCATTTTGACCACTCTTGTTACATTGGGAACTATAATTCTCCACCATAAACATCAATTCTTTATCAGTGTTTTCTACAATAAGATCTGTTCTTCTGCAATTATGTTTTGTATCCTAATTTTATGACATGTTTGATTTTATAATTAGACATTCTAAGAAATTATTTCAAGGTTATGATAGAAGATTAATTTATTTAAATATGAGAAAAAAATTTAAATGTGCTCAACTATGAGCCAAGACCTATGGGATCACAGTAGAGACAGCAGCTCAGCAAGATTTTGTGTTTCTAAGAATATTTTAGAACTATTATTTGAGCAGTTTTTGGTTAATTTACAATCTAGTCTGTTGATTTCATGCTATTTCAATTATTAATCAGGAAGTCATCGGATATCAAGGTAAAAGTTTTCCTTCTACCTGGGTATGTACATCAACAGCTTTGATTTGCTAACTTCATAGCATTGCCCAAAAATATCCAGTGAGTTTGAATGTTTTCCTTTGTAAACTCTTTAATTTCTTTATCAATCAGGATTCCTTACTAGATATTCCATTATTTATTCTACTGATTTCTATCATACTAAGGAGATCTATAATTACTCATGACAGGCCTCTCCTTTTTATATAATTGCACAATGTTATCCCACTGCCACACCACTGAAAACACCTCTGTCCTGTAAGGGCTGCTGAAAACCGCAGGCAATGGTGATGACGCTGGATCAACACTGGGAACAACAGAAATAATGGCCATGCGTGAGGAAATGGGAGATACAGCAATGTGTGCAAAACTCACTACCACTTTTTTACAGTTTTTCTATCACTCCCTAATGTTTACTCTTCACTTCTGAGTTGCATCTACTTTCTTTCTTTCTTTTGGTGAGGCAACAGTACAATTTCACTGTCCCAACAGCATTTTATCCTTTTTCACTTTCCTTTTTTTCTGTTTTGTTTTAATTTAGAAAAAAAGATTATTTTTTTTTTTTTTTGGTAGGGCCTTCATTCTAGACCCTACATTCCCTTGGATTCTTTTCCATTCTTTTGCTGCATCAATTTCTATGTCCTTTCTATTTTCTTCCTATCTTTGGTGGTTTTATACAAAAGTCTGCCTGTCTCTAATCCCTTTATTTTCTTCTTCACATTCCATGCTTTGTTGCCTCATTCAGTCTTTCATTATCCTTCCAAATAAACAGCTCATTCTGAAGCTTCTGTGCAAGGAAAGCTAATTCACTCATTATCTGATTCTTTCCCTTCCTGATCATTACAATTCTGAGCAGTACATTTTCAGGCTTTTTCCACCCCTTTTCAATAATAATTTTTTTATACGCTACCTTTCTCTGAGACACTGGTTTGAATTATGCTGGATTTGAAGAGACCCATCAGGATCACTGAGTCCAAATGCTGGCCCTGCACAGGACACTCCAAGAAAATCCCACCATTGCCTGACAGCATTGTCCAAACATTTATTGAACTGTGTCAGGCTTGGTGCTGTGATCACCTCCCTGGGGAGCCTGTTCCAGTGCACAAACACCCTCTGGGTGAAGAACTTTTCCTCGATATCCAGGCTGAACCAGCCCCAGCTCAGCTCCATGCTGTTTCTGAGCCGTCTCACAGGTCAGGAGTGAAGAGATGGGTACCTGCCTCTGCTCTTCCCCTCACGAGGACGTGCCAGGCCGCGAGCAGGCCTCCATCAGCCTCCTCTCCTGCAGCCAGAACGGCCAAGCGACCTCCCCAGCTCCTCACACGGCTTTTCCTGCAGAGCCTTCACCATCCCCATGGCCTGCTCTGGACACTCTCTAACAGCTTTATATCTTTCTTACACTGTGGCACCCAAAACTCCTCCCAGCACTGGAGGTGAGGCCTTCCCAGAGCAGAGCAGGGCGGGACAATCCCCTGGCCGTGCTGGGCTTTATCAGTAGCAATAATTTGAAGACATATTCATTTGAACCCATTGGTTTATTGCTTTATTTTTGTTATAAATGTGGCTATTATATGATTCAGCTTTAAGTTCCTTAAATAAATGCAGATACTATCTGAGTAATATGTTGAATTATGTCTATATCTGCTCACTCACAATAAAATACATTAAAACATGTACAGACTGTCTTCATCCAGTTAAACTGAAGAGACATGTGTTTTGTGAGTACATGTAATCTTAAGTAAGTAATCTCCAGCTCAAGTGAGAGCTCTCAGTCTCGGGTAAGTGATCTGTGAGACACATAGGTAGGTCTCTTTGCAGATTAATCCCCACAAGAGATATTGTAAGCAAATCATCTAGTGCTGAGGTCATGGCTGCAAGGACAAAGACCCAGTGAAATACTCCTTTTTCAGACCCTGCTCATATTCACGTCAATGTTCTTCCTGTTTAAATTATCCTGTCAAGGAATTTGAAATAGTGAGAAATCCAGCTGACCTGAATCGTTGGTCCTGCCTGTAAAATTAGTCAGATCTGTTTTCTGCACACTTGTGGGTGCACAGATCTAGTGTTATCACCTCCTCCTGCTCCACCATGGCATTGGAAAGCTGTACAGTCATTGTACACCCACGGAAAAAGTGGCAGCCAGATAAATATATGCCTTGTTCTCTGCTATTTCTTATGTAAAGTAGATCTGATGGCAAAATGGGAAAAAGTTATTTGCTCCACTGTCTAATCAGGAAACTACTCTTTTAATGAATGTATTTATTGTTCAGCTCAGAGTGCTTCTATTGAAGTGAATTTGCTATCCCCACTCACACTGTTGCTCATCATGCAAACCAAATGGTGTTTTCCTTAACTTCTTCCAGTTAAAAAATACCAGTGCTTGTCAAATGCAAAGATAAATTACCTTGCCTTGCCTCTGGTCTTATTTATAGAATAAGGCAGTGAATTATTATAGCCCTGAGGACTATCAGCTCTGTGTTGCACATCAGTGTTGTATCTCTGTGTGGTAGGTTAAATAAGATCTTTAGGTGGAAATAAAATGAAATGCCAATTTGCTTCAAGATTCTTAAGAATGAGATATCTCATGTAAAGAAAAGTTTGGAGTACCTGGAAGGAGACGAATCTCCAATAGGATGGAGATTCCCAGCCTGAGTTTGGAAGGTGTTTAGATAAATAAAATAAATCAGTCTGAAGCTGTGTCTATCCATTCATTATAATCAAAATTTAGACTTGATTGCTGAACAACATTTGCTTTTGATGCAGCAGAGATTGAGGCAGATATTTACAGTATCTCTCACAGTCTCTTTGAACAGAAGTGCAAGCAGACAAATGCTCTCATAGGTGCTATTCTGTTCCTCTAAAGGTAATTGAGACATGGAAATGATCAAGTAAAAGGACAGAACTGCAGCAGCCAAAACACTTCTTTTGCTTTTAGGAAATACTTTCCATTGCCACCGCACAAAGAAAAAAAGTCTTGATTCAACTTCCATTAAGTTCTTGAGTGTATTTCTAATTTAATTTAGTGAATTTCATAACAGTCTCAATGGTGGTTTTCATGCAGCAAATAAAGAACATGAGCTCCTCAATATGTAGTGGATTTGCACACTCTTCTGTACAGTATTAAGAACCTTCCATTCTGAATAAGTTAAATATAATTTAAAATTGGCATCCTTCTAGCAGGATAAAAAATATCTATCATCCTTCTTACATTTGTAGGTTGAGACATTCTTGGAACAGGCCTAAGCCTCTTTAAATATTTAACAATCTATTGAAACACATAATGTGATGTGAATTAATATTTACCTTGAAATCCCTTTCCTATGGAAGGGGGAACCTACCATAAATTCAGAAAACACTGACAGAGCACACAGCAAAGCACTACACCATCAAAGAATTCATTTAAGGCCAAACAGAAAAACTACCATAGGAACTCCAGTTTCAAAGCCAACATAGAATAAGATGTGCAAAGAGTGTAAAGCAGGTGGGAACAAGCTCTGAGCTGCCTAAAAACAGCTCAGGGTGGGAGAAAAAATTGGTCTATGTGCACCATGCAGCTATGGAAATGTGAGATAAGAGCTTTCAGGTCATTGGATGTTTCCTTGTTTAAACTCCTACCATGGGAAATGACCTGGCAAGAATTACCACAGACATTTGTAATCACATTCTTTGGTAGCCTGGTTAGGTGTTGCAGAACAGATAAAACCCAATGGTGAAATGTTTGTTTTGGCCTAGTCCCATGATACTGTTTTAGATGTAGTTTCATTCTTTATTTGAGGAGATTTGTCAAAGACAAATTTCCTTTCCTTTCATGGGCTGACAGAACCCTTACATGCCATTGGTTCCCTTTGACTCCAGTAGAAAAATGTCATTGAGTGGCTAAACGCCGTCCTCATTCACAGGTCCCTGGACTTACTCCTGTCTCATTTCCAGCTACTGCTCTTGCCCAATAACATTTCCTGGTGGAAAGACGCTGCCTTCAAGCTCCTGCATCACAGATGAATGGCAAAACAAGACACTACAGAGATGGTCTCTTTGTTGCCAACCGAATGTTACACGAATAAAACACTTTGAAACACACCAAAAACACATCCTGGAGAGATATTGAGGTCAGACCATGGCTTGAAAGGCCCCTTGCAGGGGGTAGAAATACAATGAAGGACAGAGATTAGGATTGCAGTTCATTATATCCAGGCTGAATATCTGACACATCTGCCTTTTATAAACTCTGTTTCTAAGTCCACTATTGAGACTTTGAACCAGTGAAAATTTCTGGGTGAAAATTTTGTTGGAGCCAGCAGGTTTCAAAGAAAAAAGTCTGCTTTCTGGAAAGCTGTAAGGTTTAGGACTTCAGGGACAAGTAAAAGTAGAGTCTGTAGTCAGTCATGATGCCATGAAAGACTGTACTTACATGATGGATAAGTAATCAAATTCATGTAACTCTGAAATGCAGAAGAACCTAGGAAAAAAAAAATAAAATTATAGAGATACAAGCACAGAAGATGATTGTAATATCTTCAAGAATGAACACCAGAAAATCAAAACCAGAAACAACAGCTGGTTTGAAACTTAAATTTGAGAACTTGACATCTTGCTTTATTCTGCTGCCTCTAAATAAGTGTCAGGGTTAGGTAGCTATCCATTCAAATGAGATGATATTTTGTAATAATTATGTCTCCAGCTGCCCTGAGTGTTATAAGGAGAGCTAACTAAACTGGCCATCAGAGCTTAGTCTTTTCCAGATATTTCCCACTACAACTCTCAAATCTTATGCCTTTGTCACTTGTTTTGGGCCTGCCATACATATCAGAAGTAGCTGAAAGCAAAATATCCTCAGATCTTTAAACTGGTGGTCTTCTTTTCTCTAAATTTGAGTCTGGAGCCAACAGTTTTATGGAAACATTCCCTCTGACTTTTGGACCAGGAAGAGATGATATCCATCTCAAATTCCCTCAGAGGAATTTCGTACAGGGAATTCTTGCTATTGCTGAAGACCAAGTTAACTAGGAATGTCTCCTAAATTAGATTGAGACCTTTCAAAAGTGAACTGTACTGAACCAAACATTCAAAAAGGGAGAGAAGGCAGTGAATGACAGTGATGTACATGTCTATTTTTTTAAGTTTTTATCTGATTCCTTGTCTCACAATTTATTTCTTGTTTTCCTATATTTGGTAATGTGAAGTGGAATCAGAAGGAAGTGTGGGAGAGAGCAAGGTAAGTCTGGATGACTCCAAAGGGATGTACAAATACTGGAGTACTTCAGGATATGGAAAAGTATCAGGAAGGAGAAAGTAATCCCTTTGCTGATTCTTTGAACTTTAGCAAGTTGGACAGTATCAGCTGCGAGGCTTCCTTGAATGGTACTTTAAGGTGATACTTTAAGGACATGAACACTTTCTGTAAAACTTGGAGGTCATTCCAAGGCTTTTCTTCAGACATTATGGACCAGATTTAAAACAATATTTATTGCTATGATGACTTTGTTGTTTATATTAAAAATTCTGGAAAAAAAATAAAAGGAAAAAATAATCTCTGTGACTAAACCATATCCCAGAATAGCGTTTGTAAGAGTAATGAAATCAGTGTTTTCCTGACTCATCTCAGATAAATGGGCTGCTGGGGAGGAGTCTGTGCTGCACCCCAACCAGTCAAGCATCATCTGCAGTGATTCAGACTTCAGATAATTATCTTGGTGTAATTATTTCAGGAATCCCCACACTGGGGCTATTAAAGATGACAAGTTAACTACCTGAGCCTGACAGGCAGGATCACCAGAAGCTGCAATTCTCCAACAGCACATGTAACTCTGTCTTAAGAAACTTTCTTACTCAGCACTCAGCACCAGGCTGGGATGGAGGCACTCTCACTGGCTCCCTCCATTATCCTGCCCTGGAATATACATTTTTGAGCATTTGCATGGACAATATAGAAAGGAGAGTTTTAAAATACTTTGTCTGTGTCAGCTCCTTAGATTTTGTAGCAGCGTTCAAGCCATGGGAGCTCAGTGTTCAGTCTCATGAATAAGTCTTCATAATAACATTTTCTGAGCCTCTCCAATGTACTTAGTACATATTGAAGAGGAAAGAACTCAGGAAGGAGAGGAAATCTGTATTTCCTCCACTATCAGACTTAATATTAATGTCATCATGCCTCATGACATTAATATCAAGTTTCAAAACAGATCACAAACCCCCAATGGGCCAATATATTTGAAATGATGTGAGACTTAGATTAATTTTTGAAAATAATTTTAACTTAAAAATCTTACATGTTCTGCCTGAATTTTAGGGAAAGAAACATTTTTCATCTTGCTTTCTCTGAGTTTATTCATAGGCAAAAAAGGAGAGACAATCCTTATGTTCTTCCAAAAACCAGAAATATTTCCAAGGGCATCTAAGCTGCAAAGAAACTGAAGTCATTGAGGGTTAAGCTCTTAGGCTACAAAGGAATTCTAAAAATTTATCAGATAGAATTAAACTTATGGTTTTCAAGCCTATCAGTACTTACTGAATGGAAAATCTGTGAAGTCCTAAATGGTAATTTACTTTTTTTGTTTTTCTTTTTTGAATGATGTTTTCTGTTTACTAGACTGTCATAGAAATAGAGCATCTGTGATTCTGAGGATAGCTAACTATTCTGTCCTACGAGAGGGAATCCTAAAATCCAGAATTCAGAAGAGCATTGGGGAGAGATGGAATTGCAGCCTCTGTAGCCTTCATGTTGGCAATTTTTTTTGTGTGTGTTTATCTAAAGAAAGATGCAGGAGGTACATGGGAAATATAAAATAAAAAGTTCTGTGTAACATTAGAAAGATAAAATCTGATCTCCCCCAAGTGATCAGAAAAAACGGTCAAGGGGTCTTTGCCCTGCACAAAGACAGAAAGCTGATAAACAGAAACATCTGTAATATGTATTTAAAAAGAAGATTTTAAAGATCTCAGATAAAACACCAATAAATATTTCTTGTACATTCTGAGTCAAATGAAAGGTACAGTTTTCAAGGAGAAGGTGGGCTCATATCATGCAAGATTAGAAGATTGCAAGATTATTTTCTATAAAAAATTTGCATATTTATTGAGGATAAAATACTTCCACTTTCATGATGTAGCTGAAAGTTCTCTGAAGTGGAATGGATCTGAGGAACACTTGGTGACACAAATGGGCACTTTCTGAATTCAGGTATGGCTCAGGTCACTCCTGTGGCAGGTGCAGAACTCTTTGTAGACAAGAATTTCTTCAACACAGTTCTTGGCTGTGATCCCAGTGCCTGCTCCTTGACACCCAGAGCAGGATTTACAGGGGACTGTTTGAAGGGCAAGGAGAGAGGATGGAGAAATACCTTTGTGGCTGCTGAGAACGAGGGGAAAATAACAAATGTCTTAGCACTACTTCAAGGAAAAGGACACTGATTTCTGTATGGTTGGTTCAGCAAGGTGGCAAAAGAATAGCTGAGGTACTTAGGGGAATATTTATTTAGGGGATTTAGGGGAACATCTGATTATCTGCCTTGGTCTCCATTGATGAACAGTAGCAGTCCATCCAGACATTTTTTGCAGAAATAAAAGTCATTATCTAATCAGGACTCCTTTGGCCCTCCAGGATACAAGAGCTTATTGATGTCCCTAAATAAGATAAAAAACATTCTAACCTAGAGCATAGGTTGCATAGCCAGTAAAAGGATGATGGCACAGGGTACAGACTGAGAACAAACTGGAGCCCAAATATTCATACAGACCTGCTTGTGAAATCTTCTAGTGACTACAGGAAAACCTTCAGAAAGAGATATTTCATCAACATGAGACAGTGCTGTTCAATATTTTTTTCCAGACTGACTTTTGTCCTGGACATTTCTCCTGAGCCTTCCACAGATTTGTTGGAGAAAAGAAAAGGAAAGAAAAAAAAATAAAAATCTGACTATAAATATTCATCAGTTATCAGTTTAGTATGCTTAAAATCTTCATGGAGTACTTAGAGGAGGACAGCTACTGTGCTAGAGTGTTTTTAAGAAAGAAAATGTTGAATCTCAGGAAGATGAACATGTCATGACATTTCTGTCGCTAAATAACTGATCTGGAGGGGGTATACTTTAATTTTTCTGCTCAGATACTTAAAGTCAGCTATTCCTAAATGAAGTTTTCACCAGATTTTTTTTTCCCCACAGTCTATGAAAAAATAAAACCAATTACATGTTTGAGTACTTTCTAATCTATAGGTAGAATAAAAAGTTGGAAGAAACTAATTTCATTAACTGTTCTAAATTAATCTTTCTTTTTATTCCAATGGGCTGATTCTCCTTTAGTATTTTTTGGCCAAAATGTTCAAACCATGATTCAAGATTAGAAGGAAGAGATGGAGAAACTTCAGGAGACAATCATCTAAAGTGGAAACATGAATAAAAAAGAAAAGAGGTTATATAGCTTGTAATATTTTGGAAATTGTTTTTCAGGAGAGCCAGATACATCTGCAGACAAGAACAGACTGAAATGAAGTTTTCCACTGCTTATGCTTTTCCCTGCTCCTGTTTTGTACCCTGTTTTGTCTAGTCATTATTCTAAGTTCTGTTTTTTGTCAGTTTGTAAGTGTAGGTATTAACATTTCCAGTCCTTTGGACTGCTGAGATGTTCAGAGGAGGCTGAACTGAGCTTGAACTTGTTAGCTTTTTTCAGAGACAAGAAGTTCCAAAGCTGATTTGGGGTAGTGGTAATACAGTGATTGTGTCAGCCAATGTCCTTCAATCTGCCCTCTCAGACAGTCTGGGTGCATCCTGGCCCTAAGATGCTTATTCATTGAGGGACAAATATTATTACCCTGGCCAGAAAGTCACGGTATACTCTTATATTTGCTTGTGGGTTTATTTCTTTGTTTTGGGGTTTGTTTGTTTGTTTATGGGGTTTTAGTTTGGTTTTGTTTTCTTTATGAAATAGCCATTATATCAAGTTTATCTTCAGCATAAATCAGGGTACTTTTCATAGCCCTAAGTGAAGTGAAAATTTTGGACCATACATTTTAAACAAAATTACATTTGATTTATACTTAGTGTCTACTGGGATTCTAAAAAGTGTAAGGAAAGACATCTGTGGAAATGAGTTGCATCACCCTAACCATGCAAATGAGTTTTGACCCTGGGGAAAAAATAAAAAAGCAAAAAAAAAAAATCCCAAAACTCTTTAAGAAGCAGCTTCATCACTCCTTTCATTCACATTTGCTTTTTTATCTCACTAAAGCTGCTCAGGTTACTGAAGCAAAGAAGAACTTTTGATTAGCAAATCCAAATTTTATTACAAAACTAATAAAAAATAAACCTTTAAAGCATGCCTTTGGCACAGAGTTTATCATGCTTTATTTAAAACATATATCACAAAGTGACAGAGACAGTACTGCCTTATTGGTCATGACATGAAGCTCCCAGTTGCATAAAACATTTTGGTAGGCTGGCTGGCTCCCTCTGATTAGACCTGACAGATTATTAGGATGGTATTATTTGATGGACCATGAGAATAGGAACTGACGTACAATTTCTGTGTTCAGTATTGTTTCTTTCAGTAAAGAACATCACTATCTATTGATGTTTGATTTTATTTGTAATTTTTTCTCTTTTCTAAGCATCTTTATTTCTTTTGGTTTTGATGATTTGGGGTTTTTTTGTTTGTTTATTTTTGGTTTTTTGGGGGTTTTTTTGGGTTTATTTGTTTGTTTGCTTGGCTCCCTGGCACTCCCTCTTAGCAAGCTGACAGCTTTCTGGTAATATCTTGATCATGAGTATCACTATGGGATGTAGAGGAGCACTAAACACCATCCCATCTTCTGTGCTTCACCTGTGAGGTTCATTCTATACCTAGTGCAGAGAATAGAATCACCTGAAATGCTAAAGGAGATTAATAACAATAACAGCAGAGACTTATTTTGTTGTGTGTGAGAACACTGGGAGGTCTGACAGGTATTAAGGCTTCACTTCCATTCACCATTAAGGAAATAGATGCATGGAGACTTTGGAACAAACAGTACATTTTTAAAGATGTGAGAAGATGTCGAGTAGAGCAATAAGAGCGTATCCCTTATGCTCTAACCAGTCTTTTTTCATTTATCCACCATATAGCACAACCCCCTTGGGAATGAGGGCAATGATAGCTCTGTGGGATGATGATACTCATACAGGGCACTGAGGAAGATTTATCTGTGCGCCTTCCTCATTGCTTAACTTCCATCCCTTGCAGTCTACTTATGGATTTTTCTTCCCAACACTTACTCTCACAGACTTCCAAGTTTGTTCCAAGTGATACCCCTTCCTATAGGGTGGGCTGTCAGTGATCATTACTGAAAAAAATGCTTCACACTTCCTATTATCATTCCTATTTCCTTCTTTAGCCACAACTTATCTGCTAAAGGGAAGCAAAATGCTCTTTTGAATAGCAAAGGGTCAAGCATTGTGTAGAAAGAAATTGGATGTTACAAGGCAGTGGTTATGCCATAAAACATAAGGAAAAATGGATTCAGGTTAAGACAACCTGCATTCCACTTTGAGTAGTGAATCTTCTCTATGAAACTCTTTTGATGTGCTTTTATGTGAAGATATAAAAGAAATTATATGATATAAGATATGAAGAAATGTGGTGCATTTCTCTGTGTAGGATGGTCTGCTCTGGATGGGCATATTTAAATTTTTATCTTATTTTATAGCTACAATAAATGAAATGTTAAATCATTAGTGATAAATGCTTCCTATCTTTCTTTAAAGAGTTTATAGCACTTAACTTTGGCTTTACAGATTCTTTACTGTCCAACCATGGCTGCAAAAATTGGAGATTCACAAAGAAAATGCATGAGTGGCATAAACATTCTGTGATCGGAGATATTCATGCATAGTGATTCCACTTATCAATAATAAAACAACTTAAATGTGAGTCAAGGGATGGATTAGGTAATTTTCTATCATTTTAAAACCCCACACTATCAAAATCTGTATTGTGCACCACAGAGGCCTGTGTTTTATACACAAATATTATGTCTGTAGGGTTTCTGTGGCTCACTGTTGAGCTGAAGCTCTTCTCCCAACTTTAACCCACCTTAAGAAAGAGATCTGAGAAAAGCTACAGGGCAAGAGTGAGGTATGACAGATTAGAACATTGAGAAAACCTCTCACTGTACTTCATTTCACTTCCAGTTTTGGGCAGCGTTCCTCAATGTTAAAATGGTCCTCTGGCTTAAACTAGCCCCGAATATGCTTTAGGAAACCCAAGCACAAACATCATAACTAATGATCCTTGGTCACATATAAACCAGTTCCCCACTCAAGCTGAAAATTTTTGTGGGACAGAAGCATTTGCCCTGAGAAGACGGGCCCTTTAAAAACGCCACTTCCTTGGTGGTTTCACACCTATTGTCTCACATGAGCAATGATGTTGTTTAGTGTCTAATTAAACCATCCACTCACACCATCCTTTTACATTAGAGTTGCAACACAGTCTCCTTCAAAGAAAGATTGTGGAATCAAGAGCTGTCACGGCCCAGATCAATGCAAATTTATCTGTATAGCCTAGGGAGGCAACATTTCAGCCTTTAATTTGTGTATCAGTCTTTTCCATGACTGGGTGCATTTCAAAGACATCACACACAGTTAGTACCTTGATTCGTCCCTGTCCAAGGAAACCTGAAGAACCCTTTTAGTATTTCTACCAATCCTGCTAGACAGGCCAGTTCCTTCCAGGGCAGCTGTGCTTGCCTCAGCAGTGGTATTCATGTTATACCTCATGTATATCAGTTTTGTTGAGGTTCAGTTTTGCTACATCCAGTCCTAAATGGGAAGGATCAGCAAAGGAGAATCTCTTTCATCACTGATAATTAGTGGCACATGAAAGAAAACAACACATAAAGTGGAGGTAAAAGATAAAAATACAAGCACTAAAGAGCACGGCACCTTCATGACTGAGACTATTATCCTAGTGTTATTTTTAGTCTGATTAGTAGGGGCAAAATGGCAGAACAAGCACTTAAAGAAAAGCAGTCTGTAACAGATCTGGAGATCTGTGCCCTGCAGACTCAAAGGTCTCAGGAGATCTTTTTTGAAGCCCTCAACACCCTAGCACTCCTTCACACTTGCTAAGGACTGTGGTACACAAAGGAGGGATTTTTCTACATCATGAGGGAACACACTGCTGCCACCCGTCTCAGTGCTCATCCTTCCAGCTTTGGCTGCTGCAGTGCAATGCTCCTCTCCTCCCTCTTTTCAGAAGCGAGGAGATTTGGGCATGGGAGAGAGCTGCAGAGTGAGGTACATCACTTTGGGAGCGTGCTGGGGGCATCAGCACAAACCTGCTGCCTGTTGATTTGGTTCCTTGCTTGGGCATGGCTGTTGTCTGAGAGCTTAAACACTCTGCAAGTCTATGGGAGATTTAGAGGAGATGGACATCCCTAAAATTACTTCATCTACTCAGAAGTTGTGGGTTTTTAACATTAAATAGTGAAAATAAAGAGAAAAATGTGGGAAGTTGTGAGCTCTGATTTTCAAGATACGGAAAGTCACTCTACGTTAATGTTCCCATCAGATAATAACGTATTGGCTCAGTGATGTTGCAGTGATTAGTTAATATCTGTGCAGCTCTTCAAATTTGCAAATCCTTATTCATCACTCTGTTCCACCAGTTTTATGAGCTGGTGCTAAAAATCACTGCCAAACGCTATAAAAGTGCTCGATATCACTATTAAAACATCAATATTCTTCCTGCAATCACTCACACAGGATGAATATCCAGAAAAATTTTAGAATCAAAATAGTTAATAGGGTGGATAAATTATTCAGAGATGCTGACAATGATGTTCTCCTGTTAATTAATAAGATATATCTAAGAACTTCCAATTGTCTGCCTGAGTAAGATCCACTTTCAGCTAATGCTAAAAGCTTGTTATGGAATGGTTGATCCTTTGAAATGTGCCATCAAAATATTCTGGTTTTCATAGATGATATATATTTATCCTTTGGGGAAAAAAAATAGAAATGTATTTTATATATTTTTTATTATTATTTATTTTTTTCTTTTAACAAAAGAAGCCTGAGGCTGAGAAAAGGAAGAAAAGAAGGATGAGACAGATCCATATAATGTTCAGTGTAAATCAGCTGCCACCACTCCTTATAACGTTCAAATCTTTGAAGTGCTACTGCAGTTTCAGACCTGGATTACTCCAATTAAAATTCCTACTGTTTAAAAGGAGACCAAGGAGACCAAAAGCAGATGGATGTGTCCATGTCACTCGTACTGGGACATGGACACATCACACATTTCCAAGTGACTTGTCCAAAGAATTGAGGGAGAAGTGCACTTAGAGCCAGCAGCATTTATTTTCTTCAGACTTAATGAAGCTTGCTGCAAGCAACAAAAAACAATTCATTTTCTTAAGAGACCTTGCCTCTGGAAGGATGGTGTGCAAGGACACAGGTGGAGAAAATTTTACTGCTGCTAGAAATAAGCAGTTCTCTGGACAAAAAACTTAATTTTGACTCTGACTCCTGTGATTTTAGCACATAGTTACAGGAGTCATGGAGAAAAAGGAGGAGGAAGGGATAGGCTTCCAATGCAAGCCTATACACAACAGCAAAAGAAACAAATTCTCAGGAAGTGACATGAGAAGACCTCACTAATGCTAATGACTACTGAAAGGGTTTGTTTATGTTCTCCATTTTATTTTACATCTAAGAGCCATGTGGTAAAAAAAATAAACTATTTCTTGTGATTGCTTTGCGCAGTGCACACTCAACTTTTGATATATTTTATTTCTTTGTTGGTAAGTGATAACACAGTCATTGATTGATGTGAATTCTTGCAAATAATATTTTAAAAATGGGAGAAAGCTGGTATATGTTTCAAAGTCCTATGGAAATGAATGCATTAAAAATATTTTCCCTTTATTTTAAGAGAAGCTATGGCAAAGGATATAATATATCACTCTGTAACTCTGAAACTAATTTTCAACACACCACCTACACTAAAAGTATTAATAACTTCCCTAAGGTGAGTGTCATGCAGAACACAGATAAATGTTATTGCTGTTTTCAATTTTTAAGGCTTTTTAGACTTATTGCCTGAAATGTTTGCCTCTTATTTTCATGTCATTAATTTTTCATGTTTCTCACTGTCAGTGCATACCAGGTTAAGACTCCAAAACATTCTGAAGAACTTCTAAAGAATATAATAGAATTCTCTATTTAAAGTTTATTTGAATCTTGAAATAATATATACTTTGATTTTAAATTAAATCCAGATTGTCTTCTTCTGCTAGAGTACTCCAAAACCACAAAATAAAAAAAAAAAAAAGAATTTATAACCTCAGTTAAGTGTTGCTGACATTGAACACTGAAAATTATATAACATTCTTAATAATTAAAATATACTGTTTGTTTGCATTTTGAATAAATTAGTACAGTCACTGATCATTTCCCTTGGAATAGATATTAATTGGTAACTAAAGAGTACAAATTTCTAGTGTAGCAAAACTACCCATCTTCATGATCCCATGGATCTTAAAATCAGAATTAGATCTCATCTTTGAATCTTCTCACAGTTCTATGAATAAATTTCCCTACCTGGCCATTCTCATGATGACTCTTTCACGAGGAGAAACTCCCTTTCTGACTGGCATGAATTCTTAGCTCTCTGGTAATGACACTGAAGAATTTTTTTTCCTTCTCTTTCTGTACATTCCGCACTGGAATTGGAAGTGTCATGATCCTTCACTTACTTCTCTGCTGCCTCAATTAATGCAGCCTTCTGGAAATCTTAAACTTCATCACTGATCTCATCCACCCCTTAAACATCACATTACTGACCAGAGGCTCATTAAGTGTGGAAGATATCATTTCCATATCAATTAACCTAAAGTGTTTCAGTAGCACTTTTAGTGCTACTTATCTCTAGCAATGTTAAATATGAGTAAAAAAAATAAAATTAAATATGTGTCCTGATCATGTGATTCTTTGCCAAGAGGAAAGGAAAATCTTTTGTACTGCCTTACCATCTTAGACACTGTCACAACTACACAACATGAAAAAAAAAGAAAAAACATTGATTAATAGCACAAATCATGGTATTTCTACTATGGCTTACACATTGTAGATGAGGTCATGTTCTCTTCAAAAACTTGAAACATCTGGATGTTGCATAATAGCATGTGCAAGTTCAATCTCACATGGAAGAATAAGAAAAATGTATGTAAAAGTGGAACAGCAGAATGAAAAATGGTCTAGTGATTCACTAGATTAGCAATGCTGATGGAACAGGAAACACTTCCCAGGCATTTGAGACCCCAAGACCCACTCCACTCCCCACTGGTTGCATGGACCAGTCTAACTTTCTTTGCAAGCCCATTCTCAAGACTTCCAAAAATTCATCTGCTGAAGACCAAAGAATCAAAGTTGCTCTGCAGCAGCTTGGCAAAGGTTATGAAATAACACCTCATGCTAGGGAAAACTCAAGCTGATAAATGGAAACACACAGACTAGAAGTATAGATGCAAGATTTTGTTAAATCAGGTTTCTTCACCGCAGTTTGAATCATTTTCAGGCTTGTTTTAGGTACCTTTCCTCCCAGGTCAGATAAACTACTCTCAGACAAGCCAGCAAGTAGCTGAGGTCCATTTGCTCTCTCTAATGAATATCTCTGAACTTTTCTGCAATGAGGCTTGCCTGTTTTCCTTGCCAAAATTCCTTCCTCTGCACTCTACTCTAGGATGACACAAGATATCTTCTATTGCTCTTTGCCAGCATCAGTTGCATTGCAGCTGGGAGCTGCAGTGTGCTGATATTATTAATATAATAAATTTTAGAATTACACAATGAAGTGCTTTAATTTCCCCCTTTGATCCCCTTCTCCCAACCCTGCCCTATGCCCCATCTTTACCCTCCAGCATTTGAAACCTCTTAATGACTTCAAAGAGCTGCATGACAAGGTAGGATTTTTTCCTTCATAGTGTGTTACCCCTCTCTGCCCCAGATTAGAGGGCTTGTTGGAGGTCTCTTTCCATGTCATTTGGAAAATGTGTAAATAGTCTCCTAGTACCCTTCACTGAGAAGGTCAAAACAGCTCACATCACAGCAGATGAACTAAACTGTTAGAATCAGGCTCTCAGAAATCACCCAAATCTGAGACCACTTTCTGATGAATATTCCAGTGGACTTTATCAATGAAAGACTATCTTCCTCAACCTTCTGAGGCCTCTTCTGCATCCACTGTGCAGAGCACTAGCATGTCATGTCAGCTTTAAAGAGTACATAATTCTCACCCACCTGACACTGCCAGGTGATGAAAGTGGATCTGGGTGTAAGTTAAAACAGTGTACCTTAGCTTCAGGAAATTTGGCACTAAAATTGCTGAAATCATTATTTGAATGTTATTTAAGCTTAATTTTGTATTAATTATAAAGAAATATAGAGTCTGATTCACTTCAGAGTGGATGACACTATTTTCCCAGACATGTCCCCTGAGCCAGAGTTAAAAAATATAAATAATAATTTCTGAGCTGAAAGATTTCAGCATCTAAGCCATATTTATTCTCTCTTGTACAATAAAATGTTTACTTTTAGTCACAGATATTCCCTTGATTTCAGAGGGCTTCAGCTGAATGGTTGAGGAGAGGTAACAATTTGACAGGAGCTATTTGTTTGGCAGTACTCTCCACTAGACATGGACAGTCTGACCCTTTGGAACATCTGGCTGGATTCTCAAAGGTGATGAATGCCCACAAGTCTGCCTGAACACTCTACACAGATCCTCTGTAAAAATCAAACAGTTAATAGATATTTGACAACTCAGGAGCTGCAAGAAATTAGCCGGTACTATATGCGCATACCGTTACAAGGAGAAAGCCCAAGAGCATAACTCTTATTTGATTATGACAACCAAAAAGCTGAAGTTAAATTTCACCTTGCTGAACTTTATTTTGCAAAACCTATTCTCTGAAGGGCCTAGTTTTTTGTTTGTTTTTTTTTTTTCTTGATTCTTGCCAAATGTGAAAACAGACAGAATTGTCAGCTTTCAGAGCAAGAAGAAAATTTCTTCCATTCTTGTGGGTGTTTGGGGTAGAGATAGACAGTTATTGTTGCTCATATTAATCTTTAACCATGGCTGTGGGTGGGAGAGGAGATATAGCTCCTAATTTGTTTCTATGCTGTACCCATAAATATATTTTTAAATCATAATTCTGGTACCCTTTTATTACTTGTTCATAGTAATATAAGTCAAACCAGATAAAGAACAGCCAGTTGCTTGGACTATTTGTCCACAGAAAAAAATAAAAACCATCAAGCCTTGCATGAGTTATCTGGCCATGTCATCTGGAAAACAGAGATGGTGTCTGCTTGTGTCTTTGCCCCTTCTTTGACCCCCATACCAGACAAACTGAGGGAGTAAACACATTTACCTTTTCTCAGCAAGGGTATCAGGGCAACAAAGAAGAGCATTTTTTTACTCTCCTCCTATAAGAACTGTGTTAATTACAATTCTGAAGAATAAAAGGAAATGATGGCTCTTGTATTGATGTCTGTGAAGAAATCCCAGAGAGAGGATCTGGCTTGTGCAGTCTAGCCTGATAAATATCAGAGGAGAACCCTTAGAGAAGGATGACAAAAGGGAGGCTTCAGAAAGCATATGGAATTTTATTTAACATTTATGTACATTTAGATTGGGAGAACATTTTCAAAGGAATATACTGGAATAAGGGATAAATTCTGACTTCCATGAACAGTTTCGTTTACTTTAAAGACAGCTGCAAGTCAGAATTTCCAAAGGATTGGGTCTGGACCTGTTCCAGGTGATAACTGTTAAAGCAGAAGGCCAGTACTTGACTGGATACTCCTGTTGTTGCTATTATCCAACCCCTCAAAGCCGCTGGGATAGGCAGATAAGAAGCTGGTATGAATGAATCACTGAAAGAAAATTACAAGTCAAAGAAGAAATTGCATTTCAGACTTGTTGACTTTGCTTCTGACTGAACAAGAAACACTACACCAGCAGGTGTTCCAGCAGCATGGAAAATGCTGTTAATTAGCAGTACCAACATTTGCTTTGCAAAGTGACCTCCCATGCGTGGCCGAGCCTCCTCAGCTGCCCTTTGCTAAGCTTTGGTTTTGTTCTGTGCTGTAGGCTCTCTGCTTCCACAACAGCACAGCACCAGAGTCAGGATTAAACACTGACTTTGGCTGGATTAAAAACAAACATTCAGACACAGCTTACATCACCTTTTGTAAAAAGCCAGGAAAATCCTGCAGATGACCTGCCCTGGGGGGAAAGGACTGCTGCTCAACACAGAAATTGCTCCAAGCAGTCACACATCTCAATGAGCACAGCAAAGGTGCAATCCACAAATTTGAGAGGATGGGTGATGCGAGCTGCTCCTGCTGGGTACAAACCTTCCACCTGCTGGGCACAAAGGCCACGTTGCCACTTCATCACTGTGTTGGCAAGAGGGGACAGTTGAGCCACATTGCCAGTTACTGCTGCTGTGCAGATAAGGTCTCTGGCTCCAGGTCCATCCTGTCATTATTTTTGCACAGCTCCATCTCTTTTCTCTCAGCTAATCCAAACTATTGAAATGGTAAAGACATATCACTGCTGGAAATAATAATCTCAGCTTGGTTTGGTTTGAAGGTTTTTTTCCCCTTCTTTTCTTCTCCCTTAGGACCAACTGCTTGATTTTATGGTTCTCTAATAAAATAGAATTTTGAAGAAATTGCAGGACCCCTGCATTGCCAGATAATTGTAATTTTCTTCAAATTAATATCTAGGCCCAGAGAGTACAATTAGGAATGAAAGTTCTGGAAAAATAAATATTCCCAACTGTGTAGGTTTTTGTTAAATAACTGAGAAGAAATAGGCAACATAATTATTAGAAAGCAGCTGGAGTATTGGTTTTGCTTTGCATCCACTGCCACCAGGAAGCATTGTCTGTGCTGTGGGACTTGGAGTGGTATAGCACCATTCTCCTTGGTATTTTCTGTTCAAACCAGCTGTAGGATTTCTTTTGAATTGAATGACTTATATCCTGTGTTACAAGGTTGGCATTGACTTAATTTAGGTCTTGATTTAGGGATGTGGTAAGTACAAGGAAGGGAAGTCTGAACCATCTGTAGGCTGTTACCTACTCATTTCACATGTAAACACAAGGGACTGCCTAGAAACAGAAAAAAAAATATATATTTCAAATATATATTTACACATTTATTATCCTTTTTTTCAGGTGGTTTTGTTAGCATCATACATACTGCATTGTAGTCTGGTTTGTTTGGATGATTGATTTTGTGGTTTTAGGCCACAGAACCTCAATTAAATGAGAGTGCTCACTAAATTCACATCAGCAATATCTGGGATTTTCATCTGTTAAATCTGTTATTCACCTGCTCAAAAGCAGGTGGAGAATGAAATTCACTCCCCTGGGCAGAAAACATTTTCATCTCTCTTCAGGTCTGCTTTTGATGCCCACCTGAGCACAGCACTCTCTCACTCCAAGGATAAAACCCCCAGGATATCAGGAACAGGAGTTCCCATCACCTTTATGGTAGGAATCTCTCAGAATTCTGGACTGGCTGCAGCAATGTTCACAGTTCACAGTTAGGATGGACGTCCTTGCAAAATGACAGAGCAGCTTTTGGCTCCTTCCACCTGATGTTCAGAGGCAGGAGAAGGATTAAATAGCAAAAGGACCTGGTTTCCCATCTGATATTTCCTGGCTGTAGCAGTTGGAGCACATTATATTCCAAAAGCTTCTCTAATTAAGACTCAATCTCTTTGTTATTGCAATGGATGGAAAAGGAAACCCATTTGCACTCAACTTACAGTTTAGATTGTTCTTCTCATGTGGATACCAATTACTATTATTTTCTCCCACAAACTGTGATTTTCTATGGGAGATGGTAACCCAAACACTTTATCTTTTTAAGCTTTGGTATATTTATTTTTCAAACCTTACCTAGAAGTCAATGAACTTGAAGGACATACTCCAATGGAGAATATTAGAATTCTCCCAGGGCATCTTTATTGTAATTATTGTTAGTACTGATTATTTGGGTGCTTTATTCTGATTAATATTATATTAACTTAAATTGTGCTGTTATATTCCACATCTTGAACATCAAATAAGAGAAATGAGTTATTTAAAGAGACTCTTCTGTTATTTGACTTGTAAGCCATTTTGTAAGAAAAAAACCCTGTGACTGGGCTATCTAGACTTTTATCTTTTCTGAAATGTCCATTTCAGATCTTGACATGGGGTGAATATATAGTCTATTTAATCAGACTGAATTATTTGGGCTTGTCTGCCCAAGGCAGCAGATTTAGAGTTGTTCGGTGCTTGCTTTAGAAATTACCTGGCTTCATGATGTACTCAAGCCATCAAGCCAAGACTGAAGAAATTGGGTGAGTTGAACAGGTCTATCAGATCTCGTTTTCACTCTGATCTGATTAACAGAAGAGGGAAGGGAGAAGAAATCCTTGATATTTAATGGAATTTCACACTGACTAGGAGATGTAAATCTGTTTTGTAGCTGAAAACATATGTTTTGTTGCTGTGCTTATCTTTTTGTTAAATAGGTGAAAAATCAAATGAGGATTTTTTTTCTATCAGATTTAGATTCATATGTTTCTCAGCTCTGTGTCTCCCACCAATTTCCACAGATGAAACCCTATCAGCCTACATGAAATTTGACAAGAGCAAATGCCAGATTCTGCACCTGGGATAGACATAATAGCAGGCATAAATATAAACTGGGAGAGGAATGCCTGGAGAACAGCCCTGCAGAAAAGAATCTGAGGATGCTGGTAGATGGCAACTTTAATCTGAGTTAGCAGTGAGCCCTGGCAGCCAAGAGGGCAAAGCTCATCTGGGGTGTCAGACCACATCATGCTTGTCAGTGTTCCAGGGGCATTCAGACAATGTCCTTAAAAATATGCCTTAATTTTTAGTCAGTCCTGAAGTGGTCAGGCAGGTGGATGCTAGCTGTAGGTCCCTTACAATTGGAATATTCCATTCTATTCCATTCCATTTTCTGATCTCAGAGAGTTTAATATTGATGGGCTACCTGACTGAGTCAAACTCTACTAAAGGCATAATGATTCTCTCTGTTAATTTTCAGCTGGACTTCATTAGAATATTAATTTTTTTTAAAAGCTTCTCACGTGGCTTTGCTTTTTTAAAGTCACTGCCATAACTTGTTACTTAATTTAATCTGTCACAATATATACTCATGCCATAAAATGCCCTTTAGTAGGTTTTTGTTTGTTTCAATAACAGTTCAAAACCAGATGTCATGTGCAAATAAAAGTAATTTATTCTAGCATATAATTCTAATGTTTATTTCTGCCAAAGGGTAGTCATACTCAAATCTTGTGGAAAAGATATTATACCACATGTACACAAATGAAAAATTTTCTTTTGCAAAGCTTAATACGAGCAGAAGTTGATTCTGGACATAGAATGTAAAGACTTGCTTCAGGTTATATATTGTATTTTCTTTATTATTTTGCACTGTCTAATTTAAAACTTAAGTCTTCTGGCGGGGGGAGAGGAAAGTCTGGACTATTTTATATGTAGCTTTGTCACATGGATTAGTTTGTTAGCATGATCTTGGTTATAGTTTATCCATGTCACCAGCTTTTTGCTAGAGATGTTTGCGCTTTCTCTCTCATGGTGACTTAAACATCTACCATACATTGCAGCAGCACATAGCATAAAATTCTTCAGTAGTGATGAATGAAAAGGGGACTTTTTGTGTTGCAAATCAGAGCCACAGAGCAGCCTGACTAGCTCTGATTATCACTCAGCTAGCTGGCTGGTAAACAGTGTCTCCAAGAAAGAATGGCTTTAGAAAAATAGTGCAAGTCCAAGCAGATAAAAAAATTATTCTTCCCAGTATCCCACACATATTTTACTTTTATTACGTGTTTTGCATATACACGAAGAAATAATTAAGCCTTTAATCATATATTAAAACTTATTTACTAACTTACTTACATGCTTAGAGTCATGGTATTACTTGTTAATAGTGTTATAATCTGTTCCTATGCTGTAGGTCTTTCGTTAGAAAATATGTGCCAGATCTGGAGACTCCTGAAAAGTCTCCATATCCATAGAACAGTGGCAAAGATTCTTTACTGGAATATTTTTAATCAGTCATGTTTTCCTTGCCCTACATAATGACTCTCTCATGCACACTTTATCAATTTTGAGCCTTAGGCCTGTTTTTGTGAGTTGGAGTTCTGTGAGGTGTGCTAGTTTGAGATCCCAAAATTATCATATCTGCATTTATTTTAATCGTCTGCACTAGTCTGATTATTACCAAGTTGCAGTCTGGTTTCTCAGGAAGTATGACTTCCTTCAAAAACCAGTCTATGACTAACACAGAAATAAGGTTTCTATTAGAAATTAAATTCCATGAACATTTAATTTTTCTCCAAAGTTTTATGCGGAAAAGGGAAAGGCACATTTCTCAAAGCAAACACAAAGCCTTCAGAAAAGACTGACATTCTTTTCATAGGTTGCATCTGTCACTGGCTCAGGCAGGCACAGAAGTTGTGTGTTTAACAGCTTGATGTGGGCTCCAGAAAGATTCATGCTTGACATGTTTTTGAAAGTATTTATGATGTTTAGCTCTTTCAAGTCAAGCATCCATTCTCTTTACCTTCAAGAATCACAACTGCTGCTCAAATATCTTTGAAAGTCAGATATTAGCAAGCTGCAGGAGAATGAAATTGAGGTTTCTGATGTCACATAGTGCTAGCAAAACTCTCAAACAATGCCTTATCTTCTTTGTAAATCCCCACAAAAAGGAGGAGAAGGAAAAAGAGAGGAAGAGGAAGAGGAAGAGGAAGAGGAAGAGGAAGAGGAAGAGGAAGAG